>NC_051210.1:72277093-72590205 GCF_015220075.1 Falco rusticolus | reverse complement strand
AAGGTGGGTGCAAATTGTATTCTGAAGATCCAAGGTGAGTTTGTGGCATACGTGTATTTTATTAAAATCTTAATTAAAAAACCTTGTGCCAATAATTCCACTGTGAGTACATTTGAAGTACAAGTTGTGCAAAATATTTTTATCATTTAAAAAAAAAATAGTTAGGCAGCACATATCTTACTTTGAAACGTGAAGTTTTCCGCTGACTTTTATCTGGTTTTGGCTTCTCCGCATAAAGAGGGTTGTTCAGGAAAGCCTGGGCCTTAGGGTCGAACTGCACAGACCAGTCCCACACAGTAAGAAATCTGAAAGGACCACTTTGTGTCTTGAGGCTTTCACCACTCTGCCAGAACAAACACATGACAATTACTACTACTAGAAAGTAACTTTGAC
Organism: Falco rusticolus; assembly: GCF_015220075.1. Classification (NCBI taxonomy): domain Eukaryota; kingdom Metazoa; phylum Chordata; class Aves; order Falconiformes; family Falconidae; genus Falco; species Falco rusticolus. Next base: position 72,589,812 of record NC_051210.1, on the reverse strand, counting down.
CAAGTCAAGGTGAAATTAAGAAGCTGGCTTTTCACAGAAGAGGCCACAGAGTTGCAACAACACTCATGACTTCTATGTATTCAATAGCTCAGCAATGTTAGCAGATACAAGGGAGTACAGACACAAAGGCTATCTATATAATTGTTCTCTAACTTCAGACAGTATTCTGCTTCAACAGTGCAATTAGACAGCATAAGGAATGCCTTCCACAGCTGAAAGCAAGATTAAATAATAAGGAAAAAAAGAAAGTTTTGAAAATTGGGCAGGTTTGAATTCTTCAGACACAGGGGGCATGTTAGGGTTGTGGAATAAACTTCTCCAAACTCCAAAAGTTAACTGCAGCTATGTGGTGCTACCAGTTTAAGTTTTGTGATCAACACTTCATGTATATGCAAGACTGATCTTTACTTTTTCAGTCTGTGCAGCCTTGCAGAGGATACTCCCATTGCTTCCCTCTTGTTAGGCTAGAGAAAGCATGAACCAAACAAATCAACATCCAGGAAATGCTGACTTTGGAACACAACTATATATTATACAACAACTTCATAAATAACTTACTATGGGTAAGCAGGATATTCCTCTTAGGTTAAGGAGCTCCATTTTCACTGAAGAGCAATAAACATGAACCTATAGCCACACATATATTCCCGAGTTATCCTCCTTTTGTCATCATAAATTCCTAAGTCCCGAACTTGACTTCTTACACCCAAAGTTGCACTCATTCACCCTTCAAAGCATCACTCTTCAAATAAGCATGGAAAAAAAGTGCTGCTAGGAAACTACTTTTGAGTGTTCATTGCTTGTCGGTCAAACCTGTCCAACCCATTGCATCCACAAAACAAACCCTTACCGTATTAGTGTCTCTTTGATGTTGTGAGTTGAAGAAGAAAGTGCTAAAAATAGGCACATAGAGGCTGTCTGACAAGACGGTTAAGTAAGTTTCGGTGAACTCAAATGCTGGAGGATACTGTTGTACCAACTGCCAAACACAATTTAGCAGGAGCAGAAAAACAGGAGCCTAAGAAAAGGAAACATTGCTTCAGTTTCAGAAAAAAATATGCTCCACCATGCAGACTATTTATTTTACAGTGTTTAGTGTCTCCGAATACAAATCTTAGGGAAAGCAACCTGGTTAACTACAGAACTGTTGCACATAACTTTAGCAGAACTCTGAAGTACCATCTGTGTGACCCTTGGCCAATTGTTGACAGAAGAGATGAACACTTTCTAACCTGAATTTGCATACATTAACTTGCTATGAAAGTTGCTGCTATGCAGCCTTTTAAAGCTGGCAAAGGAAAACCAGTTTATGGCAATTCTTGTCCAGAACTAGTCAGTTTACACTTATTCTATACAGAATGGAAATCAATCTGATCTATTCCCAAAACAAACAAAAAATGGAGAGGTGAGACTGCAATGTTTAGCACAACAGCATAAAGTTAAACAGTAGATGTGACAAAAATAGGCAATACACTTGAGTTATTTTTATGGACATTACTACCATTTAACACAGTTTAAAAGGACATGAGATACATGTCTTTCGAAAGACTCCAAGACTGATTGGGAATTTTTACATTTGTTCTTCAACTCTGAACAGCAAAAATAGTGACACTGTACAAAACATCAACCCATGAAACAAAACATAAAATTAAAGATCTTCAGAGTAATTGGAACTTCTGGACTGACGTATAAATCCCTCCTCATGCCAAGTAAACTTTTAAAAAGCAAATACGGAAATAATAATAAAACCATACCTCTTCTTTGTCGCTTTTATGTAAATGGTTACAACGATCCAAAAAGCCATGTCCTCCAATTACCCACTCCTTCTGAATAAGGCTCTGAAACCCTGACTTTGTTCTGCTGTACGAATCCATCATCACTTGAACCAGACTAGAGATTACACAGCACAGATCAGTAGCACTCTCTTCTACAGAAGAGAAGAGAAACCACATTATGCACTAAGCCATTCCTAAAACTCTGGGTAAAGAAAGCAAAGTATTGCTAGCTTCACATAAACAAAACTGTATTTCAAGATCAGAGGAGCACAGAATTTCTTGCAAGTTTTATGCCATCAGAGAGAAGTTAATCCATGTTTCCAGTACTTCCCTCTGTAAAAACTGAAGGTTTCTTTTACACTTATACTAAGATAATACTTTGACAATAAAACCTGCAAAGCCCAGGCTTTTACTACTATAGCCTTGATGCCTACACCCTTCAGTCTACTACAACGCATATACTGCCCCTCCTGCCCTATGCCACAAGTCCAGCCACTTGCCCTTACCCTTCCTCTCCTGCATGCATCTTTTCACAAGGTGTGAAATTGCTTCTGCATGCAACGTGCATTCTTCACCCTTCAGGTGCCTTCTAGAAACATCTCTTCCCCATGCTAGGTTTCTCAAATGGCAGTGTGTGGAAAAAAAACCCTAAAATTATTACTCAAAAAAATAGCGTAATGGTTAAAACTGAGTTTGGTTTTCCATGCAATTACTTTACACAATCTAGGAAAAAACTGCTCAAGATGTGTGCAGTACGTGCATTCCTTCATGTACTTTTAACAAAGTGACAACACAGTATTGTCTGTACCTAGAACATAAAAACGTCCTTTATAGAAAGCTTCCCTGCTCTGTGTTCCTTGTGTAGGTATTTCCCCACGCCCCCTCGAAGTACAGCAAAAAGTCTAGGAGACCTTCAATTAAATAAGATAGGAATGCATCAGTAAGTGTAGCAGAATGGCTGCAGAAGCGTGGCCTTAGAATCTCTGAAGATCTGCACAATCCAGGCCTGGTATTAGAATAGGCCTGTAATCAGAATTGTGCTGAAGTTGCTGTGCAGAAGTTAACAAGAAGGTAGCCTTGAGCTATTCTTGAATCCTGAGACCAAGTAATTATGTTGTGCCAACAGGCCGTGGCTGTAACAAGCTGCAGCTGCTGGGAAAGCAGGTGCAGGGCCAAGAAAGATGGGGACCCGTATGGGAAAATAGGGAGTAGCAAACTACAAGGCTGAAGCACAGCAACTCAATTAGCTACATGGATAGAAGGCTTATTTTAGCCATGATAATTAGGGGTGTGAGAACCGCGCGCGCTTAGAGACTACTAACCAATTTTATTTCTGCTTTACGAATATGCATGTGTATCGGTTCTATATAAGTAGTGTTAGAAACTATTTAATAAAGTTGAGCAAGATGCATAACTCATATTGAGCGACTTCTTGACTCCGGCGAACCCTTCTTCCAACATTTGGCGCCCGAACCACGGGAAAGCTGGAAATAGCTGGAAAAACTCTGCCTTTGCATCGCAACGGTGGGCTTTGCAAATTGAGAGTCGCTGAGAGGAGTTCGAGCAGGAAGGCGTCCATAAGGAGTAAAGACATCTGAATCCGGCAGTGAGCTCCTGCACGGATCTGCACCAGTAAGACCGTTTTTCCCTCGATAATGGAAAGGGAGGCGGCACTCACGCTATTAACTGATACTCTTGCCAAGCGAGAGGCTAGCATGAGCACTAAGAAGCTCCATGAGCTCTGTAGATGGGCGAATGAAAAAGGACACTTAAAAGACCCACAACTGATGTTTAGTGTGACTGAGTGGCGAGAGATCAGGGATTCCCTTTGCGATGCGATCCGTAGCGGCAGCAAGTCGGCCAAGGACTTGGGGACTACCTGGAGGGAGGTCATGAACCATTTACGATCAGTGGTTGCAGAGAAAAAAATGGCTATGGCTGCCTCAGACTTCCTCGGTCGGGAAACCGAGTCGGAGTCTACCCGATTATTTGGTCAAGGCACTCCATCTGTAAAAGGCATAATTGTGCCTATTAAAAAATCTGCGACAGAGCTATTACAGCTGACACCGTCTCCGGAGGGTGCCACCGCAACGGGTGCTCCACGCCGACCTGAAAGCTACCGAGAGCCGCCCCCCCTGCTAGATGAGGACGAGGGTACTAGAGCGGGTCTGAGCACGCCTCTGAGAGTGCAGAGTCCGATGAAGAAAATGAGCCCACCCCAGCTGCACCTGCCCCGATACCCCATGCCCGAACAAAACCCTCCAACTGGACTCTAAACCGCTTGCAGCAGCAATTGAACGAATGTCATCTGCCTACTGCCGGTCGTGATCTTCGGATCCTGACCCAGGAAGGCGTTATCCTCCACCCTGCCGCTCCCCAAAGTTGTTGGTCTGGGGTTATACGAGATGCTATATTGGAGGGAGAGTGGCAGGTTGCTTCTGCTGTTGCATGTCCGGTGTGGACCATCACTTTACCAGATGGTTCAGCAGCGGCTGCGTGGAAACCTTTTGATTGGAAATTTATGCAGCAGCTACGACAAGCCATTACACAATATGGTTTACAATCAGAACCAGCCAAGCACCTGCTGAATTATTTGTTTGACTCTGAAATCATGACACCCAGTGACTGTACTTCGCTAGCCAGATTGCTTCTTACACCAGTACAGCTCCCCACACCTGCCCCGCAGCTCCCCCCACTCACCCGCCCACCCACCGCCATGGATCCCCCCAGCTGCTGGTGAAAAGTGGAGTCCAGAGTTCAGTGTAGAGCTGCAGATCGCACCCCCGCCGGTGGTAAGACCGCGTAGAGTAAATCGCGGCATGACTCTACACTAAATTCCTCTCTGTGAGGCGGGGGGGGGGGGGGGGGGGCACTACGGAAGGCCACGACGAGTAAATCGCGGCAGGGCTTCTCTGCGCTGATATCCTTTCTGTGAAAGGGGAGAGCTCTGAGAAGATTTCCTCGATGGAATTAGACACGGAAATTAAACTGTTAACTGGCATCCTCCTTAAGAGAGGGGAGGGCGTTAAAGAGACAGAAATGGAGACCTTAGTTCGCTGGGCACGAAAAAAGAATAAGATCCCTGAGCCCGCGTTATTGTTTAGTATTGTGGAATCAAGAGAAGTGGGAAATTGCCTCTGGGATACTACGATCGAGGGAGGCAAAGAAGGAAAAGAAGCTAAAGCGTTAGGAGTGACGTGGTGGTCGATAGTTAACACTCTGGAAACTATGAAGGCGAAAAAAAAAAAAAAGTAGTGGCGGCAGCCATAGAAACGTTGGGGAAAGATGTGTAGAAAAGCCAGTGGAGCAGAAGGGTGATTCACCCAAGCCTTCTCTCTTGGCTACACTTTTCGGAGTTGGGCATACTCGTCCTATGAAGGGTATGTCCGCCCCTGCGTGTTCAACAGTGCCGGAGCTTTTAGATAAGACAGCGGACAAACGGAAAGTTCCTCCTCGGGAGCCTGCTGTGACTGAGCCGAACCAGAAGAGGCTGCCGAGCCCCCCCAGGAGGGCCGGGCAGCGAGTCCTGCTGCACCAACCACGTCAGGGTGGGCAGAAGTGCCGTGTGATGACGTACCTTCCTTGTCCTGAAACGTCATTGGACGGGTCTGAGGAGGAAGGCGGGGAGAAACTTTGTGATTACAACACAGAGAAATCCTTACAGGAGGTAATAGATAAATTAAGAAACCTGGTAAAGCGAGTTAAAATGAACCTGCCTACTACTTCAATACCTGTAATTCCTCCAGTTAGCCCAACTACCCCACCGATGCTGAACTCGAGAAAAGATCCAATTCTACGGTGTTGGTCTGGTGTTCTTCATGATGCTGTTTTGGAGGGTGATTGGCAGGTGGCCAGCTCGTTAGCTTGTCCAGTACTGATTAATAATAGTGATGCATATAACTGGGACATCATTTATGGAAGGTTAATGATCAGATTTTAGCGATGGGAGTGTTGCAACCTGCTCTTCCACCTTTTATGATGATCCCTCAGATTTGGTAAATTGTTGTGATACACTTGAAAGACTGTTCTGTCTTTTTAACGATTCCCTTACACCCTGATGACACACGAAGACTCACTAACGATGATTTGCAACCATTCTGATTCTGGTTGCATGGCACCGAAGCCAACAGTCCTCAAACTTGTTCACCAGAACAGCGGGCTGCCCTGAAATTGTGTCCCGCAAGATTCAGACTAGCTGGTGTGGTCACTGAATGGCAAATCATCCGTTATCTTTTTTGGTTTGTAATGTTGCCACTTCACCTTTTGCCCTTATTTTGCAATGGGAAAATACGGCAATCATTTTAGAGTGGTTGTTTTTGCCACTGCAACCCAGACATCGTATTTTAAGTCACCCTGAAGCAGTAGCGGCCTTGGTGAGAAAAGGAAGAGACAGGATTGTTGAAATTGATGGGACTGAACCGGCAGATACCAGTATTCCAGTCCTTGGTGATGATTATGAACGGCTTCTGAGACATTCAACAGCCATACAGGAAGCCTTGATGGGTTATACAGGTGTTGTACACAACAACTGGCCAAAAGGACCTCTCTGGAAGATGTTAGAACATTATCAGTGGATTGTGAGACCATTATGCTCAAAAAGACCAGTTGACAGGGCAACAGTGTTTACAGATGCAGGATGAAAGATGAAGAAGGCTGCGTGTGTTTGGCAATCCCATAATCAGTGGCAGAAACAAGTGATCACCGGTGAACCAGGGGACAACCTTCAAACCTTAGAACTGAAAGCAGCTGTTGAAAGGGCAAACCGTACCCTGAAGGATTATCTTCAGAGACAGAAAGTATCGCAGGACATAGACGTAACTAAGCGGTTGACTAAGGTGTTGTTTACCTTAAACTATCTCTCCCTTACGGAGGACAGAGAGGGACCACCTGTCGTTATACATCACCAAACAGCACGAGGGAACCAAACAACTACAGTTCCTGGTTTGAATGTTCTGTATAAAAATGTGGCTTCAGGTGTATGGGAAGGACCTAATCCAGTGTTATTTATCGGTAGAGGTTATTTTTGTATCTCCACAGATAAAGGACCTATATGCATCCCTAGCAAGCTTGTGCGACCTATATGTCAAGTTCAGAAGACGGAAGAGAAGACTCAGAGCGAGCAGATGGAATGAACTGTCTATGTTGTAAGGGATGTAACCCGTGGGTATTGTGCCGATGCATGCTGTGTGGGGTAAAATGGTTCTGTAAGCCAAAGCTTAAATGTAAATGGTGTAAAGACTGTATGTGTTTGATTAGTAACTGGGCATGAAACAAGAGAAAGCAGACAACTAGTGTAATACCATGCTGATTGGAGACAGTATACATCATCAGAATCTGAAAGCACAGATTTGTGGGGTGGAATTAAAAAAAAAAAAAAAAAGGTGGAAATTGTAGGAGTTAACATGTTTAAGTGGTGGACTTGGTTTACGGTCTTGATGAATTTTTTAGCCATTGGCCAAAGTACTTTTGACATCTTGCCTAGAACAAACATATGGGTGACAGGGGCAAATATCACAGGGGTAACAGACTTTTGTTTAAGTCTGCAACAAGCAGACAACCCCTTTAGAACTTGTTTAATTGGTACTCCCCTGCAAGAGAATGAAACAAATTTTGATGGTTTTTTGAAATGTTAAAACAGTGGATCTGACTTCCAATCAGAATGGTACATGTATGAGTCCAAATGGGCAATTTGTTTGGCCTTCTATGCATAATGCAGCGTGGCAGAAAACTGTTATTGAGAATTTAAATCAACTATATCATTTGCCATTGCAGGAGTTAGACCTATTGGGTAGCATTGTGCCCGTTAAATACGTTAACATAACTGCAACGGGAATGCCAGAATGCGATGACACGGTACCACCACTTCAACCTCTAAATGGCACTGGAGTAATTTGGTTTGGTGAACCGTGGCAATTGTGGCTAGCATGTCAACGTGAATGGGAGTTTGATACAAGGTTTCAAAATCTAACCGGTTCACCTATTTGGGGTGAATTGAAAACTGGAGGCCTGTATGTAAATGTATCGGGGGCTATCAGTTGCCACCGGGAGTCTTTTTGATATGTGGAGACAGAGCATGTAATGACTGAGTGGATCTGCAGTCTGTAACAACAAATGTCTTAGCCTCCATATTTATGCCAGGAGCAATGACTGCATTAAACACGAAGAATATACGAAGGTTAGCTTGCTGGGGAGAGAAGCAATTTAATCTTACATCGCAGATTTTAAGTTCATTATCGCTTGACGTAGATAGTGTTAGGCATGCTACATTACAAAATAGAGCTGCAGTAGATTTTTTGTTATTAGCACATGGACACGGTTGTGAGGATTTTGAAGGGATGTGTTGTGTGAACCTTTCTGATCGTTCCATATCTATCCACAAGAAGTTGTCACAACTGCAGGGAAACATGAAGCATATTCTTGCTGATGATAATCCCTTTGATGAATGGTTGAGAGGATTGGGGATAACAGGTTGGTTAAAGACGTTATTGACGGAAGGAATACGCTTTGTTATAATTATTATTGTAATGCTTTTAGTTTTTAGCTGTGTTTTTTCTTGTTTAAAGAGAGTAGTTTTTAACATAATCAATCAGGCCTGGCTTGTGCAAAAGAAAAAAGGGGGAATTGTAGAAGAATGGCTGCAGAAGCATGGCCTTAGAATCTCTGAAGACCTGCACAATCCAGGCCTGGTATTAGAATAGGCCTGTAATCAGAATTGTGCTGAAGTTAACAAGAAAGCTTGAGCTATTCTTGAATCCTGAGACCCAGTAATTATGTTGTGCCAACAGGCCGTGGCTGTAACAAGCTGCAGCTGCTGGGAAAGCAGGTGCAGGGCCAAGAAAGATGGGGACCGGTATGGGAAAATAGGGAGTAACAAACTACAAGGCTGAAGCACAGCAACTCAATTAGCTACATGGATAGAAGGCTTATTTTATTCATGATAATTAGGGGTGTGAGAACTGTGCGCGTTTATAGAGACTACTAACCAATTTTATTTCTGCTTTACAAATATGCACGTGTATCGATTCTATATAAGTAGTGTTAGAAACTAATAAAGTTGAGCAAGATGCATAACTCCTATTGAGCGACTTGACTCCGGTGAACCCTTCTTCCAACAAGTAAGAGGCAGCATAACCCTCCTGCCAATTTATGAGCAGCCTTCTCATTCACAACATATTTTTCTTAGCCTGGAACTATGCTTACCATCTCTTCTTAACTACAGGAAACACTTCCAGTACTTCTGGTACTTTGAGTACTCTAGTAAATTTTACTGACCTCTACTGTAATCATAAACTTACAGCTTAAGCTACATCTAAAGAAATTCAAAAGAAATTTTAAACAATTATATAGAATAATCTCATTAAATTCTTACCTATAAGGAGAACATTTGTATGCTGTCTTTCCAGACACTCAGCAACTTCTATTGCTTTCTTCAGGACTCGCCTGTTGTGATACAGGAAAAGATAAGTGAACATTTTCATAGCATTTTTACAATTTTCTTATGTTTACCCTAAAAGGGATTAGAATGTCATACTACTGAAACTTTAATACTTCTTTAAAACAACAAAAAACCATGCTCAGCTTGTGTAAAAGAGGAACTGTTTACCCTCAAGAGCAAACTTTCAAGAGGTATCTTTATTTGGCCATTGGTCATGCATTTCTAGTTGTTACCTTTATACATCTGCAATACAATACTTTATTCTGGATCAGTAGCAGCCACCCACCCACACACACACTGAAGTATTACAATCGCTAACAGCCAGATCTGTATCCTGAAAAGAATCAACATCACCACACCTATGTTCTAATCTACTAGATACATTTCTCCCATAATCTGGTTTTAAGCGGCAGAGGGAAGGCTCAGCAATCAGATCTTGTTAACATGCGGACAAAACTTACTCAGAAATTACCATTACACAAGGAAGACTGAGTGGAATGACAGAACACATAAAACCAGATGTAACACTGCTGTTTTCTAGACTTAACTTTTCATACAGTTGATTATTTTCAGAAAGAGTTTGCATACAGATTAGGATTCTTGCAACTGTTTAGGTCACTAATAGAAGATGACAGTTTATTTTTTACGTGTGGAGTTGTCACATTCTTTGTTATAGCATCTAGAATAGCTGAGAAGGCATTCCTGCTAACTGCAAGAGCCAAGAACAGGCTGCTCCAGGAAGCAACTGGATCCAAGTATGGAAATGACCAGTGTCAAACCAACATACGGACAGAATTTGGGCTGGTATTTACTTCAAATTACTTGTGATCTTGGTTATTTCAATGCATTTCTGAACACACAATCTCCACTAAAAACTCTCATTCAACATACATTTAAATTCTGGATAAGGAAATGAATAAATATTTATTGATTGTTATTAAGACTGAGAAACTGAAGCTGACTGCAGAAGCACTTCACAGTAACAAGCTGATCACAGAATAAACCGGCAGACAATAGAGCCAGCACAAAGTAACACTGAAAACAAATAAAACCCTTCAACATTCCACTATTACAAGCCTTAAGTTAGCCAACGCCATTCCAACACTTACTCACTGTGGACTGCTGAGAGAAGAAAAAAGAACTTGAGGAACAATCAGGAGAGGAAGGGGACAAAACTGAGAACAACTGTCATTTTATAAATCTTTGGTTGACTAACATCTTGAATACTGCAGTTCATCTCGTCCTAAAGGATATTATAGAAGTAGAGAGTACAGAGAAGAATGGCAAGGCTAGTCAGAGACACGGAACAGGTTTCATGCAAGAAACAAATAGGATTCTTCAGTTTGGAAAGAAGGTGACTAAGTGCAGGAGGGAAATTACTGGATCTATATTTTTAATAGGTTTGCTGGAAGAGTTGTAATTGGAATCATCTGCTGCTTCTCACATTCTTTATGTAGGAGGCTTAACACAGGCCTGCATTGTCTCAAGTTGTAGAAATAAAGATACATAAACGGGAACATATGTCTGTCTTAATTTTCTTTCCTACCAGAGGTGAAGAATGTTGTCATATTTCAAGAAACTAGCTAGAAAACCCACTACAAAAACATTTAACAACAATTTGAAAACCAGAAAGTTAGAGATATAGCAAACCTGGTTATCTCTAGCCAGTTTGTGCTCTCCAGTAATGAAAACCATTTCACATCAGTTGCCCAGAATTCTGTACTGTTGTCTGCAAAAAAAACCCACAACCAAAAATTGGTTTGTTCACATAAATGTTGCGCTCATTAACAGCTATCCATTGTATTACTCTTCAGTTATAAACTGTTACAAAACGACCAATACTAAGGAGTCATTAAATCCTAATCACTGTTAAAGTCAACACCCTGTAACTAAAGGAGGAAGTGAAGTAGTCCTACAAACTCCAGTGTACAGCACCACAGGCTTTCAGAAGTATGCTGTAGAGTTTGTAACAACCAAACCAAGTAAATCTGTTGACAAAATGGGAAAGGAAAAGAAGTTTTATTAGAGGCAATCGTTCTTCCAAGTTCCAGTTGCCTTGACTCTAAAGCATGATCTAATCAAAGCTTAATATAAAGAGGCTGGATTTTGAGAGCCACTGCCATTAGAGCCAGAAACACAAATGGGTTTTAGAAGGAGGTTACACAAATTTACGGAATGTAAGACTACCTGAAAAAGGTTTTAAACAGCTTTCACTGCAACTGAAGAGTCATTACAATACAACAAAAAGGGAACAGCTAAGATGTACTTGGCCTCCCTGTTTAATACTACAATGTCATTAAACTCTTACGCATTTCACGAACGTTTTTGCAGCTTTTTAAATGCAATTAAATCTCTATTGCTTTTATTTTTATCAAAGCCAGTCTTCAGAAACTGGAAAGCTCTCAAGCTGATATAGTCAATTAAAACTGGAATAGATTACCTTTCCTGCACCTCAAAGCTCAAGGTTTACAACAGTTCTACTACTCAGAAACAACCAAGATACGCCACATTTCCCTCCTTCACTACTCGCCCCCCCAGCAGGTTCAGTTCTGCATGTTTCTGCATAGCTTCTCTTCACCTCCCAAAGTCTCTCCAGACGCTTCTAATATTTAATTCCAATACTCACTTCTGTCTTGTTTTCTGCAGCTTGCATCTATGACCCTCAAGTGTACAGGCATATATTAGTTTTGTTCCTGTAGCTGTTCTGCCTCCATGACTGCTCATGCCCCTCATTCTGTTCATTACACATCTAAAAAAACCCAAATATCTTTCTTTCCCCAATTTATTTCACCCTGACCTTAGAAACCAGTTCCCCAGAAAAGCATTAGACTGTATCTATCTTCAAAGCTTCCTAGTCAGTTCTGTTCACATTAAACAGTTTTCTCCAATTTTTTTCCCATTAACATCTTCAAATTCACTACCAGCCTCTATGTATGACACCCTTTAAAGTGTATACATCACAGTACTTCAAGATACCCTTCAGTCCCCAGTCCGCCCTCTTTCTATCCGATTTTTAGAATATTCCCTTGCACCCAAATTTCATGTTCCATTTAGCCTGCCATCACTATTTGAGAAAATTCTGAATCAAGACAAAATTCCAGTACCGATTCTGAGTCCTTCAAAACCATCCCAAAGCCATGATACCAAGGAAAAGTTCTTGTCTTTTTTTCCCCCTGTAGAAATAACAGGCTTTCCTCTAGAGTGATAACATTCATATTGCATACTGAAGTTTTCTTTACTTGTCTTACACTATGGACAGTACAGAAGAGTTTTACTCCAAAAGTTGAGTAGCCATATTAATTGTGGCTGGCTGGCTGTTTTGTTCAACCATGCTCAACCACAATTAGACTCAACCACTTTGTTTGCACAGGGCCATGTACAACCGCTTGGTCTGGCAGCTCTTCTCCGGCCAAAGTCACCTCCAGGTCAAAACAGAAAGTTTTTAAAAGCACAACAAAACACCTGCAGCTTGTTTTACCCCTTAATCTAGGTATTTTGCTTAAAAACATCACAATAAAAAGCAAACTTTTTCCCTTCCTCCTATCCTCCAGGACAATGAAGAAATACTACACTAGGATTGAGAACTGGACATCTTATTTAAGGTATGTGGGCAATTAGCATGTGAACAGTCCAGCAAAACTAGCAGCTACCTTTGCAACACTTCAAGTAAGAGGAACAATTTAAGAGGATCCAAGCTGTCCCCATCTAAATCCTCTTTCAAGCAGCTACATACTACTGTGGTTTCCGTTTTGCTTAATGAGGATTTCTATAACTGACATTTCAGTTTGGGCATGTGTTCAGAACATTATGTTACACTGGAAGTTCATGGAATGGTTTGGGTTAGAAGGAACCTTAAAGACCATCTAGTTCCAACCCCCCTGCCACGGGCAGGGGCACCTTCCACCAGACCAGGTTGCTCCAAGCCCCATCCAGCCTGGCCTTGAACACTGCCAGGGATGGGGCACCCACAGCTGCTCTGGGCAGCCTGTGCCAGTGCCTCACCACCCTCGCAGTGAAGAATTTCTTCCTAATATCTAATCTAAATTCTACCCTCTTGTAGTTTAAAGCCATTACTACAGGCCCTACTAGGAAGTCTGTCTCCGTCTTTCTCATAAAGCTCCCTTTAGGTACTGGAAGGCTGCTGTAAGATCTCTCCAGAGCCTCCTTTTCTCCAAGATGAACAACCCCAGCTCTTCCAGCCCGTCTTCATAGGAGAGATACTCCATGCCTCTGATCATCTTTGTGTCCCTCCTCTGGGCCCTCTCCAACAGGTCCATGTCTTTCCTGTGCTGAGGACCCCAGAGCTGAACACAGCACTCCAGGTAGGGGTCTCAAAAGAATGGAGCTAGGAGAGAATCACAAAAAGGCCATGCTCCTTTTGATGCAGCCCAGGATATGATTGGTTTTCTGGGCTGCAAATGCACATTGCCAGGTCATGCCGAACTACTGATCAGCCAACATGCCCATGTTACCTAAAACAAATTAAATAGGCACATACAAAAATAATGGTTAATGTGCTCAGACTCTGAAAAACAGTAGTAAGGTAGTTAAGTTTCTGTAAGCTCTTAAGATTTCAGCAAAAAGTTACCTGAATGTTTTTCTCAAGACTGCTAGTGCATAGTGCTATGTTCAGTGAGCTATAAACTACTAACAAAGCTTATTAAAAAGAGCTGTACGTCAAGGACACTTACCGGAAAGCAGTTTTAACATATTCCCTTTTGCTTCAAGTAATATAAGACAATGATACAATTACACCGTTGAAATACACAGTATTTCCTGAGAGATGTTAAATGACTTGAATTCAAGCCCTAGCCTTTTTCCCATAGGAGTGTAGGTTACTAGAAAGTACATTAAAATATAGGTAATTATTTTTAGCTCTCAAGATTGACTTTGGATTTGACAGTCTATCCTGAACAAAATCCTCAATGTAGAACTCTGGCAAATACCTCATACCTTCTTCAGAGTGTCACTGAAGTCTTTACTACAAATTTACCAGAAACCAGTCATTCTAATTTGTAATCAATACCAACTTAGCACCTAAATTCCATGTATAAAACCAATAAAAAGGACTTGGACACTGCCTGTAAGCTACACTGCAAATATACAATTCCTCAGTGATGCTCAGTTCAGTTACATCCAACATCAACAGCCACAGGTGAGCTGCCACAGTGTTCAGCATGCACGAGAGGTTATTGCAACATTTACCCTCATTACCTTGTGGAAAAAACACTGTCCAAAATGGCTCAATAGCACATTGTACAGCTGCAGGGTGGCGTGGAGCTTTTTTCATGCCAAGAGGTGAGGTCAAAGTACTGTTTCATGACAGCAAAACAGTCCCAGAAAAAAGTCTGAAAGCCTGGATTATACTTTCACATAGCTCCCATTTTTACTCCTTTTGAGAGGACTTACTGTTTACAGTAGTCATGTTTAGCCCTACAGCCAGTGTGACAGAATTGTAAGCAAGCTCACAGTTCATAGGTTTTGAGATTTAACTAGTTTGTAACAAAAGCTAGGGCAAAAATTAATTAACATTTAGACTCAACTCTTGACATAGCAAAGGCTTAAAAGGTTAACACTTAACATTCAATTTCAATGGACCACAGAAGACTGAAAAATCTCTCCCATAAATTTCAGTCCAGGTAGTATATTCCAACTAAAATTCAAACTCCATAGTCACTCTCTTTAAAAGTAATTTTCAGGCACTGTGACTGCTTAGCAAGGTAGTTAAGTCTAAGAACTACAAACCTCCATTACCATGCCAGTCATAAGCACAGTCTTCAGTCACATTTAAAAATCTGCTTTTAACCACCATCAAAAGCAAGACAACAATCAAGACAAGGACTGCATTCATGAAACATAAACCAGCATTGTTATGCTTTGCATGTCAGTCACTTTAGAGAAAAAAACTAAAGTTTGACTTACCTATCAAAAACAGCTGTTTAAATCTTGTGTACGCAGTCTGGATATCTTGCAGAGATGGAAGGCTGCTAGACAAGTCATCCATCTTCAGGAGTTCATAGGGTGGTTTGCTAATGGTCTTATAGATTCTAAATCAAATCATCAAGAGATTAAAGCCGCCGGCTTCACAAGTCCAATAATGCACAAACTATTATCACTAAAGGCAAAGTTAATAGGCATGGTTTGGGAAACAGCTGTAATACTAGGAGATATACACCGTGGAAAACTAATGCCCTCCATACATTTTTAAGTACTGGCTGGAAGCTTGCCTACAAGCTTATGAAAAGTTTTGCTGTTCTTAACTGTTCCCAATAAAATGGTATTCATGCATATTTGTGCAGTTATGAATATTACAAGCATTACTTGATTGTTACTACTGCTTCTTTAGTATTGTATTCATTAGATACACCAAAATTATTTTACTAGCTGACAACTTAAGAGGTGAATCCAGAAAGAAGAGATGGATAGAAACACCCAAACCTCCCAGTAGACACAGTTTTTCTTGACTTTCAACAGTCAAATTACGTTCTGTTACCTAGCTGCCAGGTCTGCTCATGGAATACACGAGTAAATGGAAGAAATAATTTGGACTCAAACAAGACAGTATACCTGCCTTGTACTTTCCTACATATCTGCTAATATTTTCCCTAGGAGAAGAGTTAAAAATACAGGCCAGGTGAAGGTTCTGTTCAGACCCAGAACATCCCATTTTGAGGGACGTTCTGTCCATCATTGAGGCTTCAGAGCTCAGGTGAGTATCACCTTAGTAAATACCTCTGTTGTCATGCTGACTTTTTATTGTCAAGATTGGGGAAAAGTTGCTCTAGCTCATACTTCAGAAGTGAAGCCTTGCCCAGACAGGACAGAGTACATTGTTTCCTGCATGCTGGAGCACAGAAGCCTGCTTTAAAGCGAGAATTATAGACGTCCACATCATAAGTGCAGGTTACTACATCTACTGGAAGATGCATCAGATAAGAGAACCGGGGGAAAGCAATAGTTTGTTGACTACCATACTTATTCCAAATTGAAGTAAACAATTTGTGCTAGAAGATCTATCTGGCTCTGAACAGCTTTTCCAATAAAGGAAGCTGTTAACTGTAGAAATCTGCTGTGTGCTTGAGTTCAGATTACTATTACAATGGCATGTTAACACACTCTTATGGACAACGTGTAGATATTTTTTTAAATATTAATGGTTAATTATCAGTACTCCATAGCAAAGAAAACCACCAATACTGCTCCAAGTTCAAATGGCCCCAGACAAAGGATCAAAATATCAGCTGATACCAGTACAGCTTACTGTCAGTTTTACTTACTTTCACATTATGAAATAGCATTAAAAGAGTTGAGTCATGTAAACTTCCCCATTTCGGGAGAGAAATGTTAAGAGTATCAGCGGGAAGGGTCAAAAGCCTTTCCCTTGCAAGTATAATTAATTTTATAAATAAAAGAGTTTTTAAGAGCCTAATCAAGCAATTTTCTGTTAGTTCTGTGTGATTAACACGTTCTCCATCTATGAAAAGAAAGGAGCTAGCAGTGAAGCTGTGCAAACTAGTCTGATCCAATAGCTTGCTACTAAAAGAGAAGTTCTCTCCAGGACACTCAACAGGTTATAAAAAGCCAGGGGGAGAAAAAAAAAAGAAAAAAAAGCAGTAACTCACTGTCCTAACTCAGCCAGGCAGCTGTGCTCTTCCCCCTATGTAAACCCTGGCATTCTGCAGACCGCTGCACTAATTCAGCTCACTACCTTCAACTGAAATAAAGTGCTGTCTGCCATCACATCTGAAAGTAGTATTTCTCTCAGTCATTTTAGGTCACTGTAAAGTTATTTAAGAACAAAAAATCTAGTTTTCAGAAGATGGCAGAGTTCAGAGAGATTTAAGACTCGGCTTGCAAATCCATGTTTACAGATGGAGTCTAGATTTCTCTTACCTGCAAATACAGTTGAGCCCATCAGCTAATGATACTTTAACTGACCTACCAGCCTTGCTGCCTTCTAATAACAGGCCACAATTTGTACAGAAAGATTCATCTGAGGTATATATCTATATATCTGTATTTCACAAATAAGCCTTCAGCAATGTTACAGTCCTGCACAATTGACCAACACTGTTAGGCAAAGGACTTAAACCCTTTCCACTACAGAAAACTACTTTTAGAACTTGTTTCCAGATGCGTGCAAGCTTAAAGATATAGCATATACAGAAAAAGAGAAGCAAGGTCCATACCAAGCAAAGTGTTGTGGACAGAATAGCTATTACTGACCCATCCAAGAAGATTTTTTGCATTTGTGAAGTGCTGTCATCCTGTTCTTTGGGAAATGCAGACATTTTGAGAAGAGCAGCACCGTTATGGCAAGACCAACACCAAATCTGCAGAAACACATTTAGCAGGCACAAAGATTGGTAAACCATCCTGTGCAAAGTATTTGCTTAAGTGACTGAGTGATTACAAGAAATTCCTCTACACTGTGCTTGACTGAACTTCTGGTGTATTCAACAAACCCATCAGTAGAAGCAAACTTCTGTATCTGCACCAAGACTACACGCCTCAGTACACTGTTACCACTTGCAAGTTTTAAGTTAAGCTTTATACAGGCACAGGGAACATAAAATGCCAGATTATATCAGAACATTACTTTTTCAACTGCTCTCATAGGTAAAAAAATTGATCAAAATGTCTATGGCCAAATTATGTTGGAAGACACGCCACAGCAACATAGTTCTTGTGACTCATATATATTAGCCACCAGTTTCTCCACACATAATATATAGTAGTGTTTTTCTTATAGGTCAGCCCTGACATAACTCACAGTAGGTACACTGTCATGCCTTTCCACGAGCTGTGCATAAATGGTCATCTAGGCATATGAAAGAAGATATTAACCACTCCACAATTAAATCAGATTGCAGTGTTACTGGTATTCCTTGTAGCAAACCAGTCCTCAAAGCTTCTTCCTTCCCTTTACACAATTTCTTGACTCACACCTACTGCTTGAACCTCTCAAGCTGATAATTAAATTCGCTTTTGAATGATGAATGATGTACCACTTATCTATAGGATGATGTACTTATGTTTATCTAAAAGTTGGGAAACGTGCAAGGACCCTTATTGCTAACATGACGGATGTACTAATTGCCAAGTCCTTGGATTTGTCATCTTTAAAAAGGCTATCTGGTCCTAAGTTCCTGTTGTTTATACAACGTGGCAAAGACAAGGACTTAAATCATGGTCACTAGTTTAGCGATATATGTAAATAACTTCCCAGAATTGTAATGAATATGTAAACGATTTCCCAGAAAGTTAATGAATAGGTATGAGTTGCTTGAATAAAGAGGGGGCTGAAAGGTTCCCTTGGTGTGCATGAGTTTGGTGGGGCAATCCCCCATGCGCCCAGCGCTGCCAAATAAAGATCACCTCCGCTCACTTGAATATTGGTGCCCGATTCTTTAAATCACTTTGAAATGCAGTCAGAATGATTTTTGTCAGGAATATTACACAAATCAGAAAGTTATCATTCTGCTATCAATTTATACTAGCCAAGAGATACACCTCAAAAAGGATGCTGAAACTTCAAAATCATCAAAAGTGGAAAAAATTACTATATTGTCCTTTTACTGCCAGCTCAAATGGATTTAAAATGGTCAAGCTATTTTGACACTAGCTTTCCCAAAATTTGGAAATAATTAGAAGAGTTCTACAAGGCCTCTGAACAATGGTCAAGGGAAGAGCTATGGATGTCATCTACCTGGACTTCTGTAAGGCTTTTGACAATGTCCCCCACAGCATCCTTCTCCCTAAACTGGAGAGACGGACTTGACGGATGAACTGTTTGGTGGATGAGGAATTGGTTGGATGGTAACATCGAGATAGCAGGGGTCAATGGCTCAATGTCCAGATGGAGATGAGTGAAAAGTGGCGTCCATCAGGGATCCATACTGTGACGAATATTCTTTAATATCTTCATCAATGACAGACAGCGGGATCAAGTGCACCCTCAGCAAGTTCTCTGATGATGCCAAGCTGAATGGTGGAGTTGAAATGCTGGAGGGAAGAGATGCCATCCAGAGGGACCTTGACAGGCTTGAGAGGTGGGCCCGTAAGAACCTCATGAAGTTCAACAAGGCCAACTGCAAGGTCCTGCACCTGGGTCAGGGCAACCCCCCCAGTATCAATACAGGCTGGGGGATGAAGAGGTTGAGAGCAGAGAAGGACCTGGGGGTGCTCATGGATGAAAAGCTGGACATCAGCTGGCAATGCAAGTTCACAGCCGAGAAAGCCAACTGTATCCTGGGCTGCATCAAAGGAAGCGTGGCCAGCACGTCCAGGGAGGCAACTCTCCCCACAACTCCACTCTGGTGAGACCCTGCCTGGAGTACTTCATCCAGCTCTGGGGCCCTCAGCACAGAAAGATGGACCTGTTGGACAGCATCCAAAGGAGGGACAAAAAAATGATCACAGGGATGGAACACTTCTTCTGTAAGGGAAGGCACAGAGACTTGGGGTTGTTCAGCCTGGAGAAGAGAAGGCTCCAGAGAGACCTCAATGCAGCCTTTCAGTAATTAAAGGGTGCTTATAAGAGAGACAGGCACTTTTTAGCAGGGCCTGTAGTGATAGGGCAAGGGGTAATGGTTTTAAACTAAAAGGCGGCAGATTCAGATTAGATATGAGGAATGTATTTTTTACAATGAGGGTGGTGAAACACTGGAACAGGTTTCCCAGAGAGGTGGTAAATGCCCTATCCCTGGAAACATTCAAGGTCAGGTTGGACAGGGCTCTGAGCTACCTGTCTAGTTGACGAGTCCCTGCTGATGGCAGGGGAAGTTGGACCAGAAGAACTTTGAAGGTCCCTTCCAACCTGAACTATCCTATCAATGCAAGACGCAATAAAAAAGAAAAATCACTTCTGTTTCTGTGTAACAGCCACTGTAATTTGTCTGGTTGACCATCTCAGAAAAAAGTGACCCAAACTATTTTGAAGTCATTACCTGAAAGGGCAAATTAGGCAGTACAGCACTATCTTCTCCGTGGATTAATTTCAGAGTATAAAGTGAACATGGGTTTCCTTGGCAAATTTGATGGACATGCAGCAACGAAGTTAACACTTCATAAGTGAGGTTACTTTGCTCCTTGTTTCTTTATATACTGGTTCTTAAACTCTGCTATGAGGTAGGAAGCCAAAGCCAGCTTGCTACATGGCACAGAACAGTGTATTTAATTTCATTTTCTGTTGAGACTGGCAGAAGTAGTTTTTCAGTTAGGCTACTTGGCTTTGTAAAAAAGCTGCTTTCCAGCACCCAAGCTTGGTAACTGGAGGTATTCAGCTATACCTGTACATGCACGGTCTTCACCTCAATATCCAAATAGCATTTCAAGCCCTGCATCCTGCCTCAGCTAGCAGTCAGTCTCATGACAAACAGGCTGATGTAAAAACACTCTAGTAGTATATGTAGACTACAGGACATTAGACACCTGATGTAAGCAAATGGGGGCTGTGAACCATGCATACATATTCTGCACTACATACACACATACAGCACTACATAATACTTTGAGCACTTCTTCCAACGTCTGTTTCCACTTCTATAGATGACTAGGTATACATGTGAGCTGTTGAAAACAAGTTCTGAAAATAATATGCAGTACTATCTGAAATCCTAATTGAAATTGTGTCTTCTCCGTAAGATTTCTTACCCTCAGCCATGCATATATACTTACAGGAATGCCTCTGCCTTCATACTTCAAGATACTCTCTTCAGAAACACATATGGGAACAACAAAATACAAAGGCAGCCTAAGGTAACAAAAAAAAAAAAAAGTTTCTTGCACTTAAAAACTGAACAAAGAACAATCTCCAAGCTCATTTTAATGACGGTAAGTGTTCTAGCCCACATGTTAATTATATATTCACTCTTACTGCTACAATAACCTTTCTTACTATATAATTATATTGTCCTCAACACCCTCCCTTTATTTTCAACTGGATAAGGTATTTTCTTTCAATCTTGAGCTCTTCATTATCTTCACTGCAACATTCCTCTGCCTTTCCAAGATTGTAATTAAGTCCTACATTTAATTGTAACATCTAAGGCTGACTGTTAAGACCACCTTGGTTCTCTCACTCTTCGTTGTTTCAAAGGATACCCTTGTAGTATTAGACAACTAGTTCTGCTTCCATACTTTGTAAGCCGTTCATGTCACAATTCAAGAATGTAATTTAATATATCATGAATTTCCAGTACCAGCCAACGCTATGTTTAAGGCCCACAGAATCAACAAAGATAAGCACTTAACCTCAGCTTGGGCCTCTCAAGACGGAGTCCTGGAGTAAAGACTTCTTTGAAAATTGCTGTTTGTTTCCAAGATCCATGAAGCCTTTCAGGATCTGACCATTTCCCATCCCTGGCAGTGTTCAACGCCAGGCTGGATGGGGCTTTGAGCAACCTGGTCTGGTGGAAGGTGTCCCTGCCCATGGCAGTGGGGTTGGAACTAGATGTTTAAGGTTCCTTCCAACCCAAACCATCCTATGATTTTATTGGACAACAGTAGTACACAAAGCCTTGTACACATTCTGAAGGTTCCCCAATAGATGCTACTTAGCTATACTCGTAGAAGTATACATCTCTAACCTTCGACTAAAGGCAACACAACTCCCATCAGCACATTTTGCAGATACACTTTAAACCAAGTACTCTTTCCCCACCCAGACCCCCAGCTAAAAATACAGAAAAATCTCAAGAACATGTAACTTGAAATTTTACCAGAGTAAAGGTAGAGGAAGGAGAAAATGTTATCCTAACCAGTAAGTATGACAAAAGTGTAGCTACCAGACCTTTATATTTTCTATTCCATTTTAAGGTGGTAACTCCACCCCTACAGATACTCTAAGCCTGACTGACCAAGGTCTTGAGTAGCCTGACCTAATGCTGAAGTTAACCCTGCTTGAGCAGGGGTTGTATAAGATGACCTCCTGAGGTCCCAAATCAACGTATCCCATAAATCAAAGTGGAAACCAGATACCCTAAACAACTGTCTAGGGTTCAGCATGAAAGATAACACTGATTTTTGCAAATCTTAATGAGACATATATACAAAGGTCACTGTTAACCAGGTCAAGCTTACTTTTCAGAGACTCTGTAGCCTTCATTGGTAGTCACTGCTTTGTATTTCACATTTCCTTTGGTCCGCTCCAACTCTCCACGCCAATCCTCAAGAGTGTCAAACATTACAGTTTGGTTTCTTCTATCTGTCAGACATCAATAATGTTAACTTTGTAGACTATCAGGAGCTCTAACATGAAAGCACTCCTAAATCAAGTAGTTAGTTTTTATTAAGGTAAGCAAGCAAAACCTCTTGTGTCCAGAAAGCCTTGAGTGAAAGATAAAACGTCTTTGTATATCACACTGCTTCTCTGATCTTCAGTGACACATCTTCCATCAAATACTGCTTTAATAACTTCAGGAACAGTTTCTCCTACAGAAAATAATCAGTTCTTATGGAACTTTCATACAGTTGAGGCTGACTTACATCCAGACTAAAACCCAGGATGCTGTGCAGCCAATACCACTGCAAACTAGTGCAGCTGACTGGCATCCAATAATCCAGGCTCAAATGTGGAATTAACAATCATACCAAAAGCCTTCCTGCAATTTAGATATTGCGCTTCATGTAAAGTTCATTCTTCTATCATGGGTAGGAGTTTAGCGCTGAACAGAACATTTCAGACACTTGACAAGAGCAGAAAATTAATTGCAGCAATTCAGTCTCAATCATTTCAGCTGAGAACTTTTCCTGTTATTTCTATTCAGCCACCTTAGCAACAGTTATGACAGCAGGATGGTTTAGCTCCAGATCTTGTAGAACCACCATAAAATTTACCAAATAAGGCCAATTGTTTCAAGCACCCATGATAATTAAGTATCCTGCAACATCAGCTAACACTGAAATACCAAACAGAGCTAGAATTCCATGGAAGATACAATGGCAAGTTGAAACTTTCCACCACAACACAAAGTAGATGAAAAATTTACAGTTGGAAACAGATTATTAATGAGCTTTAAGGGATGAATTAAGATTTTAAGGGTATGAGACTGTAAGCGGCATAAAGTAACAACTTCATAAAGAATGAGACCTAGGCATTTATTATTGAAGATAGTTATTAAAATATGAAAGAATTCTGGCACAATACTTTCAATGCTGCTATGAAGATTAGGCTTCACCCAGACTTGTTTAGTCTCTACCTGGAAAAGCTTAGTGTCTTTCTGATGTTTGTAGCTCAAATTGAACACCAGTTACAGACAAAGCCTGCAGGAACTACCTGAGTCAGCAGCGTGCCCTTGCAGCAAAGGCAGCCCATGTAGTCCTGGGCTGCATTAGGTAAACCACTGCTTAAAGGCTGAATGGGGTAATTGCTTTCCTCAGATCAGCACTGGTGAGGCCATGCCTGGAGCGCTGTGTCCAGTGCTGGACTCCCCAGTGAAGGCCTACTGAGATCACTAAAGAGCTTGAAACACCTGGTGTGAGGAGAGACTGAGAGCTGGGACCATTCAGCGTGGAGAAGAGAAGGCTCAGCAGGGGTGCAGAGGGGCAAGAAGTCTTTCCAGCGTGTGTTACACCCAGCTGGAGTGGAAGCAGAGGAGGGGAGTGAAGAAGATAGATCTGGACTTAGTGGTATCCTGTGACATGACAGAAGGCAACGCACACAAGCTGAACTACAGCAAATGCCATTTAAACAAAGTTTTGCACTATGAGCACAGTCATATAAGGAAACAGGCTGTTCAGAAAGGTTGTGGAGTCTCAGTCCTTGGACATACTCAAAACCCAGCTGGACACAACCCTGGTAAGCTTGCTGTAGCTAACCCTACTCTAAACAGCAGCAGATGGACAGGAACATGACTAGATGAGCTCCAGGTTTCTTCTAACCTCAATGATTCTGTAATTCCTTGACATATTTTGGTAATACCAAATAATTGATTAATACCTTGGGTATATCAAAATTTCCCTCTGAAAGGAATAGGTGTTGCTGATGCACTACGAGTCAGGTTTCTAATTCAAACAGCACCATTATTTCAGCTGAAGCCTGAACTATGAAATGCTAAAAAATGCACTGACAGTTTTATCTTGAATTTTGCAGCTTACTATATTATTCAGCCAAGTCTGATCAAGTGGGAAGACTATGTAATAAGTGAGCTGTAAGGGGAAGTCAGATATTTACTAGAATCTTGCTATGCAAACCTATGCTTTTTTTGCAGTTGCCTGGGAGAAACAGATTGCTTGCAAATAACAACAGAAAGGGAAATACTTTGTCAGATGCCACTGAAAATGTAGTAATTTAAGAATTATGAGCAGGAAGTTTTGTTCACTGCAATAGTACAGAAATGACGTATCGATAAAATTAAGGAAAATATCTTCTAGATGAGAGCACTCTAGTCAGAAGCACAGGAAAAGCACTAGCATATTGATCACAGTAAGTCTGCAATCCAGTGATGCTACTCTTGCTTGGAAAATTCCTGTGCAACTACACTGAAGGACACAGAAACCAATAGTAGAAAATCTAGAGATTTTTAGCAACAAGTCTAACAATGTGGAATGAGAAAAATGAATCTTCTGAAGCTATCTGCCAGCAGGGCAGAGTCATAACCTGAGAATAAACTCAGCTACTAAGCGTCCCAGACTGCTTAAAGAGCTAACAGTACACAGCAAATAAAAATAAAAAATACAAAAATATTTACCTGTGTTGTTTGGGGCAGCTGATGCATAAGAGAACAGAAACAAGCGTTTAAGCAGCTTAGGAGTCTGGCTATGATGAACTATACCACTGACGATCTAGGAAAGGACCAAAAATTAACACCCAAACACAGACTAAACACTGTCAGTGTGAAAAACATGATTTTTTTTACCCCCTCCTCCCAGTCTTTAAACAAAACTGTTCAATGGGTTCTGTCTCTAACAGCTGACTTTTAGAAAGCTTCCTCTGTTGCCTGAAGGCGCTAACTATTTGACTTAATGAGAAGCATTATACATATTCAACTTCCAGAATGGCTCTCATATTTAAATAAAGGTAGTAGAGCCCTAGGTTTGGAGTTCAGATTAACCTGTCAAAAGAACTCAAGTTATCAGGAAAATAACTATTCCCATGCGAAAAAGCCTGAAGTCTAAAATCTAATAGTTATGTATCACAAACAGAACAGCTTTAAAAGTTTTCCTGAGCTGAAGCCGATTTCTTGTAGTACTCTGAAGCTCTGGTTTTCTTCAAAGAGCCAGTGCATCTGATCTTTTTAACTGCTATACATAATGATGTTTAATGAGTAAGGTTAGCTAGTAAAGTTAGGTCTTTACTTTCTCTCTTAATTGGGAATGATCAGAAAACACTTCAAGTTTAAGGGATCTCTCAGGGTGAATTTCCTCCTTACCTCATCCCCAGAATTAGACACCCAACACTAAGCTTAAAAAAGAAAAATCTATACTTACTCTTTTCACTTCCTCTTCCTTTGTATATCTCAGGCAGAAATGAAATACCCTAAGGTCTTTACAGTAGATAATTAGCTTTTCTGGGTATTTTCTCAGTTGTCCAGTTAGAAGCTTCTTTTTCTCATCATAAACTGCAAAATTAAAAAGTCTAGGTAAACATCAAAAATAACTTTGCCATCTGTTGATAAAACTACCTCTGCTTGACTTTTCAAAATTCTCAAGAAACTAATTTAAGCTCAAGTTTTAGCAAGTCAGAACAAGCATCCTGCAACACAGACCAGCAAGCTCTTGTGCTAATATACTTGATAAACCCACTCAAACTACTTCCTGCAATGAAAGGAAGCTTGCAGCAAGCCAGCTGCTCCATGATTATTTCTATTCACATTCTGACTCAACAGTAAGCTGAAAGTTCTGAGACGCATAAAAAGCATAATTTAGAAGTTCCACCCGAGGGAAAGTCCCCAAACAACTGAGATCATTCATTCCTAAAATTATTATTTTTTTTAACCACCCCAAGTGGTTATAAAGTCCCCAAGAGAGCCTTTTGTTCACTTCTGTTTGAGGATGTATTGTTTCACAACTTGAAGTGCTGCCACCTAGGCCATTGTATATGAAATTGAAGTGTCTCACAACCAGCTTCCACTAGTCTCCCCCCAATCCACTCCTTCATGAACCCACACCACCATTCATACTCTGAATACTCAAACACTAGTCTAAGGTCAGGCTTCTCAACAAAGCCTTCCCCACTATTTACTAATTACCAGCTCCATTCTCCTTTACCTTTTTGAGCAATACAGGCATAACTGTAAGCCCTACTGCAAATTTACATAAAAAAACAACAACAAAAAAAATCAAATAAACTCTTTGATTTACTTGTAAATTAAAACCTCATTTTCTATCTTCTTTGATAATTTTGAAGACATTGCAAATCTCAAACCAAAAGTTCTCTTAAACAAACAAAAGGTACTGTTTGGCACCTTACTGCTCTGCAGTACCATTGCTCAAATGAAGAGAATACCTCCATGCTTATAGAAATAGCTGATACACTTCAAGATCCTTTTGCACCATCTTAATCAGAGACTTTTCATAGTACAGTCTTCTTTGCTTTGAATCATGGCATTTTGCAGCAATTGTTTTGTCTGTCCCAGAAAGATAATTAATGAAAATGTAGCTCTGACAAGCTGAGGGATAACACTATGTTCTGACAGATCTCTTATCTGTCATTTTATTATTAATTTATTATATCTTTTTTCTGGACTATCCAATCCTAGTTTCCAAAGTGGCAACACTGTTTTCTATACAGGATGTACATGTACAACAAGCAGCAGCACTATAAGACACTTAAAAGTGTGAGGCATGTTAAACCAAGAGGAGAAAGCTGACTTACCTCCATAGATTTGGTCTACACATTGCAAGGTTATGTCATTTTCTCCTACAATCTTATTCTTAAATTGTGGCTCCTAGAACATGAAAAAAAAACCACCCTTAGAAATGTCACACTACTAAGCAGTAGCAGCTTCTCACAAGTAAAGGATGTATTTGGCACGTGTTAGTATCAGCATTACCTCTTAGAAACTGTGCAAGGCAGAGCACTGAAGAACAGTTATTAAAATATAGGCAGATGCAGGTTACACAGGCATAGTTTATAAATAAAACTGGACCTGCAGTTTAAATATCAGCCATGCTTGAAATGTAGATAGAGTTTTTACTTTTCAAATAGCTTCAAAGCATGCTTTTCCATTAAGAGTTACTTTTCAAACTAGAATCATCGCAGTAAACAGGAAATACAGTAACTTGGTGTAATCCAAGCCCTTTTATGACAGCTTTCCTTGCTATGGGAACCTGGCAGGAAATAGAAAATATCTTAAAAGAAAAAGTATCCCAAGAATATTCCAACATAACAGCCAGTTTTATCACTAGGTAAAATGAAGACACATGCACAACCCAATTCTCTACTGTTTTCCAAACTTGAAGCGATTTTGGGTTCCTTCACTTTTATCATTCCATGAGTTCAGTGTTAAAAATGACATTTGACTGATGTCACAGTTAAACATTGTTATGCTAAATATTATTACCGGAAGGCTGATGTACACTGCATCATTTTACATGAAGACAGCTGTGAACACAAGGTAACCTAATTCAAGTTATTTTCAGGCCTGCAGTACTCTGAATCAGGTGGCTAATAGTAAAGTTTTATTAAGAGAAATGTTGTTGTGACTTGGCATGCTATAAACCCAAGATTTAAAGTTAGTGATGGAACAGAAATTAGCATGGCCATTACCAACTTTCAAATAAATCTCATGTAAGCTGTGGAAAGGGCTCTTTGTTCAAATTCATTTCAGAAAGTCCAAAAACTCGAATTTGGCTGTAGAAGCCTTAGTTTAAAATTTAAACTCCCTCAAATTTTACCCCAAGAAAATTTCAACTACAGTCGTGTCAAATCATATTATTCTCATTATTCTTCACTGTCAAGATCACCTTGCACTTGGGAGCCATCTACTAGGCTCTCCTTTACTTTTATCACCTAAATGGACCAGACTGTCTCAAATGTTTAAAGCACATCAAATAAAGGTGTGGTATTACCATTGCCCTTTGACAGCTCAATTTGAGTACCTAAACCAAAGGAAACAATATTCAACTAATTTCTAGTATTTAGGGACTTTTAATCTTTTTTAATGTTTGCCAGCTCATTAGTACCAGGTTTTCAAATCTTTGCAGTCAACACCTGACTTTGAATGGAATAATTCAGAGCTTTACTGAGCCACACAATTATCCACAGCATTTCCACTTGGGCAGCCCTGAAATGGTTCTGCAGCTGTAGCCCAAAGTCAAGTCAGACAGAAATTCTACATTAGAAGTACATCTGACAGTCACTTTTGCAGTTGCTACTAGACAAGCACTGAGAAATCACGTTTAAGCAAACTATTGATTTAATTTTCAAAACAATTTGTTCTTTTAACTTAAGCTTTACAAAATTACCAACTCACAAGACAAAGAGTTATACACTACATCTAATGTAAGTGTCTACATACAGGCTTCCACTATTTTTACTCATCATGAGAGCCTGAGGAAGGATCTGCATAGACCAAGCAGATGCAAACTGTTTAAAATCAATCTGCATCCATTAAAACTTTTTTATAAATCTATACTAATGATGTATCCTTATATAAGGGAAAGATAGGATTATTTATTAAGAGACACTGCACGTTTTCAGAGCCTTTTTGGTCTTAATTAGAAGACTTGTCTTCCTACGTTATCGTCTGCAGAAGTATCGTCGTCAAGGAAAGCAATCTTGAAGTTTGTGCATACAAGTTTCCCGCAAGTGCCACGATTTGATCCATCTTCTTGCATATACTTGTATACTGTGTTTGCCTCACAAAGCAGCAGTTCACCTGCATAAAAGAAACACTGACTTGCAATATAACTGACATTTATAATTGGATTATTTCAACTGTTACCTTAAACTCAGCATTAACTTTCTGACAGCTTCTCCTAACCATATGCCTGAAGGTATTTTATCACTGTTACACAAGAAGACTGAGGCAGCTCCTGGAATCAGTACATTGAGAGCCTTCCAGATTATTAACATTACTAAAGATGGACTGAACCCTGTTCAAGTGCACATGTTTAAGGGTTCTGTAACCACAGGTACCTGTATCATGGCCTGTTCTAAGTGGCAGAAGAATAACACCTGAAGTTGTAAAGAGCAACCATATGAGTGTGTACTTGAAAAATACAGAACCCACCAAAAAGTAGTTTATACAGTCAATAAACAAGCTGAACTGTTCCAGTTTTCCTTACTGCTAAGTCTAAGAATGCTGAAACATTTGTGTTAATTATTACAAGTCCATCATATTTAATTTTTCATAGCTTTGACTGGGGATGTTGCTTATTTTACAGGTCCCTGGGCTACTTTAAAGTTCTCAACCATAACTTTGCACAAATTATGCTCAATGAAGTTCTAATTTTGAAATTTTCAGGAACTGAGCTTCAAGTTTAAGAAAGTCAAACCAGCTTTGATCAGCCAGACTCATGGTCCTTCAACAAAGTGCAAAAAAATCCACAGAACAATACTAATTTATTCTAAGATTTTACTTCTGCTTTATCTTAGTAACATCATCTCTCCTGATCTTGGAAAATAAATTTAAGAAGAATTGTAAATTAAAAAAAAAATATCTTAACAGTGATTAAGGCATCAAAAGGCCTAAGTAACTCATAG
Source organism: Falco rusticolus (assembly GCF_015220075.1). Taxonomy (NCBI): domain Eukaryota; kingdom Metazoa; phylum Chordata; class Aves; order Falconiformes; family Falconidae; genus Falco; species Falco rusticolus. Next base: position 72,559,952 of record NC_051210.1, on the reverse strand, counting down.
TAGAATCAAAGAACACTACAAAGTAAGTTTGCACTAGCTCTTGGTCTTCAGTTTCCAAACAAACAGAAAACCCACCCAACTATCTTTTAAGAAAAAGGGAAAACTGAAGCATAGATAGTTCTCCACATGCAGCTTACCTGAAGACACTGTACTCTACAAAAATTGAAATTTTCAACAACCCATGCTGATATAGATATTATAAATATTTCAACCTATGGGGTTTGTTACACCAAACCCTCCATTTTACTACCTGGGACACTGATGTCACATCAGTGTTTGCTGCAGACATGGAAATATTTAAATATTGCTTACATTATTTTTTTGTAATATTTAATACTAATAATATAATATACACTAGTTACCTGGTAATAAGTGAGGGTTTACTTCCTTTTCTATAGGTTCCTTTATGTATATTTCCTAAAGAGAGAAAGAGTAATCATTACTTTGCAAAGATCATAACTTCAACACATGCTGTAAATAACAGCACCTCCCTCTTAAATTCCTCATGTTCCAGCAAATAGGCAAATTAAAATTAAGGAAAAAAAAAATTATGAAGAATTTATGAAGAATTAGGGAGAACAGGTTTGCAGTGTGATCCTTCCTAAACAGTAACAGTCTACTAGCTAAGTAATTAAATCAGTGGTTTGACACCCACATTGTCAGTTAAATGTGGCTGTGAACATAAAAAAGGAAATGAATGCATTTTTTGTATAAGGAACAAGACAAAAATAAAGCATTACCAATACCTTCAGTTCTCTCAGCACATATAAAAACCATCTCCCAAAGTTCATTCATAAGCTTTTCCACATATAACTTAATATTTGTTTCTAATGTACCCTTCACAGTTTTTCAAGTTTCACCCTTCATTGTTTCTGATTTTCTTACAGGCATTATTGCAACCAAAGTTACTTAAACAGTACTACCAAGATTACAGCGAAAGGAATTTTAGAATGTCAGAGCCAAGAGGTAAAACCAGTCACAGGATATCCTTCAGTCTGGACCCAAACTGCAGAAAACAAACCTATTAAACTCTCAGTATCACTTATTCTAGCCTTGAAGCACTGATAGTTTGGCTAAAATCTCCAGCCAAAAGACTGTTAAACTAGAGGACATGCTACACCCTTTCCTGCTCAGCCAGTTCAGAACTTCCTCCTCCGAGTCCAGCCTTTCTGGAAAACTATTAGTTAACTGGAACGCCACCCCCCCCCCACACACACACACACACACACCTGGGGCCACAGCAGTAAGCAAGCTAATTTTAGTTTGTCACCAGCATCCAGTCAGATACTGCAAATCAAAACAAGCAATCAAAAAGAGACAAACAGCAACAGTTTTGCTGGATTAAATACAGAGAAAGAAAAGCCCATGGGAGCATAACATAATCCCCCTCTGCCATTCATATAAACACTTGCTCTCAACTTGTTTCAGAAGACCCAAAACAAAGCTTGAGGGTTGCATAGCAAAACTAGAACCACCAGGAAACCATGTCATGAGAACAGCAGACATTCAAGACAGGTTGAAAAGAGGCAAAGGTTATAAAATGAAGTGGTGATGATGTGAAGAAAGGAATCCAACTAGATGGCAACTAAATGCAGGGAAAACAATTTGCTGCCTCTAACTTCTAAGTGTGTATGTTGCACAAGTAAATTTTCATCAAAGTTCACGCTTGTCAGTTAAATAAGCTGGTATGCAAACATGGCTCATGCTGAACACTGCTGCATTCAGAGAAGAAATATACACATGTTTTCCCAGTGTTGTCTCTTCACTGCTGGTAACTCCAAGCTAAACTTTGGTTTACTACTGCCTTTATTGATATGCCTTCTACTACCACTCTGAGTGCAACTAAATGCAATACTGTGTGCTCATAAACGATATCCCAACAATCACTGCTACAGAATAGTAAAACCAGGTGCTTTTCCAGTAACCTTAACTTTGGAAGGTATCATAAGGCATGTAACAACTACTGTTTATGTATACACAATGCTTGCATGTTTGTACTTATTGCCAAGAGTACCAGTTGATGCTAGTGTTGGCAGGTAAGACCTGGGCAAAACAAAATTTGACATCAAGTTAGTTCCTCAAGCTTACACCCATTTGTTAAAATGCAATGAAGTTTTTATAACAGGTATCACAGAGGCAAATAATTTTGAAGAAGTGGTTTAGATTTTGATTAGAAGTTAAATTGCTTAAGTTCTGAAAGGAATTAGAATTTCAATTAAATAGCATCACAGCAGAATAGAGACCTCAGTCAAACAGAGACCAGTTTATAAAATCCAGCTTCAATCTTCGTTGAAAAAACCTAGACACTGAAGTGCTTACTATAGGCAGAATACCTGTAATATACAACAACTTCCAAGACTGAGCCTCCAAAGAGTTCTATTTGAAAGCCAACATTTATATTCCTGTAATAAAATCATAAATATTTTAAAGACAGTTTTCATACATATGCACTGGGGAAAGACAGAATGCAAGCCATGAACACTGCTGAAGAATCCATGCCACTGTGCTCATTTTCCAAGGGAGGATATGAAAATATATTAAATTCTATTAATGTCACATTTTGTATTTGCTCTTTTAAGAGAAGAGGGCAAAGATCTTTATGAAGAAAAGTTGTTAAGTCACCCTGAGGTGGTGCAAGTTCTGAAGGAACCTCTAAGTTTAGCTAATACCTCCACTCTGTTTTAACTTCATTTTCCTAATGGATTTCAGTTTTGCAGTAACACAGATCTCAGGACTAATTTAAGAGCCTGCTGACACTAAAATGCATGCTCCTCAACACCCCTTTAATCAGTCACACAGTTCATACTCACCCCCCCACCTCTTTCATGTCTGGGTTTGTCTGACTGCATAGTGAGGTAATTTTGCTCATAAGATCAGCCGGAAATTCTGCACTTGTGCTACATTTGGTTTTGCTGTTACTGCCTATTGTTAGCAGAACTGGCTCACCAACAGGTCAGCCGAGCACAGAAACAAAAGAAAGGGAAGCAGAAGTCTGTCCCTTTCCACAAGCTACCAAATCCACTCAAACCTGAGGAAGCTTCACCTTCTGATCATTTGTTAAAGTTAAGCTTGCAAGCACTTTCCACACGTGACCACTGAAAGCTACACACACCTCTAGAAATCTAGATACTTCATATGTAGCTTCCCCATTCTGAATGCCCCAAGCAGTATCTTGGCACTTCTTACTCAAGATACAACACAGGGAACCCTACTACCAGCAATAATTAAAAGCAGATACCCACAGGACATCATACAAGTGAGAAAAATTCGGGCTGTCTCAGAAATTACAGAAACAAAGACCTCAACCTTGCTGAAGGTTTGTCCTGGTTTCAGCTGGGACAGCGTTGGTTTTCTTCTTAGTAGCTGGTGCAGTGCTGGTTTGGATTTGGTGTGACAATGTTGGTAACACACTGATGTTCCTAGCTGTTGCTGGGTAATGCTTATACTAAATCAAGGACTTTTTGGTTTCCTGGGCTCTACCAGCAAAAAGGCTGGATGGGCACGGGAAATCGGGAGGGGACACAGCCAGGACAGGTGGCCCAAACTAGCCAAAGAGGTGTTCCATACCATGGGACACTGTGCTGAGTATGTGAACTGGGGGAAGAAGAAGGGGAGGGACGACACATCTGGCATTATGGCATTTGATTTCCCAAGTAACTATTATGCATGATGGAGCCCTGCTTTTCTGGAGGCAGCTGAACACCTGCCTAACGATGGAAAGTGGCAAATTAATTCCTTGCTTTGCTTTGCTTGTGTGTGGAGCTTTTGCTTTACCTATTAAATTGTTCCTATCTCAACCCTTGTGTCTTAGATACCTTTCCAATTCTTCTCCCCATCCCTCTGGGTGTGGAGTGAGTGAGTGAGGAGCTGCAGGGTGCTTGCTTACCAGCTGGGGTTAAACTATTGCAAGGTTTTAGAAATTTCTTTCTCAGAGCAGCTTCTCACCTGTGCACTTACCTTGCACTACATTCCTTTTTCCTAGGCTATCGAACAGTGGTAGACAATACAGCAACACCCCGTAATTATCAAGTATAACAGTACAGAGTACCAAATCATACCAAAAGTGAAGGCTGACAATGTCACACCATACTAATTCATAATGCATCATCCTTGTTAGTTCAACCCAGCCACAGCTGATAGCGCTCTGAAACCATGAAGTGCCAGGGAGAGGAGTCACCATGCCCTTACAGATTCCCTGCTTCAACAGGGGGGACACAACACAACAGACAAACCTCTTTATCTTGGTTTTTACCTTAGTATAGGGAAACACTGCGCAGCTTGCAGTGCTCCGGGACAATATTCAGCTCTCCCCTAAAGACACATTTAAAGGAGCTAAATATATTCCCCAAGTCTGTCTGGGGAGATATGTCTTTCCCAAGTGCTGAAGCATAAAAAAGCCACCATGTGTGAGGCAACACTGACTTTAGGGCAGTAAGGTCAAGTAGTGGCTATGCTATATTGACAGGGTCCTGACAGTTAGGGCAGGAGAGGGATCCCAAATAATTCCCACTCTTCCTCCTAGAGCCTCACAACTGAAAACAATTCCTTACCTACCACTCCACAGGGAAGTAAACAACTGTGGACAGAAAATGAGTACAAAGTGAAGAACGTTCCCTGTATGCCAGAATCCAGATCTTGTCAGAGAATTCAGGTATTCTTTTAATCAGTATTGCGAAGTATGTATATAGGCCTATTGCTACTGGATGCTGCTTATCATTCTCAGAGAGACTGTGTGTACAGTCTGCTGCTGAAATTATATGCTGTAAGCACTGAACCTACCTTACTTACCCCATGGTAATGTTTCCATTTACCCATAGCTGGGACACTTGTGCTACAGGTAATTCCAACAATGGAAAACAACATTTTTAGTAAACATACTGAGAAAAGCATTGTTTATTAGATTAAAGTAATAAAGAAACTCATTATCACTTCCTAGGGTATGAGTAGCACTGGCTGAAACATGCATTCTTTCAAGGCTGACAGCAAATAGCAGTGCTGTGAGAACACAGGATATTTTAATGTTGTTATACAGTTATCCACAAGCAATCTCTGCACAGGAAAGCTCTACAACATGGTGAGGCTTGGTGCGAACAACCACTTTTTTTCCTTATTTACTTATACTTCACTAAAGACTAACAAAGGGTTGAGATAGCTTTCTTAACTATATATTTATCTTTATCAGTTGTAAAAGTGAAACTGTATACTAAAATATTTGCAAGTTAGTTGTGGTGCTCCAACAAGTGAATACAGTATTCCTAAGTAAAACAAACCAAACTTTTGTCTAACAGTTCCACTGGAATCTCAAGGAAAAAAAGCAAATACCTGTGCTCATGCTTAGCATATACTTTGTATTCAGAAACAAACTACAATACACACTTGGTATTTTCTAAAAGACTATTTCTTGGTCAAACAAGCCTAATCCCATGTTGTATGTCATAAAAGCCCAGAGGAGATACTTACTTTAACAACAGTGCTGAAAATAATCTCTGCTTGCTTTCCTTCCTTTCGTGGCTCCATTATCCAATAGCCCGTTAGATCATTGCGCATGTTTTCCACATTTGCCTCATCTTTTATCCTTTCCTCTTTCCTTATATTGTCCTGCCCATCCCCTCTGACATCAACGCCCAGTTTCCCCCACATGAGTCCAGAGCCCAGCTGTCTACTTTTTGTAACTTCTGTTCCTTACACCATCCTCCAATTCCATCGCTCCAATTTAGAAGGAATGCCATACTATTTTAAAAGCGATCACTACAGAACACAAAATATTGTACCAAGATTTACAAGCAACAAGTATTCATAGTGGTTATGTGCTAACAGCAGTGCACAATTTGAGAGAAAGCACAAAAGGCATGAAAGTTACCCTCACAACTCAGCAGCCTGAGGTGTACACCAAATTTCAGGGACGAGCAGCACGAAGCAGAAGAAACTCTTAACAGTTTAAGGGCTAATACAAGAACTAATAACCTATAAAAATTAACATGAGGAATTAAACATTTAAGAATGCACGCACAAAAGGTAATATTATGGGACAAATCCAGTTTAATATCTATAGTTTTATTCATATTAAGATTTTTAAGAAAAATATGATCCAGCTTGTTAACCTCATAAATGCTTTCAATCCTGAAACATTTGAGTTAGAAATAATGAAGAAATTCACTGGTTCTTGTTTCTGTGTCTCCATAGACAAATATTCCTAGTCTATGATCAGACATGTCAAAACATTGACTTTATACCTTAGTATTCACCCCACTTCCTGCAGGGTAGCCAAGTCTGTCCTGAGGGGAAGTGTGTCACTAATATCAACATCCTATGGTCTTGCTCTCAACAGACCACTGATTGATCTGTGGTTCCATATAGCTGAGCATAACTAGGTTATATTTAGTCAGATGTCAAAAACACTGCTTTTCCAGACATTCTGAGGTTTCACAGCAGAAATTACTTCTTTTCCATTAATAAACAGTATTTTCTGCTGCTCACTCCTTACTCCCCATCTTACCATATATTAACATGAATAGAGTTCCTGTTTCTTTTCATATTTAAACAAAACAAACCCCAAAAGCAGCTTAAAGTTAACTTCATTTTATTTTTCTGAACACTATCTACTGTGTTGCTCAGGTATCTGAGCATAGACTAAAGATGAGGCTAGAAAAACACTCAGCTCTGCCTGTTACATTTTCTTATTGTAGGGCTCCCCTAACCTAGAAGCAGTATCTTAAGGTCTCAAAACAACTTTCCAGGCAAACAAGGACAAGCCTGAAGAATCTGGACATTGAAAGCAAGGGGGACTACAGCATACACTACTATACTGCTCTGTACTGCATACTGGTTGACAGAAAGTCTTGCTGCAAGTCAGAAGTACGAACAGATTCAAGGCAAGGCTCCTTAAGTTCGCCATCAAGTCCACCGTTACAGATGTAACCTGAAGCTCATGAGGTCCCTGAACTGCTGTTCCCCACCTTTCGACAGGGTCTAATAGAGGAAGCATTACACTGAAAACACCTGGCGCCTATATTCTCCCCCAGGCACCTGGCAGTTATGCTGTCTTGATGAAAGCAAAGTTCCAAGTTGACCAAACTATGTTCCCATAAAAGGGATTAAGTATGTCCACTGTTTTACAAGTCTAGCTCCAGTTTTTAAACTCAACTACATGGAAGTTAACATGTACAGGAAATTTGTGTTCAGAAAGTTATTTTTCTCAGGTGCATACAGAATACAGTTCCTTGAGAGATGCTCACTTCCACTTACTTTAGGATATCTAATCAACGTGCTTTTTTTCAGATTCCCAGATACCCTCACAGGTTTCATCACCTATATGAAGTTTTATTTTTAATCCTCATAAAATCCACTAAAGTCTTCAGCTTCCTGTGTAACCATCCCATTAAGGCAGTCACTGGCTGCCAAAAAGAGAGCAATAGCCAACAGAGCAAAGCGTTAAACTTGCTTTACTTGCTACTGGCATCAGACCTCAGTTTCATTGAGCCTTTGAAGGTGCAAAAGACACACCTATGGCAGAAGTCAGGTCTGTATTTCAAAGCTGCTGTTGCAAGAGCCCATGAAATTCTGAAATTTAAGTGCATAAAAGCAGCATGAATACAAAGAGGGAATGATTGCAAGCTCTATCTACTGCATTAGGATATTTCATTAAGAGCTTCAGCTTCTGATATTAAATACCTTTTTTCCTAGCACACTTCAACCATCCAGCATGCTCCTTTAAACAGTGAAGTGTCCTTCACTAAGTCCAACAAGTAAAGTTCTTACCTTCACGAAATTCAGTTCCCTGAGCACACTTTTTTGTACCTTTGTACATGATACTTCCCTAAGGTGAAAGACTGACTTCACGCAGAGATGTATATGCTGACTCCGGAGATGTTTGTACCTATTATTTATACCCATTTTCACAGGAAAACACAAGCAAGATTGAAAACTTTTAAAGTAAACTGATCAAACTACAAGTCACCAGGGATGAACAACATATAAAACCAAGAGCTGCCTCCACAAAATAAGGACCCGAGTTTTAAACAGCACAGCTGACTGAAGCCGTAATAACCCTGCATTCTTATACCAGGTTCAGTGAAAAATAAAAGCAGCAGATCCTCCAAAGTCCTATCACTGACAAACTGTACTGATTCACAAGACAGACAAAAATCTCTTCCTTAAGAAGTTCTCAAGAGAACTGAGCAATTAAGAACCACCAGCTTGATACAAAGAATTAGGAGGTGGAAAAAGCCCAGCCTCACAAATGGCTAGTTTTCATGAACACGGGTCTTCCTTGAAAACAGCTGTTTACTAGGAATAAGTATGAAGGATTACCGCACAATACTGGTCTAACACCATCTGCTAACAACATGACCTCCGTAAACTGAGTCTAAAGCGACTTCAATCGAACTGCCAACCTAAGTTTCAATAAGTAAGTGAAAGGACAACAGGAAGAACAATATGAAAGATAACACACAGCCAAGAGTTCAACATCGAGCTGTTAAGGAAAGACAGCTAGGGCTTTCCAGCGACAGAACTGAAACCAAGGCGTTTACAAAGACAAAGCACACCCTGGGAGTGAATGGGATGTTAAAGGCCATTGAGAAAAACAGGTTCGTGAAGTCCCACCTTACAAGGTGAACAGTCACGATGACAGCCTGACATCTGGTCACCGCTTACAAAAACAATTCAAGCGAAGCACCAGAAAAACCATCAGCTTAGAGCTGACCAGCCATGCACGGTGGTTTTAAGCTTTCTCGAGAGGCAACAAGCGAGATGTTTCCCTCGCCCTCGGGGAAGCACCTTGGAGGCACCAGACATGCAACCCCGCACCAGACGCCCGCTGACACTCGGGCCAACCGCGCTCCCGTCCCGCACCGCGGACCCTTCCGCAACTCCCCGCGGCGAACTGCGAGACGCGGGAGCGGAGCGCCGGGAGCGGCAGCACGGCAGGAGCCGGCGCAGCTCCGCGCCGCCCGCCCCCCCGCCCGGCCCAGCCGCGCACGGCGGCTCCCGCGGCCCTGCCGAGACCCCGGGGCCCTGCCGAGACCCCGGGGCGCGGAGGGCCCCCGCCGGCCGCCCGCCCCTCCCGCTGCCCGCTCCCTCTGGCGCCCCCCGCGCAGCCCCCTCAGGGGCCGCCGCCACCCCCTCTCACACGTCGGTCGCGCCCGCCCCGCACCTCCGGGCTGATGTACGACACGAAGGAGGGCTTGGCCGCCTTGGCCCCGCTGCCCAGCATGGCTCCGGCCGCCTCCCGGCCGCCCCTGGCGCCCGCGGCCGCACCGGCACCACTTCCCAGGGCTCTTCCTCGCAGCGGCCGGGGCGGGGAGGGGAGCCCGCGGCAGCGGCGGCGCGCGCGGCAGTATCCGGCACACGTGATTGATCCCGCCCCTACCCCGCCGCCGGCCATTTCTAGGGCACCGCCTCCCCGCCCCGCCCGTCCTCACTGGGCACAGCTGCTGTCAGTCATAAGCACGCCCTCCTCTTATTGGCCACGGGGAGTCGTGCCTGAAGAAGGCGGGGCGGTGGCCGCCGGGGGGGTGAGGCGCCCCCGGCCGCCGGGGGGCGCAGTTCCCCGTGCCCCCGCGGGGGGGCTCGCCGGGACCGCCGCCGCAGGGCGGGGGGCAGCGCCCTTCAGCCCCGGGTGCCGTGGAAGCCCCGGTGCGGGTGATGAGCACCCACGTCCCGGGACCCGCGCAAGATGGCGGGAACGCGTGAGCGGCGGCGGGGGCGCAGCCCAGCCGTGCCCCTGGGCCCCCTGCCCGGCCGTGCCTTCAGCTGTGATGCGCGGCTCCCGCCGGGCATTTGTCAATTCAGAGCCGCGGCGCCGTGCCCGCGGCACCGCCCGCTCTCGCTGCTCCTCGGCGGAGCCCGAACCGTCCCTTGCGCTGCCGCTCACCCGCTGCGGGGTGCCCGGAGTGCCCGCGGTGCACCCCCGCACGCCCGTGAGGATGCGCCGAGTTGGGCAGGATGCAAACAAAGCCTTGGGGGGCTGGGGTTTGCCTCTGGCGGGGGCGGTGCAGGGAGAGCGACGTACAGCGGGCTCTCAGCATGCAACCCCCGAAAACCCGCCTGCCGACGCACCCCAGGGCGGCCTCTGCCCAGTGTCCATTAAAGTGTCACAGCCGCCGCCTCCCTGGAATGTTGTCTTTGGACACTGTGTAATCGGAGCTGTGAAACGAACACCAGGTTTACCGGCTATCTGGGTTACTTTTTAAAGCTTCATTTTTTATGCGGACACAGAACAATGCAAATATTGTAACCGCCCTGGGCGATGCAGCAGGGCTGCCGAGCCGTTCGAATGATTGATGGGAACCCGGGGGACAAAAATTTGCATACGGAGTAGACTTTATGGAAATAATTTTACAAAAGTAAACATCCTCTACAAACTCCAGTAGACCACAGGACGTGAAAATCAATAGCTCCTTCAAATATTAACTTTTTATAAGCATTTTTCATATCACTCCCCCTCTTTTTCTTGCAATACTTTATTTACCTGGCACCAAACCCAGACCTAGGAAAACTAAAGGAGAAAGTAAAAGATGCTTGGAGACGTAAGACAGCATTTATAAAAGTAAATGGGGTGGCTGTTTTAATTTAGAAATAAATCTTATTTCCCCATTTCCAATCTCAAACTCAAGGAACGAGAAGCCTGTTGGATTTAATCACCTTCTGCCTGAAAAAAAGAAAACTCAGATTAGGTTTCGTTCAGTAGTTTTACAACAAAGGCTGTTCTGGTGTGGGATCCCATGCAGAGGAGCACTCACGTTTCACACCACAGCTGCCTCCACATCATTCCCTTACATTGCATGTGACCACAGCTGCATAGGTCAAAAGTACAGGCCATGAAATTACATTGGTGCAAATTTAGGGTGAGGGGAAAACTGGGATACACGTGGGACAGCAGCTTCATGCTCCCTAGTGTGTTAAAATACACAAAGAAAGAGAATAGCACTATAAAAATAATTCTTTTTAAGCATCTGAATTTACAGTGGCAGTAACAGGATTACCTCTGAGCATGTCCTGAAGTCTACAGCAGACTGAAGCAAAAATCAGCTACTTACTGGCATAGCATGTATCAAAGAGGAAGGGATGTTTTGACACCACGCCAGAGTCTCAGCTCCGATGGGAAGTGCAAAAGGACCTTAATTCCCACATAGCACATGGGAATTCATTCTTCAACATCTCATCAAAAAAAGCCCTACATGAAAAAAAAAAAAAAGGAGAAAAAAAAAAAAAAAAAGACATGTAACTGCTGTTCTGCATTGGCAAAATATCCACATAGTCCCATGTCCTGCCCCCGGTAATGAACGGGGAGTGCTAGTTCCTGGGGTTTGCTCCCCAGGCTGCCAAATGTGCTGGGCTGAAACCATTATGGAAGGGATTTGAAGCCTTTTTCATGGGATTTGAGTGCTGGATTTGGATCCCCACTTAGTCAGTGTGTTCATCTTTTCTGGAATGCATGAAATGAAGCCATCACACATGCAAGTTAACTTACCTCAGAAAAGTACATTTGCATCTGAAAAGGCCAGCTGCAACCCAGACACTGTGCCCCAACAGATCACAGAGCACCGAGGGCTTTGGTGATCTTCCCTTCCCCCTGGAAGATCTCTGGGCAGTCTTCCTTCCTCTTTTAAAATCCTGAGTGCCTGTGAGGAATGCTCACACAAGCCAACTTCAGCCCAGCCACCCAACCTCTGCAGACCGTGGAGGAAAATAGGCTCCTCCTGAAGGCCGTGGGGGTACCCAACCCCCCCCCCCCCCTTGTTCAGAAACAGCCTCCAGAGATTGCCTGGTGCTCAGGGCACCCCAGGAAATCAGCTGAAGTTGGCCTTCCTGAGCATCCTGCTTCCCTACCTCATCTTTACACTCCCCCCACAGTCATCTACAGCCTTTCATTTATGTATTTATATATTAACTTTCCTGTTATTTTCACGTGCTCCCTCCCTCCAGCATTTTCACTCTGCAGTTTTTTTTCCAGATTGCACCCTCCCTATGAAGACTTTTTGAAAAATCATTTCTGCAACAAATTTAAGTTTCTGGGATGGTGTATTAAGCGAATCTGTCTTCCCACATTACTTCTAAATGGGAACTCTTGTTCATGCTGCTGATGAGTTTCCTTTCATTTAAAAAAAGAAAAGGTGAGCTTATAAATTAATTTTTATTTACTTTTGTTTCATTTTAGATGTATGTCAATGGCAGTCATGCCAATATAGAAGAGCAAAACTTTTGAAAAGTCAAGTTCTGGTCTGTCTGTGTTGGGTGAAGAACATACGGCATTTCACTGGCCCCATTTTATTCTGGTATTTTGCATTCTTTCTAAAAATATAATCACAGTATTTACCTTTAAAGCTGTCTGCAGAAGGGAAACTCATAGACCAGCTCTGCTTTTCCCATGAACAGAGATTGCTTTGTTTAAAAAACTTACATGCCATTAATTTGAGTAATTCTTTGGGCTGAATTCTCAGCTGTGCCCAGGCTCAGTGGAACAGCCGGTGGAGGGGAGCCACAAAAGAGCTGTTCGCAGCTTTCTTTTCAGTTTTTTCTTTCAGGGATCCTCTTAAATGCAACAAGTTCTACCTATATTTTCCTTTGTGGCAGTCCTCCTTATCAGGGTTGCTGTGGCTCTGGGAAGTGAGTAGCTGGGATAAGGCATTATCCCAGGCAGTATCTGGAGCGCAGCTGGCAAAAATCACTGAACAGAGCTTTATACCACATTTCAGCTTTTCTGAGTCTGGTGCTTTGTAAACCTCAGTGCCCTGGGGAGTCCCAAGAGTGCTTTGATGGGCAGGGATTGCAGGTCTCTATGGTGGGTGCTTTGGCATAGGCTGGGCAGGTGGAATTAAGTGTTAAAAGCCATTGCTGAGTGTTGAGCAAATCTGCATGACTACACCTGAATTCCTACCCCCTGCTTCCTCTTTCTGAAGGAAATTTTTTGGTTTTGCCCTGATGTGGACCTGCAAAAGCACAGATGTGTGCAGAGGTTACATTCCAGGGTGGTAAATCACTGGAAGGACTCTGTGGCTGTGCTCCTCCTTTGACCTCTCATCATGGCTGGATCCAGGTCTGGAGACTGCTTAAAAGCAGGAAAATATTTAAAAGTAAATGCACTTCCAGTGGTGACACAGGTAAAGATTTTGAAGTAGCAGTAGGAAAGAGTATCCACAAAGTTACCATTAGTCAAGGTTTCTCAATCCACTTCTATCCATAAAAGCTACCCTGAGTAGAATGTGAAGATTTTGGGGATTTCATACTTCTCTGGGCATTACCAGAATAATTACCCTGAGGTGTAGAAATCAGGGTTTTTCTACAGTATATGTACTCTGACACTTCCCGGAGCATGACAGATGGCCATGCATGCTCAGAAGATAGGAGGTATCCTGAAAGTATTGGATTTACCCTGAGTATACAACAATCAGCCATGCATGCTGGGTCTGATACCCCCTATTTCTACTGTTCAATTAAATAACCTAGTTTATAGCTTAGTATATTAAACAGTATGAGATCACATTGAAATAGCTGAAACCAGTATGCAAGACATGTAGAAGACTTAAGATGAAGCTGGAAGTCAGATTACTGGAAACTAACAAAGCAAAAACTGGAAGTGAGAAAGGTACTGTGCTGTCCTTTGAGGAAAGATCAGCAAATCAGTTTACCTATAAACAGCCAGGCGCTACCTCTGCTTTACACTGGTTAAGATAATTTCCTGCTAAAAGTCATGTATGTTAGCTTTATGCAAATTAACACAACTCTGGAAAGAAAAGGAGGAGTTAAAAGAAGGGTTCTGCTCTAAGGCGATGCTTTTAGCACTGGGTTCACAGGGACATTTTCACGTGCAGTACTTTCAGGTGTCCTTTGGGAGTTAGCTTCCAAACTTGGATCAGATTTCATCCTTTACAAGGTCTGGCACCTTCATAGTGAACTCCAAGGTAACATTTAGTGCAGGAGCGGGCTGGACCATGCGTGGCGATCAGTTAGCTGAGGGGAATGTGCTCGAGCTTGTCTAGACAACAATTAACATGATGAGACATCTTTACAGAGCACAGGGGAGTGGGAGACGGATGGCCCATCCAAGGAAAGGTAACACCTTGCTGTTAATTGATGGTAGTTAACCACCAATCAGGGATTGCCTAGTATGCAAGGCTTAGCTTCAAGAACCAATTAGTTTAAAACGCGCAGCTTTTGAAAGTGTATATAAACTCGTGCTTCTGTACAATAAATTGACATTTGCTTGCATCAAGCTGTGTCCCGTCTCTTCATTCGCCGCAATTTAGAGCTGTGGAATATAACCATTTATTTTGGTTCTTATTTGTTAAGTCTATGGTCAGAGACTGTATGATGCTGTCCTACATGAATTCTTTATCTTTTATCTTTGTTGGAGTGTTCTTTCTTTACCGACTGTATCGTGTGCTTCGAATTTTTAAGCAGAGTTTTCTGTTCGTAGTTGTGAGAACCTGATTTCTTTGGGGAGGATCTGTGTGAATCCCCCCAGCAAAGCAAAAGCAGCTGTACACTAGCTTTTCTGAGCTGGAACCCCCGGCTCTGGCTCCTGCACTGTCCCATGCCTCAGCGCTGGGACATGATGTGCCCAGTTCCCCCCTGGAGGTGGTTGAAGAGGAGCATTTTATTTCTTAAGTAAAGCTGTCTGGGAGGTCCCATGTGGTTAATTCGTGACTCAGATGGCAAACAGCAGTTCCTTCAGCGCTAGCAATACAGACCATTGCAATTTTGTGTCCATCTCCTAATTACTGAATGTTTCTGTTCTACAAGGACCTTCCAGAGCTAAGGAGCAAAGTGAAATGTAAGCCCCTGGTCAAGTGGTAATTTAGATAGTAAACGGCTGTAGTGAGGGGCCATGGGGGCATCCCACCACTTTCCGGGAAGGTTCACCTGCCACTTGGGGCATATAGTGCCAAAACACAAATGCAAAAGAGTGCAAGACTAAATTAACAAGCACATAATGAAGGGTAGGACAGGGGCATTAACCACTGAGAACACACCCTGGACCAGAGTGTTTACTTTAGTCATAGAGACGCAGCTGGGATTAGATGTTTTAAACTTTGAGTATGGAAAACAAAATATTGCTATGAGAGCTGTGAAAATTGAAGGAACAAAGCGCCTCGCATCTAATAGCAAAGCCACCTCCTTTTCTTAGCTACAAGTGGGAGAAGAGGAAGTGAGTAAGTATTTACCCAAGGAAGCATGGGTATCAGAAACAAGAACATAGGAGCTAGAGAAGTTCCCCACCTTTTTTTAGCTCTCTTGAAAGCAAACGCAATTACTTGTTCATGGGCACACGGAGACTTCTTTGTTGTGTGGTGAGCCTCTGCCTTTTATTCTCCAAAAGGCTGTAAATCCAAATTACTTCCTTTTATTCTCCAAAAGGCTGTAAATCCAAATTACTGAAGGCTTCTCCTCCTTAACAGTGCCCAAAGGGTGAGCCAAAGTCCATCCATATCAGGAGAAAGCCAATGCCACAGCTGGATGTGAGGCAAAGTTAAATCAGGGCTCACCTTGAACCTTCAGTTTTTCTCAACCTACAGTGCAAAGGGAGGTGCTAAGGATCATGAGCTCTTAGAAAACAAGAATGGTAGAGTTATGCAGTCCTCCTGATATCAAAGAGCTTGATCTGACTCTTCTGTCTTGGAATGAACTCCAGAAAAGAGCAACATTCAGCTCCAGTTTGGATGTCAGTCCCTGAGGTGGGTGGCAGAAAAAGGTACCAAGGGGTCCTTGATGGAGTTACTGAGTGGCCCCAATTCATTCTGCCCAGGTAACTTCTCCAAACACAACATGGATGAAAAGTCCTTGGCAAAGACCTCAGCTGTCCATCAAGAGCTGGGAATCTGGTCCATCTAGCTGAATAGCTGTCCCTTGCAGGGCTTTTCCTACTGGGCATGATGACTCCTGCTCTGGGAGGAAAGCAGCTAGTGAGAACCATCCAGCATCTGAGTCACAGAATACAAGACAGGCAGGTTCCAGTGTATCCATAGGGAGAAACACTTGGTATTAAGCCTAGACAGTAGCCTCTTCTCTTTGTGAAGTACACAGAGACTTGAAGCTTCTGCTGGCGTTGTCCTGTCTGTTCCGTTCTTTCCGTTAGCAGTAAAAATTGTACCTAGTGCACGACCGCAGTAAAAAATGTGCTTGTTTTACTTTGCCTACCAGGCCCTTGACATACTCTTGGCTTTGATTTCCTAATGAAAAATACATGTGTGAGTCATTAATCAAGGACGTCGGGTACTGAGAGAAGCCATCCAGCTCAATGTTCATGCTGTTGTCCTCAGCAACCATACAGCTGCTGCAGCTAAAAAATTCAGCCCAGAAAATTTAAGAAACAGGAACAAACCCACTGCTTTTTTTTTCAGAAACTAATGGTAAAACACAAATATGAATCTAGAGGCTGGCTCTAGCTTCCCAGTTTTGTCCCTGACTCCGAAAAGGCCTTTGTCTAGGCAAGGTAAACCTATATTTGGCTAAGACAAATGCATCCTTGAAGAAGCAAACTTTGCAGAGGCAGCAAATCTTGTGAAAGAAATCTCATAAACCCATTTATTCTTCCCTGTTAGAAACTGTCTTTGATTCTGTAGAAGATTTTTCTCCAGAATTTCTGTGGTTTTCAGCTCCAGGCCTTTGAAAAGTTCCTTGACCAAACTTTCTAGTATTAAAATGTGTTCACCCTGATGTCTGCATAGGAATTTGGCTCACCTGACTGTTGGATGGTATTTGGAAACGTTTGTCCCGGGGACTGCAGCACTCACCTCCACATCGAGAACTCCAGAAGGTGTTCCCAAGGAAGTAAGCTATTTTAAACTTTCTGTTCTTGTCTGATGTGTGGGTGACACTTGTAGAGGGACTGTTCCTCAGGGAGAGTGTACAAACCAGCAGAGGGTCGGTGGAACTTTCCGGTGGGGACTTTGTTCAAAGCTCTTGGCTTTCAGGTCTGTTTTCTCTCACTGTGCTTCACTGCTCCTTGGGAAACACTTCAGCCCTGGCTACTCCTGTAACAGGAGCTCTGAACTGGTCACACAGCTTGTTAATTGGCACGTTATGCCTTTAGATATGCTGGAGAACATGCTGGGGATGTCAGCTAAAGCGTCTAGAATCCTGGTTTATGATTTACCACTGCTGTATGAGGAACGTTTATCCTGAATCTATTGCCCTGAAAACACCCCGGCAGCAGCTGCAAGAACCTTAAGAAATGGCTGAAAGAAAGCAAAAATGCACATTATCTCCTCACACAAGAATTGCAGCTGAAATGTCCCTCTCCTTCTGTTCTCAATATTTTGCCAGTTATACTCTTCTGACACACATTTTACCAAGTCTTCCTCTATAACCTCTTTCTCAGGTCACCTTCCTCAGCAGGAATCCTTACCTTGGAGAACTTCTATAGCTCATGAATTCTTTGCAGCCCCCTTGTCCCTCTGGACTAACTGAATCTCTCTTCTCCCTTCTCCTGTGCCCACCCTGAAATGTTTTATTTCTTTACCCCCAAAAGTATTTGCTTTTAATTTATTCATGAGACAGTCCTAATAGCGTTTCTAACTGCTGCTCTCTTCTTGTGCACTAGCACAGATGTTGTGCTGGATTTTTGCTGCCATGGCAACTTTGCTGCATCTCTTTTTTATTATTATTTTAAAACTCTTTCAAAATGCATTCTTTGGCAATAGAGAGGAATGCTGGAGCAGCTGAAACATCAGTTTTAGCTTAGTGCTTGTCACAGCAAGGTGAAAATGAATTCTGCCTTTCCAAATGGAAGCTGCTGGTGGCAACACAGTGCTCTCTGCTGCTGCCAACCCACCAGAGACGCTTCAAATACCAGCCTAGCTGAGCCTGCTGAAATCGCACTCTTTTTTTGGCTGTGCAGCATTCATTCTGATTTACAAGCGTCTGGAGAAGTGTGCTCACACACCCTTCAACACTCGCCTCTTCACTCACATGTACAGGAGGAGCAAGGCACGGCCACCAGATGTACAGTTTTGTCTGTGTAGTGGGATAGATGCAGGAAAGGTCAGTCCCTTGTCTCAATCTTTCCTTTCACCTTTCCTCCCAGCTCGTTTGTAGTGACAGTTCATGCAGCATTTATTAACACCTCAGCTCAGCTGGCCTAAACCATTTCAGTCTCAATCTCCTCAGTCACCTGGCACTTCTTTTTTTCTTCTATATTTTCATGGAGCACTGCAGTTGCTTCATGGGTGGCAAATCATGTACTAGACCAGGTCTTCTCTCTGCACAACATAGAGCATTTCCTTCATTTTCCCCCACAATTTTTGCAGTTTGTAGTTGAGTGTTTTACTAATTGATTTAACTTTCCTTCCATTTTTAGTTTAGCTTTGTAGCTCTCTAATGGACTTGCTGATTTTATTTCTTTAGTTGGACCCATTTAATCAGTTCTGTTCTTTTTGATATAATTTTTCTTGGGTTTTCCCCCCTTTCTTCTCTCTTCTCAAACACGAATACTTACTGGAAAAATGCAACTATTGAGTGATTGACCATGATAGGGAAAAAGGCAGGGAAGAACAGATGTTTTTCTGCTAAAATGTATGCTCCCTTGGTTCTGTAAAAGACCACCAAAATTATAATGAACTTGAAGTGAAGAGGCGCGGCTGACACACCAGGAGGCTGCGCTGCCGTTCAGAGAGACCTGGACAGGCTGGAGAGTCGGGCAGAGGAACCTCATGAAGTTCAACAGGGGCAAGTGGAGGGTCCTGCCCCTGGGGAGGGACAGCCCCAGGCACCAGCACAGGCTGGGGTGACCTGCTGGGGGGCAGCTCTGCGGAGAAGGACCTGGGAGTGCTGCTGGGCAGCCAGTTGCCCACGGGCCAGCTGTGTGCCCCGGTGGGCAGCCAGTTGCCCGTGGGCCAGCTGTGTGCCCCGGTGGCCAAGCAGGCCAGTGGGACCCTGGGGGGCATGAGGAGGAGCGGGGCCAGCAGGTCGAGGGGGGATCCTCCCCCTCTGCTCTGCCCTGGTGAGGTCCCACCTGCAGTGCTGTGCCCAGTGCTGGGCTCCCCAGTTCAGGGGGGACTGGGAACTGCTGGGGAGGGTCCGGTGGGGGCTGCAAAGACCATCAGGGGACTGGAGCATCTGCCTGGTGAGGAAAGGCTGAGGGAGCTGGGCCTCTTTAGCCTGGGAAGGCTGAGAGGGGATCTTACCAATGTCTACAAGTATCTTAAGGACAAATGTCCAGAGGACGGGGCCAGGCTCTTCTCAGTGGTGCCCCGCGACAGGACAAGGGGCACTGGGCACAAACTGCAGCACAGGAAGCTCCATCTGAATCTGGGGAAGAACTTCTTCACCTTGAGGGTGACAGAGCCCTGGAACAGGCTGCCCAGAGAGGTTGTGGCATCTCCTGCTCTGGAGACATTCAAAACCTGCCTGGATGCGACTCTGTGCAACCTGCGCTAGGAGACCCTGCTTTAGCAGGGGGCTGGACTAGATGATCTGTGCCCTCCAACCCTGACCATGCTGTGGTGCTATGAAACAGGATGCATTACTGGAAACAATACATTTAGGAATGAAAATGTGTTGGGTGATGTTCTTGATGCTTAAGGCCATAGAAAGCTGGTTGCTGCATATGAGAAATAAGGGGAAAGTCATGTACACATTGTTTTGATCAATATATTTATCAATGACCTGGATGCAGGAGTTAAATGCACCATTAGCAAGTTTGCTGATGATCCAAACTAGGACACGTGGGTGACTCTTTTGAGAGACAGGAGGCTTTGCAGAGAATCTAGATAGATTGGAGCGTTGGGCAGTGATTAAGGGGACGAAGTTTAACAAGTCCAAATGCTGGATTCTGCTCCTGGATGGAGTGACACGGGGCACAAACCGTGAGAGGCGCGGCTGGAGAGCAGCCCTGCAGGAAGGGGTCGGGGTGCTGGGGGCAGCCGGCTCAGTGAGCCAGCAGTGCCCGGGCAGCCGAGGCACAAACCGCATCCCGGGGGCACCAAAGGCAGCCCACCCCGCCGCTCAGAAGGGGCGACGTCCCACCGCATCCAGCGCCGGTGCGGCCTCACCCCGGGTGCTGTGCGCGGTGCTGGGCCCCGCCATTTCAGAAGGGTGTGAAGGTCCTCGAAGGCGCCCAGAGGAGGGCAACAGCGCTGGTGGGAGGGCGGGAAGGCATGGCCTGCGCGGGGCGGCTGAGGCTCTGGGCTCGTCTGGTTTGGAGCAAAGGGGGCTGAGGGGCGACCTCGCTGCTCTCTGCAGCTTCCTGGGGAGGGGGCGTGGGGAGGGAGGTGCTGATCCCTTCTGCCTGGGATCCGCTGACGGACACGCGGGAAGGGTTCAAAGCTGCGCCAGGGGAGGCTCAGACTGGACGTCAGGAAGCACTTCTTCACCGAGAGGGTGGTCAGACACTGCAACAGGCTTCCTGGGGCGGTGGGCGATGCCCCAGGCCTGTCAGTGCTTCAGAGGCATTTGGCCAATGCCCTTAGTAACGAGCTTTAACCCTTGGTCAGCCCTGAAGCGGTGTCAGGCGGCTGGACTAGGTGACCGTTGTGCGTCCCTTCCAGCTGAAATATTCTATTCTATCATATTCTATTCCATTCCCTCTCCACTTACAAAACACACTGAAAAAAGATTACTGAAGTTACTGGGAGAAACTGGGATGGCATTTAATTATAGGCACTTTACTGTGACAAGCACGCTCCGACACCACAATGTTTCCTTCAGGATTATTCCACCTACTCAGAGCTGCAGTTTCACATGAACGTATTGGCAACACTCTGGACCACACTGGCTCTGATTCTTAGAAGTACCTTCACTTTCCTCTCACGCATGCAAATACATCGTTATCACCTAAACAATGCTATCCTGGACATCCTAAGGCATACTGAGTATCCATATGGGGCTGGCAGCTATGGGCCGGGACCTCTGAGAAACCTGCCCCCTATGGAGCAGCACATACCCCAGGAGCACGTCACATGTCAGTGAAGCCCTGCATCAGAGCACCTTCACCCCTCCTGTATTGTCCTGACTTGCACCGTTAGCAATGCAGCTCAGCTTACTGTCTTGGTAAGGAAACATTAAACTTGTATAACCAGCAAATCACTGGCAAATTTAAATGTTTGCCAGAAGTCTGTGATAAGGCTGCCTTACACATTCAGGGCATGACTTTCTAATCATATATGCACACAACTAATACACAATGCAGCATGCAGAAAAGGAAAAAAAAAAAAAAAGCTTACTTCAGGAGCAAGGTTTGTGATTCTCACACAGAAACAAGAGGCTTTTGTCTCCCCCTTTTAATGTTAACCTTTTACTGCAGAAAAAACTTTATTTTTTCTTGGTCAGCTATTCCGTTCTGCAATCTTAAGATTTTTGAATATAGGAAACTTCAAAAATCCACAGAAGTTCCTTGGTGCCATTCTAAGCTTCTTTGGATTTAGGATATCAACCTGAAATAGGATTGATGTAGAATACACGTGAAAATATTAAAGCTAGACTGAGCCTCCAAAAGCTGATAGGCTTCAGACTACTCTGCAACAAATGAATTACTGGCTTCAGAATAAATATTAATGGCCATGGCTCTGCAAAATAGTTTAAGAAAACAGACACGTTAAAGAAGATTACTCCTAATGATGACACTTGCTAATGCAGGTGTGCTAAGGCTATGTTAAATGGGAATGCGTGCACTGTGCGGGATAAAGAACCACAGCAACTGCCAGTCATGTACCCACAAAAGACAATGACCTTTAGGTGATTCTGTCAGGAACTTCTCACTTGGCCAGTATTACTAGGGCAGCATTTCTTAAAATGGAAACTGCAAAACACCAGAAAGCAGTTGAAGAAAAAAACCCTGAATACTTCTTTCAGTACTACAGATATATATGCACATTTTCATAATCCAAATGAGAAAGTTGAACAAAATGGGAGAAATAAGAATTAAGGAGATATTTACAGAATGAAGCCTGATTTTTATTTGGATATAAATCAAAACCATTGTGGTAACTCTGCAGATGACACTCCTTGGTTGTTTTTTTTATTCCCAAAAGATGAGGTTTCTGTTTCATTTTAAAAGGGCTGAGAAACACCATGATGAAGGAAAAAAAGAACTCTTGAGAGGATTTAAAAAAGAAACTCTCAGTACAAATTTAATTTGCTAGCCTTTTTGGTTAGAAAGCTCTTTGGCTTACAGCTGTCAGAGAAAAAAACCCAAAACAAACAGAAGGAAAATAGATGTGTGTGTTCAATCTATCACTGTACTTTGTAAACCTGCAATATAATCAGTGGGGAAAAAAACAGATTGCAAATTGTGTCTACTACTTCCCCCCTCCTCTGTTATTCATACTATGATATTAAAATCCATTTGGCTAGCCCAAATAAGTCTTAATTGCTTAATAAAGAAATTAATTTGGCATTGTGTCAATACTTAACGTACAAATGATCAGCAGAGACTCAACCAGCAACAAGAATGTTAAACCTGCATACAAATTGTTGTAGGAATATTTAAAGTTAATTCCAACTCTCAGAAATTTGCTACGTAAAAGAACTTTAAGTAATATTAAATCACTTCTGAGTAGTGAAATAGGTCTAAAAATAGAAGCAGCAAATGAACCCACCACATTCAATAGCTCTAACAATTTATCTAGAATTCCATAAAGGGCACGAAATCGATGGACTACATCCAATAGACTTTAATTTCCAGCAGTGCCTCTATACAGGAACCCATGTGAAACCACACTGCTCACAGACAGGACGACAGACTTATAAACTAGGCAGACAAGTAAAGTTTGAAAAAGCTTCAAAACAGAACAGCTCACATTTTCACCAACTGTTCCTCTAAGGTGAGCACTGAGGGGAAAACTCTTGCTGTGTACCCTTCTCTTTTATGTATGACGACTAAGGTGTTTGGGCTTTTGATATTTAACATAGACTTGCTGAATAAAAAAGGCAAACACTACTTATTAGTAAACTACTAGCATTACCAAGACACAGGATATTAAAATGATTACTTGTTCATAAATTGATTACTTGGTCTCATTTTTGTCTTCCTAAGTGCTCAGTGTAATATTTAAAGTCAAAGCTAGCTATGTGCTTCTTAAAACCTTGTTTTTCCATTCCTCTCCAGCTAACAAGAGTCAGAAATTACCTAAAATAGCCCATTAAAATGAGCAAGAAACCCAGAAATGAACTGAAAATTCACGCTTCACCACAGCACAAAAATCATGGTCACAGCTTCATATTTAATGTGGAATCACTTTAAATGTACAGTATTTCAAAAGATCCAGAAACAGGTTAGGAGTTCAAAGCCAGTATAACAAAAATACAGGAAATCCAAATACATCTTTGACCTTTTTAATCCTAAATTTTAGGGTCACGTGCCTGAACAGACAAGTTTGCTTTACGATGAAAGAAACTTTGGTATGGAGTTGAATAGCCACACGAATAGCACCTGTAGCTTTCAAAATAAATAGTAATGACTAACTAGACACTGTGGCAGCAAGATACCCTCTTAAAAAAAGACTAAGAACAAGCATATACTTGGAGGTATGCGTGAAGGCTGGACAACAGAAACTAGTGTAATCTTTTTTTAAAATAACTTCAAAACATTTCTGCTTCCTAAATTTCTGAAGTAAGAAATTTTTCCTACAATGAGAAAACTTTTCCTTTATTTGCTAACCACTAATAATCACTCCTTTAGAAATTGCACTCTGATGATTAAAGAACACTGTATCAAATTTTCTGAATTGATTCTTTAGATTCCCTCTGTTCTTCTAAAACATTGTATTTTTATTCCATAGGGCCATGCTGGTAGCAAAAGGTGTTGCTAAGAGAAGCATCCCCCCGACTCCAAGAGTTACTTATTAAAAAGGTCAAAGATAAATTCGATCTCAAAATGGAACAAAAGGATTTTTAAATGAATGGTACCATAAATAACAAATGATCTTCGTAATGTGCGATACTTTCCTACAGCCATTGATAAAGTAGGTACCGGAATGTTAGTCTATGTTAATCTGTGTTTTATGGGTTTGCAACAAAGCATAATACATACAGAACAGATTGAAACTTCAGTCTCCAGTGTATAATGAATTTTAGTAATTTAATAAATTTTAGTTTTTATTTCTGTATTCCACTGTAGTGCTGTGACAACACATCACACCTGTGTATTAAAGCATACAACAACAGTGTGATGTAACTTTACTTACACCACTGCTATATTTAGCTTTTTGAAAGAGACATAAGCATACACTATGGCCACATCAAATAATTTTCTGGGTTTTTTCTTTGATAACCTTCACTTTTTCAGTAATAC
This sequence comes from Falco rusticolus, assembly GCF_015220075.1. NCBI lineage: Eukaryota > Metazoa > Chordata > Aves > Falconiformes > Falconidae > Falco > Falco rusticolus. Next base: position 72,535,720 of record NC_051210.1, on the reverse strand, counting down.
TTCACTTTTAAAGTTTGAATTATTGAAAAGAAAATCACAGAGAGTTCATACAGGAATAGCTATAAGGAATAACCTCACAGGCACTGATATGACAAACATTTATTTTAAGGGCTGAGAGGCATTAATATCGCATCAACAGAGTTGACTGAAAAGAAAATGACTAACTTTGTCTAAACGGGAAATTCCCACTTTTGTTTTTATGTTGAGAAAAGAAATTCAGAAAGTTATTTTTTGGCCTTGCTATGTCACCAAGTCAATCATACAAAGGCCTACGCATTTAACCTAAAATAATAGTTTTAAAAGCCCTTCTATTAACCAAAACATCATGCAAAACTTTGATCAATTATGCAGCTGCTTTAGAACTGTTGAAAGACCATACTGTATATATTAGCTTTTATACTGCTAATGCACAACTAACAGCAAACTTGATTAGATTAACACAAATTTGTCTTAATTACACCGTTATATCACACTAAGGGGACAAATGCCACAAGATTGGCAAAAACATTTAATTCTGAGCACTCAAATGGCAGGATAATTATATGCTGTAACTCCCTCACATTTAGAAAAAAAACATAATCCTGCAGTCTCACTTTACAAAAAAAAGTTCTGTAAAGTATTAATTGGGAGGGGAACAGTTTATACTACCTAACACAAAGTAACTTATACAACTAGTGTCAAAGGCAAACAAAAAACTTCTAAATAAAAAATCAATACACTTCGCAACAGAAGCACAAATGCTGCATTAAATACAGTCAAGAAGACAACATACTTGTTAATAAAAGACAAAAAAAGTTAGAAGGTAGCAACACATTTAAAGAAAATGCAATGAGGGAAACTTTTTCTTTCAACAACAGAGTTTCCATTTGCAGTCTTTCCATCCATAATTTGTCTGGTACAGTACATCCATTAAAATATTCATAATCTCACAGAAGAGCTAGGTTTTTCTCTTCAATATCTAATTCCTAAGTTGGTTTTGGATGTTTTAAACAGACATTATTATGAATGAAGTAAAAGCAAGGCAACAAATGGAGTTTTTATCACCTTCCATTATAGCAGTGATGACAAACATTTTAGAAGTTATCATAATCTTTTTTGTCTTTTTTCCCCTCCGCTTCAAAACCATCAACCCCATCACTGTCCCTTCTCCTTTTACGATTATTATGGATGTTGAAGCGTTGATTCATCTGTGGTAATGGATCCATTCCTAAAACTTTGTGTATTTGACGGAATGCAAGGAGTCTCAGTGCAAACTAGAAAAAGGGTAGAAAGAAGGTATTTCTGTTAGAAACAAACATCAATTTTCAGTACTTTGTCAAGCAATTAATGAAGAACATTAACAGTGTATGATGATATCTTTAGCTCTCACTATCCCCTCTTCCTTCCCCCAACAAAATCAACATAATAAAACATGTATGTCACATTTACTGCTTCTATACAAAGTACATCATCTTAGCTTAAAAATAATGCACATGTGTTTTAGCTGCTGGACTTGCACTGAAGCAGCCAAGGCTTGTCACACGTCCCATTACATGTTAGTTATCTTCAGCAATAGGATCAAATGAAGAGGCAGGGGCAGTAACCTCTTAAGATGCAAGTGTGAATGGTCAGTACTGTATGTGGATATAATAAATATTGAAAACTACACCCACAAAGATTTATTCATAAAATATTACATGTCAAGGCAGTTCTGTATCTAGTAACATGGTCTGTAGAGTGAGCACCTTTACAGACACACATAGTTGGGAGTGCTTCAAACTTTTCAGAAAAATATGTTCACTTTAGGGCAAAAATGAACAGTCATACATCCTCTGTTGTGATGTGTTCATTGCCTAGCTTAAGACTGTTAAGATTGGACTGTATTCTAAGAAAGGAAAATTCATGTCCATATATATAGCTCCATTTAAAAAAAAAACAAACACAAACCAAAACCCACCAAAACCATTAATCAAATTTAGCTACACACACGTGCCTCCTGACCTGTGCACTCGAAGTAATATCCTCTCGTTGCTGGTCTGTCATTACAGCAAGTGTATCAAAGGGATCTTTTTCACAAGGGTCCAGAAGGCCAGGACCACCTGCAATGGTCAGGTTAATTAGTAGCACATCTCCACCTTATTTCAATCAAGATTACAGATTTTACATTAGTTAAGCATAAGTATACAGACACCAATCAAATGCAACTTGCCTTTAAGGATGATGCCAGAAGATATACACTCAAAAACTCTTCTCAGTGCATCCCCAGGACTCTGTGGCCCTGTAGCACTGCTAATGGCTTTTTCCACAAGCAACTCCATAGCCTAAACCAACAATAAGAAAATCCAGCCAATTTAGAAGACAGATTAAAACAGAAAAAAGCTCCTACTGTTGTTCAATACAGAACTTTTGAATCTGGAATTCTGAAGAACATTAATCATCATAAAACGCTTTCAGATAAAATGGGAAAAAAAAAGAAAACCCCGGTATTTCATAAAGTTTAATAAAAAGAAAGCTGGTGCAAGACTAACACTGAGTATGATACCGATATGCTACTTCTCATTACAAGTTGTTCAACAGTTTTGTAGAAATTTATACAGTAGGAGCCTACATGCAGATAGACAACTTGTTTGACATTGTTTGAAAGAGTATGAAACGTGGTAGGTCACCTGAACCTGTCAGTCACATGAGTAAAGCACACACAGTATACCTAATGAAATTAATGGGATGCTGTAGAAATATGTATTTTTTTCCACAGCATGGAAACATAAAGCATCAAAAATTTAGTGATTGTTTAGCATTTAAGTGGTTAGTAGTTCTTCAGTTTAGCAAAACTGAAGTTCACAGCAAGTTTTGTCCTGGATGTACGCTAACACTAATTCATATGTTAGCCAAGTGTAAAAACCCCTTGATGATAAACAGGTTTAGTAAATTTTATATGTCATATTAGTTAAAATGGTTTAAAATTATTAGCTTTATTTTAGATCTTTATTTCCTGTGAATATTTCCATAGCTTACTTTTATTAGACAGTTTTTTCCAGACAAACCTATAAAAGTTATTTGCAAAAGTAAACAGCTTTCCTTTGGTTTTTTTCAGCATTAAATGGATGTTTCCTCTTTGTCAATTTTAATTCTCATACAATGTGCATGTGTGTTGGGTTTTGGTGGTTTTTCTGGGGGTTTGGTGTTTGGTCCTTCCCCTTCCCACTGAGTTTACAGTCATTCAAATGTTGCCTTTTAATTTTACTTTCTAGGAGTAAATGCCTATTCTGATGCATGCAAGTAACTATAGGCAATGTTGATTACAATCCTGCACCAAGGGTGCCCGTTCCTTTTTATTTTAGCTTCACTTAACTGACAAATGTCAATTCTTAAGCATGGTATTTCCATACTCCCACTGGATCACTCAGGATTTAGCAAAAGTAATTTGGTTTTCAAGTATGTAGCAAAATACAGCAGGGAAAAAACCCAGCAGATCGTGTTTTTGCATTTATTCAAGTCTAGTTCTTTTGGATCCTCATACAATACACTAAAGCCTACAACTTAATCCTAGGAAAATTTGAATTATGATGCCCTAGTGTGTGTGTGTGCATGAAAGGCTGGATTTCAAGTTTGAAAAAAGCTGACTTTGAATAATAGTTCCTTCTAACTTGTAGGAACTTGACAAAATTCCTCTAATTTAGTTTTTATTTTTAGGTACATAAAGAGGGTGCTACTAATGCCCACATTTAGACTTCTTCTATTTTAAAACTGCTTAGGTTCTTTTTTAAAAGCTCTGGCAACTCTGTTTTGTAACAGGCTTCTAGCACACAGGTTAGAAGTTCTGTACCCAGAAAAATACAATTTCTTCAATCTATGAAATTCCACCTATGACTAGCAGAAAATATATATAAAATCACCATTTTTGTTCTGTCATTGTTTTTATTAGTAAGACTTTGCCAACGGGCCAAAAGAACAGCTGACTATACAGACTTCAATGTTGATTCATGTCACTGACAATGCATTAGGTACTGGGAGCAAATCAGGAATCACTTTTGGTGAGAACTGAGACACAGCTAGGCCTGACACACTGCCTCACACATCTCTTCCCTCCAGGATGTGCCTTAGAACAGGTAACGTGAGAAATAAACAATATTCTTTGCTCTTATCTACATGTTTGCTGTGTGTTGCAATAGTTCTAAGGAGGCTTTTCTAAAGGTATGCCATGGCTTATTCTTTGGCAGCTCAGCATGGCAGTCATATTAAGAGGGCATTCATATACCTCTTTGCATCTTTTAAGCTATATTTGTACACTGTTATCTTTCATGAAATGTAACTGGTAGTACTTTTTCTTAATTTAAATATTTAAAAAGCAGAAATAGCTGCCCAACATTTTTTTCCAGATGCAATAAATACTATCAGAAGTAATTTTAAAAAAATTGACTGCAAACTTAGTACAGTTGTAAAACATTTTTCATTGAAATAATGCCAACTGTTCAAACTGTCTTGACAATGTTAGTGCTCTTGCTGCCACAACTGAAAAGGAAGCAGCACAGTGCAACAGGATTTAGTCTGTGAAACAAAACAGTCAAAGCTAAGTTTACTACAATACGTTTCACAGATAACGTAGAGGTTTAAGTGACACTGATTACAATGCTAACGGTGATGCAATACCACGCTGTACTGAAGTACTGTGGTATCTGATATTGCAGAAGGGGCATATTAATCACAGGAATTACTGTGATTTACTCTTTCAAGCAGCCTTTCTGTTAGCACAGAACTATATGAGTACAGCTGAAATTTTTTTAAGTAAGTTTCAGTAAACTCCAAGCAATTCAGAGTAGGTGGTTAGAAAAAAAATAGATTATTTTATACCAAGTAAAGGAAAAAATGCTAAAACCTAGAATAAGAATACTATCGACAAAGAATGCAAAAGAACAAAAAAATTCCTTCTGGGGCAAAAAAAAGAAAACCCAGCTCCAAATGACAAAACCTGAGAAAATTAAATTTTTAGAGGGAATCTGGATTATTTGTTGGGAAAATAAACCAAAAAACCTCGGCCCTCAATTCTTACATTACTTCTTGAAAAAGTCTACATTTAAAAACTGTAGTAACACCTCCCTATTCTTTACTGGCAGTATCAAGTGTATTAAAAGCACTCATTCAAAAGAACATTACTCACCCAGCTTGGAAAATCAGACCAAGTTGGAACCCGCTGACAGAGGTCACGAAGAATGCGTATGATAATCACACAGGACTGGAGACCATTAGCTCTAGCCTTGAGAGCAATACAAAATCAAATTAATTAATCCCAGCACTTACAGCAAATAGGACTTGTTGAAAGACTAAAACACCACTGTTCAATGGAAGCTCGGATACAAGATTGAAACAAATCATTCTACAACTTTATTCCATGAGCTGCCATTTACAGCAGTATTTTATACAGGGTTAGTAATTTAAGGTGGTAGAAGTCAAAGTGCACAGGTTATACAAGAATAACATTTCTTGATCCCCTGTACACTTTGACCTATATTCACTTGTAACAGTAAATACAGTGTCTTTCTATATTAGAAATAAAAAGGATAAAGTAAAGATTTAAGAAATAGGTATAGAGACTGAAAGGTCAAGGGAATCTGTTTGGTTTCTTTATTGTGCCTTTGCCAGACTGCAAAGTCACTAAACCAAACAGTTGCTTCTCACCTTTCATTCCCTACACTTAATGCACTTAAAGAAATATGAAATAAAGTCTTAAATCTAAACACAAAGCTTTAAACACATATTCCATTATTTAAAGCAAAGTTACTCTGCAGCCTTATGGAATATATAACAAATATACAACATATGATCACCCCAAGCGAGTCAAGCTTTCAATGTCGCCTTCTCAATGACCAGAAAAAAAAATCATGTCAAATGAGCAATAACTGCATAAAGCAGTTCCTCCATACTCGAACTTCTACGTTTAAATTTAGGGACCCGAAAAATATTAAGTATTATTAGCATGAACAACGCTGAGTGTTTTCACACAATTAAACATTTATATTGCAACTGAACTAATCTCTCATAAGGCTACAAGAAGAAAGTAAAATGATGTTCCGAACCTGGAACCACTTAGCGTGGCGTAGAGCAGCCAGAGCGTCAAGGCATTTTTGCCTGTCCAAGACGTCCGGTGGGTCTTTCACCATACCCGAGGTTACATCTAAAATGGATTGAATTGGCAAAATGCAGTGAGGAATGGGTGTTTGACCAGGTGAGCAAGACACTTCCTTAAAGTAGCTTCAATGTCACACATGCCATTTGAAATTTAAACCCTTGAACAACAAACGTAAATGTTCAACAAAAGCCATTCAATTAGGATTAGGGCATCAACCCAATATGAAGATCAAGAGCATATTATACTTTAGCTCTGAGATTATTTTCAAATGCATTGCAGATTATGCAATGCGTAGTATTTCTTTATTTAAGCTAACACCAGAAAAAACACATATCCCCTAAAATTAAATACTAAAGGAAGGATGGTTGGACACAGTGCACCAGCACAGAGAACACAAGACAGAAGGAACACAAAAATCCACTTTAACCAAGTAGAAATATTCAGACTTAGGTTTCTTGTAAATTTTAATGGTCATGTATTATTTGGGACCTACTCTTACAAGAAAAACTAAGCATAACAAAAGCACTAGATGTTTAGTAATGAAGTTATTTTTACCATACTTTAAACTTGGAATTATTTTGCTTTAAAAACCTGGCTAAAGGAATGTGAAGTCTTCTTCAGTACTAGAGAGTTCTACTACTTTCTAGTGCCCTCTCTCTTACTCATACAAATAAAATTCCTCGGCCCATAATGCATGTGCTCCAGTATCATTCAGAAGCCAAGGAAGGATCTGAAAAGGGACTGCTTTGCTGGAGATTCAGCAGGAGAAAGAAAAGCAAGGAACAGTTTAAAGAGAACGTCTGAAAGATAAAGAAAATATAGCAGCTTTTGTGTATTTAAATGTTCAGAGAAGGATTCAATTACCAAGCTGATTGCTTTGTTACTGAAACGGAAGAGACCACAGTCCCTTTCGGAAGTGTTTGGATCAATGAAACTGAAACCACTGAACAATGTGAAACGGTATCCTCAGGTTACCTAAAAATTGCACAGATATAAGGCAGTAACCAGCTTTAAAAGGTCTTTGTTTTACTAATTATGAAAATGGCTATTGTGACTAGTGATAAAGTTTATTGGTAGCATAACTGGTGATATACCAGACAAGACAAAGCAAAAAGCCCTCACTCGATGGCACTCATTTCACAGAAGCTGGCTGTATGGAACAATACAGTTTAATCCAGCAAGATATAAATTTAGGTAAATCAGAGAATAAAATAAAATTTTAAGAAAAAAAGGTGTATTAAGACTCATAATACATGCCTGAAATGAGAAGCTTTTAGAGAAGCTGCATAAAGACAGCTCTGAAACCACCTATTTTATAAAAATGTGAAATAAATAGCAGGATAATTTACTATACCAAGACGTCAAAAGCCATGAATGAACATGGTGGTACAACTTTGCAATATAATAATTAAATTTAATCTGAAGTACTACATTCAGATTCGAACATTTTTTATAGGATAGTCCCATTGCTCTGCACAGGGCTAAAAGGGGGAGGGATTTCAAAATAAGAACGAATCTGAGAAGAACACAGGTATCTTCTCACACAGATATTCCAACATATGGCTATATGTTAAAGTGGAAAGACAAAAATGTGCACTAACAAGGCTTTTACAGAGCAAATGACATTTAAAGTGGTGTTTCCTTTCACATAAAACAAAACCAAACTGAAAAAATCTTCAGACCCAAACCTACACAAGAGGTGCCAGGTAAGATAACTGATGAAACGAGTACAGCTGGGATATAAGAGACAAGGAATACATTTAGAGAAAACCCACAGCAGGAAAAAAGTGGCAAAGTAAGACCGAGAAATTAAAAATAAAAATATGGGTTGTTGGGCCCAGTAGCCTAATCAGCCAATTGTTTACATTCTTCTAAAACTAATATGCAAATAGGTGACACTGTGCAAACTTTTAGCACAATAATTCATTACATAATTTGAAATTCCAATTACTTCTAGCTCTGAAAACTTAAGATTTGGAAAATAATTTTACTAAAAAATTAGTTTTAATGCACAGAAGAGAATCTTAGTGCTGGAAATGTTGATCTAAAATGTGCTACTAACAGGTATATGCATACCCTTGGAACTTAAAGAGACTGAAAGTCAACTCTGAAAGAAGTTGCGAAGGCACCTATTGCACTGAGAATAATACATTGAAAAAACTTATCAAAGATACTCTTGTAATACTTAATCTGTGGATTTTTGCATCTGTTTCACATTTCAGGATTAACCCCTTAAAGACTATTTAACTAAATCCAGATGCCTAACCTACCACTCTGTTAAGCTAAGACAAAAAACTGAATTAATTTACAAAAGCAAGCATGAATTCTTACCCTATGCAGCTTATTACTAGCCTAAATATAAGGGGTTAATCTTCAGTTAGACATGCTGTGTCCACACTACTTCTTCATTAAAAGTTAACAGGTAGATCAATTTTGATGTTTTATTATGTAAAATACATTTTACCCAGCCAACTATTTCAAGACTAGTGTGAACACTGCTTAATTCTAGGAGAAAGACAAAGACAAAAAGAAAAAAAAACCAAACCAAAACACAAAGTAACAGTAGATGCTAGGACTATGCATCCAAACCCCCTCCTTCGTAAAGCATGGCAGGTGTGACACTGAGCTTTAGAAAACCTTGGTCAAAAATCCTTCCGATGTCCTGGCAGCAACCCCTGACAGGAATCAAGTCCCTCTGCTAGAAGGCTTTGGACCGGGGCTGTTAGCTAAGGATAAAAAAAGACACACGCGCACACATATATGCGTTTATAAGTATGTACACTTTGTTTGCTGAAGGAAAGATTCCACAGCAGGGGTTAAGAGCACTTTGAATATGTCAGATTTGGTAAACTGTCAAACGCACAATACTGTAAGAAACAGTAGCTATGCGGTTAACAATTTTATTTCACTGTATTTATTTTTTTAGCCTTTTATCATGTAATGGGGTTATGACACTTCAAACATGATTCTACTCCACGTGCAAGTCTCAGTCTCATCTTTACTCAAACTCATTCTTCCGGTAAAGCCTTCCTTATCACCTGAACTAGCTCCCCAAGCAGGCTAAAGAAAATGAAAACTTTAAACCATTGTAAGACACAGAGCATGAGAAGCTGCAGTAAGGAAAACCACAAACATATACTATTACTCGGCAGCAAATAAACAGCAGTCTTCGTAATAAGGCCTTCTTTGCTGCAATAATTTGCAATTCAGTACTCTATTTGCTCTAGTTTCAACAGTGAACTTTTCTGCACATCCATATTACACTGCTCAGTGTCTTGAAGATAAATCTAACTTGATTTTGCTTGCCTAGAGGCAGTACTGCATTCAGCAGTGAATAAACTCACAACGATAAATTTTAACTCAAGTGTGGGTCAGACAAAAATACAGATTTGTTTCCTTTAGGTGGCATAAATCAAGGGATTGATGGTAGTAATTTGAGATGTATTTTATTTTCAGTCCACATCATAGAATATTAGGCCAGAAACCACTTCATTGAAATTGAGTATTGTGGCAGAAATCAGTATCAAAATTTTGCACAGTACATTAAGAAATAAACATGGGGTTTAACGTTAACTTCATTTAATCGTTAATCTAATTTAATAACCAAATCTTTTAAAGTATTCTTTATAAACTTAAATAATATGTGTAGTTGGATTCAGCACAGACAAACCAAGAGTCATGTTACACTTAGATTGTCAAAAAACAAGTACAATCGGTTGGGTGTGCCAGTACATGTACAAAGCCTTTATAGCTAGAAATAATATGCACAGCCAAAAAGTCATGTACAAGGCACTCTTAAAAACTCTTCAGAAGTCATCCAAACCAGAGAATGCATCTTGAAATTTTTCCTTCTGATTATGCAGGACGACTTTGTTAACACAGCTTGCTTACAATGCCCTAGTCACAGCTACAGGACATTTACTAATGCAGTATAAAAACCTCAAGTATTTTAGAGGACATGTAATGATGAGATGAAATAAAAAACCTCCGTGGCTTATATAAATACGTATATACACAAGCACATGTATACATACACACATACAATTTTTCAACCTGCATATAATAAGTGTTAAATTAGGCTCAGATTTCCTATTTGTAGGTTCACTGTCAAACACCAGAACCCTGTTTGCCTATGTTTCAACTATGAAAATACAGGATTAAAAGGAAACAAAAGTTAATTTTATCTGACCCGTAAACAAAAAGAACCAATGTACTGCAGACATTAATCATGCTTGTTGGCTTAAAAGCTTTTGGAACTTTGAAAGTGTTACAGAACAGACCCTAAAGCAACACTGCTGGCACCAGAGAAACTGAACTTCAGAAATGTAAATTGATTTACAAGCTCCACCTTCTGCTTCAGTTCAACAACAAAGCCATTTCTTATTGTACTAGTCTGGGTTTGCCAGTTGGATAGAAGACTGATTGTAATACCAAGAGCCTAAATATATACTCAAAAAGCACTCCAGACCAAAAAGCAACCTCAGAGAGCTGGAAAAAAATTGCATTGTCTTTTAAAGTTAGAAGTACTGTTACCATCAAAAGTATTATAAAAGAGCATTTTACGTGACACTGCTATTTGGAATGTGTAAATGATGGTAATACTGATCCAGTTTGGGATTTGATTTTTTCTAAAGCTATAAAATACTTCTCTCAGGATAAGGCTGCTCTAGAAAGCCAGTTTATAGCCACTTGCTATAAAATACTTAGTTTTCCACATAATTTTAGAAGAGGGGAAAAAATCATCAAGCTTGTACCTTTTCCAGAAAGCTGAGGTTGGACATGAAGTTAGAAATTTTAAAAATTAAATAAACGCATCATATAAACATTTATTTTAACCAACTGTTCTTTACCAAGACTTATTTCAATCAAACACATATGCCAGCATGTTGCCTTCCAGGACCTTAATGCCATCTTAAGCAGAACAGATAAACAATAAAAAAAAAAAAGGGGGGTGAGAAAGAAGTAACATCTTTAACAGCTTCCCAACCTCCATCCCTCATGTTCTCTTCCCGAATAACTGGAGATGTCAGTGTGATAGTAACTTGCATTTTGGGCTCCACACATGAATTTAAAATTATTGCTGCTTCTGGGACTGCACACTTGATATCATATTTCTCAGGACTTATTACCTAAATATCAAGAAACAGAAATTTCTGTTAGCATGTGGCCAATAAAGGTATGGGAAAGAAAATGGATTTCAACATAGTCTTTTTAACAGAAAGACAGAAACAATATGATTACATGAAGGAGATACGTCTGTATGCAAAGAAACCACAGTATACACAATTAAGATATATACATATATATATATATATGGACTTGCATACTGCTTCCAAATCACCAAGCATGCAGAAGAAAAAAAAAAACAACTACCCAGAAAGGAAATTCATGTACAAGTTGCATAACAAGAATTGACAGTGTCCGAGACAAAGCCTCAGTGCCACTTAAAATGTCAGCTGGATATGCTTCTCATTGTAACAGCCTTTGAAAAGCACAAAGATGTAGTGGTTGGTCTTCAGGTTGCAGTTACAGGATGGGTACTGCGAGGTGCACTATATATGTGGCTGTCACAACATGCTAAGAACAAAGGGCAAGATAAACACCAGGGGAAAAAAAGAACGTAAACATAACTAACAAGGTGGTTATTCTGAACTGCTTCTTGCAACTAGATTTAAAATAATTCTAAATCACCCCAAAAGGAAACTGTAGGCACCTCTCACCTTCTTCCAGAAACTGAAGGGATAAGTGACTTCTCCACAAAGCCAAACCAAGATATGCAGTGTTTAAATTTTCTTTTATTCTGTTACTTCAAACAAGCGCAAACTCAAGATTTTCTAATCAATGTGATCCTGCTAAAGCTTCTAGCATGCCACTGATTCTGCTGAACATTTTACCAGACAGTATTTAACTACTAATGCTATGACAAGCATTCTGTAACGAAGGCAGACAGGCTTTGTTCAGCACAGAATAGAGATTTTATTCTATACTGTCATTTCTTGTGGAAATACAGCAAGTGGTTTATACTAATTCTGCTGAATGGTACTGCATGTACTTTGAGGTTTGTTTTTGTTGGGTTTTTTCAAGGGCCAAATTAAAAGAAAAAACCCACACACAAGACTTTAGTTAACTAACTATGGAACTGCAAGGCATTCACACATATAAATTGGAAACAAGATATAAGTACAGACAGACTCGTATTAATGGAGAACTTTGTCCCTCAGGCACCAAGCTTCCTGTAACACTGCACAAATTACCTCTAGTGCTCCTGGTAACTGGATAATAGTCTTTCTTCTGTTCATTTCTATTTCCCAATTAAATAAATTTGATTAAACGATGACTGATACTACCCTGCTAGCGTAAACACCTAGACATGTGTATGGACGCAATATACAGAAAACAAAACATGCAGCATAGTCCCTGAATTCAGATAGAAACACTCTGAAAATGGGAAGAAACTGAACCTGGGCTATGAAATGTGGCACTGTGAGCTCTGCAGACATGTGACTCGAGGACAGATTTTTACAGTATTTTACAATAATTTTTACAAATTTTTACAAAAATTCAAATCCAAAGGTCTAAATTTACTTACTGCAAGTTGTTTGGGAAGACTTTCAGCTATACGACTGAGTAATGTCTTTGAAGGCTTCTCAGCACATAGCAAAACAAGATTGACGTTTCGGTCTCCACGGAGTAGCAAACCTTTAGCCAAAACACCTACCCGTAAAACTCCTTTCAAAGATCTGTGAATTACAGTTAAAAGTTGCATTTAAAGGAATGTAAAAACCTTAAAGCTAATACTGAAGATAGAAAAGCAAAATAAAATAGGCATATTCCACATACCCTTGAGGCCATAGTGACACATACCATATCAAAATTCAAAGAGAAGAGAATCCCTGAAAGCACTGATAACAGCGTGGGGAAAAATCTCAGAAAAAGAAAATAGGAAATTCTGGAAAAGTAATTTAAAAAAATACCTGTCTTTACTGCCATCCTTTTTGTCATCTCCCTCTTTGTTCTTGCTTTTTTCATGATCAGTCATGTTGTCAGAAACAAGCTTCAAAGCACGCTCAGTAATAGAAACAATTTTCTGGACTGCTTGAAGTTCCTCCTCTGTTGGATATATAGCAGCATGTTTGGTCATCACATAGCGGTCATCAGAGGAGTCAGGGCGGCGTAGAGGCTGAACAGATGAAAAAGCATATTTTTGAAATCTGGGTGCACTTTCAAGTTCACAAATGGTAAGTGACCAAAACCCAAACATGTGGCTAAAAACCAGAATATTCAAACCTCAAATTGCTGAAATGTAACAAAACATGAAGTGTAACAAAATGGGAAATGTCCTTAACTTAGAACAGTCACAATCAATCATGTCTGAAAAAAACATGAAATGTATAAAAATTAAACAAACTATGAAATCCCAGGATCAAACGTATCTCCCCAACATAAATATCTATTGTCCATCAACCAGGAAATACTTGCATACTGCTGCAAAATCAAGTATCCATGATTGCTTTCATAGAATCACAGACCAATTCAAATAGCAAGAGACCTCAGGAGGTCCTCTAGTCCAACCTCCTGTGCAAACCATGGTCAGCCATGAGACTACATCATGTTGCTCAGGGCTTTCATCCAGCTGGTTCTTGAAAACCACCAAAGATGGAGTCTGCATAACATCTGTATGAAAAAAATCCGTTCCTGTTCTGTCTCAGTTTAAGCTGACTTATCTCAGCCTCTTAAGGCTGTAAAGAGCCTGGCTCCATTGTCTTTACAATGCACAGATATTAACAGGCTATTAACACTGAAGAGTTCTTCTCCAGGCTGAACAAGTCCAGATTCCTCAGTCCACGTGTTCCAGATCCCTGATCATCCTGATAGCCCCACACTGAACCTGCTATGGTTTATAGTATCTTTCTTGGACTGGAAAGCCCAAAACTGAATGTAGTATTGCATTTTACGTCTAATGAAAGCTGCCTTTGGGTCTAATGAAAGTTGCCTTCATCTACTGATTATGCCCCTGTTAATAAAACACAGGATGCTGTTGTCTTTCATTGCTGCCAGGGCACCTTGCTGAGTCTGCTATCTGCCAAGATTCCCAGATCACTTTCAGCTGGGCTGCTACCCAGTCTGTCACTCCCCAGCCTGAATCAGTGCAAGGGATTATTCCTTCCCAAGTGCAGCATTACTCATTTGTCCTTGCAGAATTCCATGAAGTACCTGCTGGTCCATTCCTCCAGTCTGCCTAGGTCCCTCTGGATGGCAGCCCTGCCCTCAAAGGTATCACCTATTCTCCCCACCCCAAACTGATTCAGTTTCATGCTAGCTGTAAATGTTTTTGAGTGTGCACTCACTCCAGCTTTCAGATGATTGATAAGGTGCTAATGAGACAAATCCCAGGATAAACCCATGTGGTACTGCACTTGTTATAGACTTCCAGGTAGAGTATGACCCACCACTAACCACTATCCTCTGAAAGTGAATGATCCAACCAATTTTTATCCATACATTTGTCCACAATTAGATAAATAATGGTGTATAATGTAATTAAATAAAATTAAAAGTAGTACACAAGTTTCAAGTGACTTGTGTATCAGAAGAAACAATATTGGGTTTTAAGGCATCCTTCTGTCATTTCAGTGGACTTATTTTGGAAGACAGGTCTACCTGCACAGTTTCATTAGCATATAATTTCTTCCTCACTTTTCCAAATTCTTTATTAAGAAACACCAGAGACAACTGAAGTAGCACTGAATAACTAGTAGTTCTTAACTGTACCTCCAGATGAGTATGATTTCATATTTTTTTTGTCAAATTAAGAAACTCACAGCTGGTCCTTGGGGCTGAGGAGGCATTCCTGGTCTAACTCCCAGCAGGCCTAAAGGTCCAGGAGGACCATGAGGATATCCTCCATCTGGTATTCTGCGACGGTCATCCCAGTGATGCTGCTCTTCCTCCATTCTCCTCCAGTACATGTCCTCTTCATATCGCCTGAAGCGCATCAATCAAAGTGTTCTCTTTATATAGCAATTAATACTTGCAACCATTCTAAAGAAATTCTTGTATGTCCTCATTTCTAGCAGTCATAAGCAAATACTAGTGAAATCCAGAGGGTAACCAAGATGAATGGTTATTTTGAAAGTGGGCCTGAAATTAACTCAGCAAAATAATTCAGAAGAGTCTACATTCCTCAGAGGGCTTGAACAGTAACAAACAAAAACCCCAGAGGGATAATGACAAGTTAATTTAAAACAAGACAGTACAGAGTTCTCAAAACAAGTAACTACAGAAGCAGAGTTAAGTTTTAAAGAACTGGACTGCAGCTTTGTCTCATTCATTGATAAAACAGAATGCATTACCTCATTTCCATCCTCCAGCGTTCTTCCTCTTCTCGCCTTCTCCAGTATTCTTCTTTCTGCATCTGTTTCCTCATCTTCTCTTCCTGAATTTTTCTTGCTCGAATACTGGGTTTTACTTCTACTTGTAGGTCTGGGTTTACTTTTTTCTAGTTCAGAAAAATAATGAATAAAATGTTTTTCCTCTTCTCATCTCAAGATTATAGAGTTCTTCTGACATATTTAACATACACTACTGGGCTATGATAAAAATCAAAGTGAGTAAAATGCCCTTTTAGATTGCATTGAATGAGTAGCTGAAGAAGAAAAATCTGTGCCCAGTATTTTGGAGGAAAAAAACAACAACATACTACAAAATAGCATGAATTCCCTCTTCACTTATATGAGAACAAAGCAATTTCAGATTAAAATGTTACATGAAATACTGAGTGATTTCCTGGTCAATTCTGTAGTGCAATGACTCTCTATAGCCTGAAAAAACATTTCACCTTGACTACGGTGTGCCTCCTGATGCCCTCTTCCTAAAGGGTCCTTCATACAGGGACATAACCATGAATTACTGAATACAATTTTCTGGCAGTTTTTTCTCTTCTTTCATCCCTTTCATGATTGTGCAAGCCCACTGTATCTCCTGTCACCACAACAGATTCTTCCAATATAATTTATAATAATTGAAATGCACGCCATATGTCGGTACAGGTGTCTCTCCATTCATGACTAAAAAAATCTGCAACACTTGTTTCTCAAATGTCTCCACCAAGGGTTTATATGGCTAATTCTGCCAAAAACAAGAGCACTATTTGAACTATTTGAAGTTTATTGTAAACAACATAAAGAACATACTGCTGCTTGCATGTGTTGTACCGTATTTTAATGTTGCAAAGGTTGCATGAAAGCAATGTCCAAAATGTTTTAAAAAGCCCAAAGCAAAAAAAACACCCAACAAAATAGTTTCACAGTCTGCATTACTTCTTTAATAGCTACACTCCCTAAAAAATTTATTTCTCTACCTTTTTATATTTGCTATCTACTCAGAGTACCTACTTTAGTCTTTAAATGTAAGCATGTGTAATCAGACAGCTAACATCTGGTAGATTTTCAGACAGAAGCATTAGCATTTCTACTAACCTTATACTGAAGTCTGTGTCGCCTCCCTTTTAAGTGCATTTCCTTGGCATTAGGATCGTTAAAACTGCATTCACAAAGTTTACAGTGAAAGCGGATCACCTTTCCTTCATCATTTCTTACCTGGAAAATAAATTTAAAACATATTTGGCTTTTTAAAAAAAAAACCAAACAAAGCCAATGTAAAAATTGGTCTAATTTGGTGACACTGGATAACATCTACCTGTCTCAAAACATGCTAAAAAAGTTCAGACAATAACTGAAAGAAGGCAAAGAAGAGCCTTCAGTTTTCAATTGTGAAAGACTTAATATTGCAACTAGTCCTCTAAGATTGTTACTAGTATTTGAATGAACAGTTTATAGAATAATAAAATTATTGCATTCTTAGAAACCAGGATAACAGATAAACAAATGGATGTTTATCTGCACACTTAAAACATAGGTGAGCCTCCTAAATCTGTCAGAAATTCTGGCTACAAGACTAATCTGTAGGTTTTAAAAAAGTGCTGGAAATAGCAAGTTGTTTTGGGAGGGCAAACCAGACACTTGCAGTTGAAGACCTAAGTTCTCTGATATATGCTGTTTAGAAATCCCGGTGCTGTAGTTTTTATAGCAAGTAACAGAAAGTAACACATTATTGGTGACGCTTGTGGGGTTCTCTTGACAAAACGGCTGTAAAAAATTCTGCTGCATAAGGAGAACTTTAGGCTGCAACTTTTACAGGAATCTCAGTCAGTGCTTCCTAGGGATAACATATAGAACAACATCGTGTTGATCTGAGCACTTACTTCACCTAAGCACAAAGAATCTGTGTGATCCTTTTTAGGATACACACCTTTCTCAGAATATCTCAAAGTATTTAACTGTTAAATATTCAGCTGAAGACATGCAGAAACACCACCGCAACCACCATCCCGCTAAACTTTGCATCAGAAAAAAGGCAATAAAATAATTTCTGATCAACTTCAAAGAATAGATTCAGTTGGAAGAAATCCGCAACAGTCATCTCGTTCAAATGCCTCTGAAACATTGACAGGCTTGGGGCATCAACCACCTTGCTAGGAAGCCTGTTGCAGTGTCTGACCACCCTCTCGGTGAAGAAGTGCTTCCTGATGTCCAGTTTGAACCAACCCTGGTGCTGCTTTGAACCATTCCCATGCATCCTGTCACTGGATCCCACGGACAAGGGATCAGCACCTCCCTCTCCATGTCCCTTCCTCAGTAAGCTGTAGAGAGCAGTGAAGTCAACCTCAGCCTCCTTTTCTCCAAACTAGACAAACCCAGAGTCCTCAGGCTCTCCTCACAGTTGAGCAACTTGTTTAGAAGGCTGCTGTGAGGGACAGTATCAAAAGAGTTATTAAAATCCAGAAAAACTACAGCTGCTGACTTCCCTTCACCTACTAGGTAGGTGACCTTATCATAGAAGGATATCAAATCAGTTAAACCAGAGTTGCCCTTTGTGAACCCGTGTTGACTGTGCCTGATGATTGTATTTTTGTTTAAATGACTTTTGGAAGTACCCAGTATGCTGTTGTCTGTAATTTCCCCAGGAACTGAGGTTAAAGGTCTGTGGTTTCCTGTGTCTTCCCTTACACCATATTTGTAAATTGGAATAGCACTGGCTAGCTTCCAGTCAACAGGGACCTCCCAAGACCTTTGTGCAAGACCAAGATGTGCAACGGGGGTCCAGCCATAACATCCTTTAGATCCTTCAGGACTCTGGGATGAATCCCATCAGGCCCCATGGGCTTGTAAACATTCAGCTGGTTCCTTACAATTTCAGCATCCACAAACAGCAAGTTACTGTTCCCACAGTGTGGTGGCTCTCCACTGAGAGAGATGATGAAGCTACTACTGGCACAGAAGTCACTGTGTCTTCCTGTGATTCTAGTTCGTGTGACCATGGCAGATTATTTAAATACTCTCTCATCCTTCACATGAAGGGTAGATTAAAATTTGTCCAAGGACTGTAGTCTTAACATGGAATACTGATACTTGATGCAGTTAGAAGGGCCAAATTGGTAGCTGCCTACGTGTTAGATCTTGGACTTGGGAAACTCATGAGCTGATAACCTATTTGCTGTTCTAACAGTGTAAGCAGTATAGTTGCTTGGATTGACTAGGTAGGAAAGGGAGTACATGTCTGTCTTATTGGGTCAGAAATACTAGTTTTCATAAAACACATTTGAAAACTTGTTTCATATGTAATCAAAGGCAGCAAAAGAGCTAAGTTCCTTTTAAACCTGTAAATAAAGTGATTGGAAGCATTTTTGTTCCTTACAGTGTTGTCACTGCATAAAATATCCTGCTGCCCACCTCATTCAAAATTCTTTGTGTGCACTACCCAGTAATAATGCCATGACTTAATGAGAGAAGCATTAGGCCATGCAAATACCAAATATAGGACATTTCTTTGACTATAGCAATACCTTACAGTTTGTGCCTTCTGCTAGTGGTGGTATTAAGAGCCTAGGGTTATAATCCTGCATGCATTGCAAACTTTGCCTGTTACTTCTTTAAGTAATTGTGTTAATCCTTCTATGTAGGAGCCTGGAATAAATGTGGAATTTGGTGATACTAGCCCTCTCTTTGTGTGTGCATGCTCCATAGGTCACCTGAACTGCTGTGTGTCTATTCAGTGTGAAGTGAACAGCCTCATATCGGCTTGTCTTTCATGTGTGAAGACCATTAGCATTCTTGATTCAGTGCTGGAGAGAGACATAGTTATGCCTTTACGCTAAAGTTGGCTGATTTAAATGTGGGGATGATGATGGAGAGAGATGGGCATTGCGAAATGTTTGGACAGAGAGTGTGCAAATGTGATAGTCTCATTTAATTAACCCTGTGTTAAGATTTTTGTTCCTGTTAAGAAGGTAAGGAGTCTTTTAACTGTCTGAGTTTCATCTTAGTGATGTTCATGTGTGCCCCTGCTCTTTTGAGACAGGCCACAGATGGGAGATTCTTGCGTTGTTAGAAGTGATTTGTTAACTTTGAAATGCCTTCAGGTAGTGTGAATATGACTAAGTCTGGTGAGCCTTCACGGGTAAAGGCAATTTTAGCGGTTTCAAGTCCAGAGCAGACCACAGCGCCTGTGAGTTTACATTAAGTTGCAGTCTTCTAGACAGGCATATCAAAGTGAACTCTTGCAGTTCCAGCAGGTTTGGAATTCAAGTACAGTGTGCAACGTTACAGGAGTTGGAGGCTATAATTGGGTAGTTGGAGGTAGTAACTGGGGAGGAAAGATGCCTCACTAATCAGAGGAGCCTTTGTAGTTTTTAGGAGGGAGGTCTGTCAGCTACTTGAAAACTGCAGCAGATTCATGTCTTTAGGAACCAAGCACCTGGCGGATTTTTTCTGTTAATGGTATAGTTATGTCCTTTGTAGATGCAACCTCAAAACGGATTGATGGTTGTGGGCTTAACTCTGGGGTATTGAATTGCATGTAAAATTTTGTGTGCCACTAAAATGCAACAATGGTAGATTCAAATGTAGTTGCATTATTGGTACTAGAAAAGCAAAGTAGTACCTTAAGACAGGAAATACAGTGTTTTAAGAACTGGATACAGTTTTCCATGCTAGTGAAGTTTCTTTACTTTTAACAAAAGCTTGCCAATTCTAGCATTTTTTCTGTTTACCACCTTCGTTAATGATCTAGATGATGGGGCAGTGTACCCTCAGCAGTTTTGCTCAAGACACAAAACTGAGAGGAGTGGCTGATACGCCAGAGGGTTGCACCGACATCCAGAGAAGAGAGATTTGGATGGGCTGGAGAATTGGGCAGACAGGAACCTCATGAAGTTGAGCAGGAGGAAGTGCAAAGTCCTGTACGCAGGGAGGAACAACCCCATGCACCAATGTGTGCAGGGCGACACCAGCTGGAAAGCAGCTTGGCAGAAAAAACCTGGTGGACACCCAAGCTGAACATGAGCCAGCAACGTGCCCTTGCAGCACAGAAGGTCACTGGCATCCTGGGCTGCATTAGGCAAAGTATTGCCAGCAGGTCAAGGGAGGAGATCCTTCCCCTCCCCCCACAACAGCTCTGGGGAGGCCACACCGAGTCCTGTGTCCAGTCCTGGGCTCCCCAGTACAGCAGAGACGTGGATGTACCGGAGAGTCCAGCAGTGGGCCACAGAGATGATGAAGGGACCGCAGCACCTCTCCTACGAGGAAAGGCTGAGAGAGCTGGGACTGTTTAGCCTAGAGAAGAGAAGGCTGCGTATACGTTATATGTGTGCGCATATATATATATGCATACAATGTATATAAATACCTGAAGGAAGGGTGCCAAGAGGACAGAGCCAGGCTTTTTTTGGTGTTGTCCAGTGACAGCACCAGAGGCAGTGGGCACAAACCGAGACACGGGATGTTCCCTCTGAGCCTCAGGAAGCACTTTCTTACTGAGAGGGTGACTGAACCCTGGCACAGGCTACCCTGGGAAGTTGTGGAGTCTCCGTCCTTGGAGATCCTAAAAAACTCTCTGGACACTGTCCTGAGCAACTGGCTGCAGGTGGCCCTGCTTGAGTAGCGGGTTGAACCAGATCACCTCCAGAGGTCCCTTCCAACCTCAGCCACTCTTCTGTGATTGTTTCATGTTGAACAAATTTCCAATAAAATAGTTTAAAAATAATACACATTTTCTTATCATTACCTCCTCCACATAGTCATGGCCCACTGGCTGGACATCACTTTGCAAAGCAGCAAGAGTTGTGGGAGTCACTGGTTCAGCTGCTGTGTCTGATTTCACTTCCTGTGCTTGCACTGTAGTAGCAGGAGCTGTTTTAACACTTTCAGCTGATTTCATTTCTTCCAGTTTACTTCCCGTTGTCTGAAGCTTATTGCCACCTACAAATCAAAAAAGTTAAATCATTAACTTTCATAAAATGAGAATGTGATTACATATGATGTGCAAACTGAAGACTTTATTTGCAAATACCTGTGTTCTGGCCAAAGCATTCTCAGTCCTCTAAAATTAGTTAAAACTTAACCATATTTTAAATACAATTAAAATATTGTTAAAAGTAAGTTTAACAACATTGAAGTTATTTAAACACAATGTTTTATTTTAGCAAAAAAACCCTTTCCTTTATACCATTGCAATGTTCCTAAGTAATTTTCATGCTTTTTCAGAAGAGATAGGGCTGAACAGGAACAATTCAGCAAACACATTTTAATAATCTCTTTTTTGTCATCAGATTTTTAACTGGATCCAAAAAAGTAATTCAAAACCTTATAATGTTTGTACTAGCAAAGGTAGTGTATCCTCAATGTTGCAACTGCATAGATCTTTCCTTCAAGAGCCTGATAGCTTATTGTGGAACAGCTGCTTCCCATCTCTAAACATCTGTCATACTCATTTCAAACATTTCCACTACTAGATTTCCACTGTTACAAGGATGTTTCAGTTGCCCAGTTATCAACTGCCAACCTGCTGCAGGTTGCCTTGACAGCTCAAGCTGTGAACTGAAATTACAACCAACTGGACTATAAACTGCAGTACTCCATCACCTACTACATAAGAAACCAAGGTGGGCTTCTTATGAAGGCTGCAGAAGCCTCCAGGAAAGGTCAGGTGGAGACAACTGGGCAGAAAACACCAAAAATTTTGAAGCAAAACTTCCGTATATATTCTTACTTTCACATATCAGTAATTCTCTTAAACACAACAGTTACTCATGCATAAAGTTAACTAAATAAATTTGTATTTGCTGCACTAAGTTTAAAAAAAATATAGAATAGGTTAGGTTTCAAAATAAAGACTGACTTCTGTACTTGCCAACAAAGTTTATTTTCGGTGTAGATATTTTCTTTACAGGTATATTAGCAGCGGTTGAAGATGTTTTGTTGTTGGATGCAGTGTTAAGTGGTGTGTTTGCCGTGGGAGTAAGAATTTTCACTGCAGAGGACGCAACAGAGGAGTTCACAGTACTGCTGCTAGTTGCTATATTTGAAGCAGAGGCAGTTGGTTTGGAAGCAGATGTGGCTGTTGAGGAAGTAGCCTGGGTAACCACATTTGGCTCAGTTGAAGGAATGGGTTTGCCAAGTTTTGTGTGCAACTTTACTACCTGTAAGAATGCAGAGAAATTCAAAATTCGTTATATGATCTCCTTGAGATAACTATAGAAAATGATGTAACACAAACATCAATAACTAAAAAAATCAATGTAACTAATAAGGTAGCTCTTGCTTCTTTATGAAAAGTGATCTTGGCAAAAAGCCCCTGATGGGCGCGTAAAAACTCTTGTAATCTGTAACAAGGAAATAGTTAATAATTATCTCACATTGCTTATTTCCACTAGAAATTCAGATATTTACTCCAAAAACAGTGTAGATGAGAACAGAAAGCCAACAAATTCATAAGCCAGTACAACTCAGGATGCATTCTGCTCCAACTGTTTCAACGTGACTGTTTTGTTGCATGGTTGCTTTTTATTCTCCCCTCAAAACTGTAGTATATCAAACTACTTTGGTTCCAAATAATACTTGTAAGTTATTTAATTCAGATTCAACAACACTGTCTCTTTTGATCATCACATTTTAAGAGTATTCATACTGAAAGAATTGCCAGGTTAAATAGCAAACTGAAGAGATTCTTTAGGCAAAAGTGTTTTGTTTTGTTTGTTTGTTTGTTTTTAGTTAAAGAAAAGCACATCTGCAGAGACAGTTAAGGACGATGTGAGAGGTATATTTCAGAGCTCTTTAGTATTGCACAGAAAGTAAAGAGGTACATGCTTATTCTTAAGAAGCAATAAGCTTCTTAATAAGCTTTCATAGCAAGCTGGAGATAGAATACTATTACTTTTTGGTGACAGCTGACCATCACACCTGAAAAAGTAGTGCAGGTAGTCCGTAAGAATAAAATAAGCAAAATCAAAACTAAAGACTAGGTTTCAAAAATAGTAGTAAAAAACCTACAAATCTGCAAGACATGCCTTTAATGCAAACACATGTACACTATCAAGATATGCACACAACTGTATACATACACTTTTCAGGTTTTTGTTCCTACTTTTTAAAGAATGTTCCCCATCAGAATACACACATATTAGTGTCACACAATACTGTAAGTTCAAGCAACTCTTCAGAATTACTTTTTTCCCAGTAGAGGGCACAAGATTCTTCAGTGTACCGCAGAAATAAAGAGTTCTTGGAGATTTCATTTTTACACTGATTACAACTTACATTAGTAGTGGTTAGAAACTATGAGGAAAAGAAAGCTACATCCAAATATATAAAGATAATATCCACTATACTCCATACACCTATGGAGTTACAGGGCACAATCTAAAAATGCGATGCCTCAACTTATTAATGAAAGAAAGAACACTAGCCAAATCTATCTGAATTATAGTTTTTGCTCTTGTGGAAAAAATGTTTTAAATTTGCTACAAGATTTATTAATTTTAATAGGAACAATGTTACTGATGCCACTTTGTGCAGGAGCGGGCTGGCAATTAGGACCAAGGACCATGCGTGGCGATCAGTTAGCTGAGGGGAATGTGCTCGAGCTTGTCTAGACAACAATTAACATGATGAGACATCTTTACAGAGCACAGGGGAGTGGGAGACGGATGGCGCCATCCAAGGAAAGGTAACACCTTGCTGTTAATTGATGGTAGTTAACCACCAATCAGGGATTGCCTAGTATGCAAGGCTTAGCTTCAAGAACCAATCTGTTTAAAACGCGCAGCTTCTGAAAGTGTATATAAACTCGTGCTTCTGTACAATAAATTGACATTTGCTTGCATCAAGCTGCGTCCCGTCTCTTCATTCGCCGCAAATTGGTGACCCCGACGTGATGCGTTTAAGGATCTGACGTGAAGGGCTCTTGAATCGCCTATCTGAGCGACATGCAGCGAATACCACAGAACTTTGAATGATCTGCTGAAAGGGAGTGGGAGCCGGCCTGAAATCCCTCCGGAGTTGAGAGGTGAGCTGTGGGAAATCCGTAACGGGGAATCAGGCTTCATCCCCAGAAAGAGACGTATATGGACTCATGAAGGGTCTTCTAGTCAGATCAGGGAGTCCGTGCCTCAGTCTCCTCAAATGGTGACCCCTATGGTGGTGTTCCGAAGCCTTGGAAGAATAAGGACGGAAAAAAGACAGCTCGTGGAAGAGGGCTGTGTTCCGGAGGAGACGGCTTGGCTGAACGATCGTCTGGCTGGCCGCACCAGGCGGACAACCTGCATTGAGACAGGTGAGCAGCCAAGAAACTCTAAGACTTTGAAGCTGTAAATTCCACCAACAGCACGACTCTTCTCAAGACACCGTCAGCAATGGCGATTCTGTCCACATCTCCTCTGCCGCCAAAGCTTCTGTCGCTGATTGCAGCGACCCTCACAACACAGGACCAAGCACGGGAACAGGACAACTTGGACAATGATTTCATTAACACTGATAAACCTTTTGATCCAGGTCCTATAGATCTGGAAAAGGAGCTAGACCTTTCCCCCACCCCCTTGTCTCTCCTGATGCATTGATTGTATTTTTGGGGAGGGTGAAAGGGGGTCTGAGGGATTGGTGGCAGGAATGCAAGTGGGAAGCACTTAAGTGATGGGTTTTGGGAGTTGCTATGGCACGTTCAGTATTTTGTCAGACAAATCAACCTTGAGAGTGGCAGCCTGTGCAATACGAGGCTGTTAAAGAGTTAAGCAAAGCAGTGCGGGAAGGGAGGATTCATAATGAGAGAACAGCTAGGCATCGTGAAGGAGACTAGGAAAGATAAACATTGTTAGCTAGTGTTTAATAGGTGTCTGCATGCTTGTAGAGATATATAGTTATGTAACTACATGAATGATTTCTGCCCTGAGCCTGGTGCAGCATACAGGGGCTCAGAGATGTAAATAGGGGCTTTTCTGTTATGGTAAAAGTGTTTCTCTTTGCATAAAAAAGAGAGGGAATGAAGGGAATGACCCCAGAGGTATGTTCAGAGAAGGCATGCGATGTTTCAAACTTTTTGACTGAACCAGTTCTTGTTTGGTGTGCCCTTCCACCTATGTATAATGTTAATCCAAAAGAAGCTGATATTGTTTACACTTTGAATGTCGATAATTGTCTTTCTGTAGATGCTAATGTAGTAGGAGGCTATGATGGGAACGTGTCGCAGCAGTTCTTCTCTTATCCAGAGTAACAGCAGGGAAAGCATTAAAGAGTTAAATCACCTTGTTTGGTAGGCAGTTAAGAATGTGAGTCAAAATTGCCACTGCTTTTTGCTGTTGGTTCAAGGACATGGCTGTGAGGATTTTGACGGTATGTGCTGCGTGGATTTTAGGCACCCCATTGCAGCAACATGTTATCAAAATCTGAGAAAATTTCAGCCTTTTTGGCATCCATTCACTCAATTGGCAGTATTGTTTGTTTGCTATTACCTTGGTTGCTGTCATGTTTGCAAGGGCCCTGCAGAACATGGCAAGCCTGGTACTAGCCGTTCAAAAACAAAAAGGGGAAATTGTAAAATTGTACGGAACAGAGACAGTGGGTTTTGACACTGATAATATGTCTTAGTTGCTTTTTTTATTTGTTCTATTACTTATACCTTGTTTTTACTCGTTCGGTTTCAAAGGTTCTTTTTGTGCAACAGGAAGGGGCAGATGCAGGAGCGGGCTGGAAACTAGGACCATGCATGGCAATCAGTTAGCTGAGGGGAATGTGCTCGAGCTTGTCTAGACAACAATTAACATGATGAGACACCTTTACAGAGCACAGGGGAGTGGGAGACGGATGGTGCCAAGGATGGCGCCAAGGATGGCGCCAAGGAAAGGTAACACCTTGCTGTTAATTGATGGTAGTTAACCACCAATCAGGGATTGCCTAGTATGCAAGGCTTAGCTTCAAGAACCAATCTGTTTAAAACGCGCAGCTTCTGAAAGTGTATACAAACTTGTGCTTCTGTACAATAAATTGACATTTGCTTGCATCAAGCTGCGTCCCCGCAACTTTGCACAGTGTTCTGAGATGCAAAGAGCTATAAAAGCTGAATATTAACACTGTATTTGTTACTGACACTAATATTTCCAGAGTTATGAGGAAAATCTGCAATATCTAAACACACATTTTACGCTGGCATTCCATTTACTATTGCATGGCCAAATTTAAAACACAGGTCACATTCACAGAGCAGCTTACAGTCTTTATTCCAGAATGCCCACCTAAAAGCACTCAAACATTAAGGAAAACATGCTAACCAAAAAACCCCCAAACATACTCATTATAAATCTACTACAGGACATCATTCCTTGCTCTCATATGCCAGTCTTCTTCACAAGACATACCAAGGAGTGATGTGTCCCCCTTGGCACTGACTCAGCTTACAGTGTTTCAAAGTGCACTGAAAGCTTCACAGCACTAGATGAGTAAGATTAATGCCAAGAAAAGCACTGAAAACAGTTAGGAGGTACAAGCGTACTACTACCATGTCCTCATGGACTCTTTTCCCCATCTTATCCCACATCTTCTTCCTACAGTTTACATACTTTCCCCAAAACACACTCTTCTCATTGATGCCATGGCAGTATTTTTCCCCCTTTCTCCCAGCAAGGCCATTCTAACAGTAAGCTTAAAGACAAGTTTGAAACAAAAAGCAGAATTAAACATCTGTAAACAAAACAATTCAAATTCTGTTGTTTCTACATATCTGTATCTTCTCCTCTCTAACATAAGAAAAAACAATGGAAGAAACACAGAAATCACTTGTAAAATAAGAACAAGAGAGAACTCTTACTTTCTGATGCTTGGCTCCACGGATGTGGGCAGCATAAGCATCTGCCCCTGTACAAGACACATCACAAAGTTCACAGCGCAACTGATTCTGAGTTCCACGAGCAGAAGTGCTGCTGCTACTGGTGTTCTGGGAAGCTTTTAATGCTGCTTCTTTCTTTTTGTGTTTCTGGCCTTCTAGGTGTTCTTTGTAAGTCTGTTTAAATAAACAATACACACACAAAAAAGCTGTCTTGGTCCTGCTTCATCATTCATGTGAATATATGTAATACAGAACATAGTATAACACACATGCTTTGTATAAGAAACACTTCCTACATTGAACATTTCTTCCATATGACATGCTCTAAAGCCATTAATAGCATGCTACTTCTAAGGTGAAGAAATTCTCTTCACCATTACCAGGATGCCACTTTTAGGTAATACAATATGGGCTCTTCTCCTCTAATTCTCATTTCATCAAGCACTGGTCAACAGATAGTACCACTGAAAACTTGATATGATTGGAAAACTGCGGTTTTCCGCATTGCATTCTGTTATTCCTGATTTTGAATTTTCCTCAAACTACAAGACCACAATGATCAAGTGTATTGAGAGAACTAAAAAAGAAAATTCAAAAGGTGGTGGTGCATAAATAAAGCGGTGCTGAAAGTGAAATGCAGAAGTTGGTATTTCTTCCTATACCAACACTAGCAATCCAGAGAGCAGACAGGGTGGGAAATAACAAGTTTACCCAAATAGCAAGAACTGTTTAGCCAGACACACGTCAACACTTCGCAAGAATTGGTTATCTACTTTGTACACACTTGTACCCACTGTGAAACTAAACTGGGATGCTGGAATACTATGAAGAATAAACTTTCAGGCTTACAGTTCACAAAAATGTATGTAATTCCATAGTTCTGAAAAAAAAGTATTTTTTAAGAAGTTTGCTATGTTAAAAAAGCAAGCCACATTCAAAATCTAAAAGATATATCTTCTCATAGGAACTCTTTCTACAATAGCACACATTTTCATTTAATTATTCCTTTAACAGAAGTACAGAATAAGGCCTTTACTAATTAATAAATACTGTTAAAGCAGTCAGATTTTTAGTTGAAGAGATTATGACTGAAGTGTATGACAGGATATTACATATTATAGGTACCTGTGGTCCAGCACAGCTGATCTTACAAACATCACAGTAGTGGATCTGGGGCGGTTTGGGAGGTTGTTTTGGTTTCAGTTGCTTATTTTGGAATGGTGCCTTTTTAGTAAAGGTGGTCCCTGTCCAAGCAGCTGTTGCAGCAGCAGCAGCAGCAGCTGCTGCTGCTTGTTTCTGTTGCTGCTGCTGCTGCTGGTAATAGGACGATGCAGCTGAATACACCGCAGCTTCATAGCCAGAATAAGAGGTACCTCAAAAATCAAAATAAAATATATGTTACCACACTGTACATCATGTATCAATTACATAATATACTAATGCAAAACATGTTGCATAATAGAATTTGGGGGGCAGGCCAGAACATACATGAATTATTGAGATCGTTAGGCAACCTGAATTTTTCTTGATGTTTCATAGTACACATATATAGCTACCAATTGTATCAGGAATGTATTTGATTTTAGACATCTTTGCAGACACACAGTTATGTTAGATATATCAAAGCATCGCAAAAGTGTATGTAAAATTTCCTGGTACATCTGGTTAGACTGAGTATGGTATAACAAAAGATTTATCAAAGGCCGCTTGAAGTAAGCGGTCTTCTAGAACCAGATTTACTGTTCAAGTTTCCAAATGTCAAGGAGGACAGACATTATGTAGAGAAGGGGAAAAAAATATGAAGACAGAATGGCTAGTGCACTTACATTCTATTTCAATGACTTAATTTGTTTTAGGGCAGAGAAGCTGCTTTCCTGCTAAAACTTGGCTATGCAGTCCTTGATTTCTAATATCAAAGCTGAATAAATGAAGGAAACTGGGCTTTCATGCCTCTAAGCCAGTTTTCCCATAAAATTTCTAATCTACTGGTTCAACTATTTAAATCCTCTGATCAGGCTCTGTCTCAAAGAAGTCTTAAAATCCCTTTTAAACAGAAAACAAAACAAAACAGAGTTCAAGGTAGCTATAATACACCAGTCGATTTATCATCTGGCCATAAAGTTAACATCTGTCTTTAACTACTTTTCAGATTTCTAACATTTGAAGCAAAGTCTTTTTTTCAGCACCCATTCTCCTCCCACGTTGAGTCAAGACAGCTCAAACTTACAAGATTCATATTGAACAGCTCCTCCCTGTCTCTGTAATTGCTGTTTGATGGCAGCATGCTCCCTTCCAGTTTCCCTGGGCAATATCTGTGTCTGTGTGTTTGCTTATTTTTTTTCTATCCCCCATCTTTTCTTTCCAAACCTTAACAGTAAGTCACAAAACACTGTGCAATGCAGCAATGCCAATGCTTTATATATTCTCATATGTAACAAAATAGGCATACACAAACACCAAACCTCTTTTAAAGGTACAGCAAAATATTTTGCCATTACGATTTGACTGGTTGATAATTCTCCATAGACTATGACATTACTGAAAAAGAACTGCTAAAATTCTGAGTATTTAAAGCCTCTCCTGTAGCAACTGCAAAGATCCCAGCAGCATAATATGCAAAATTCTTACCAGAGTAAGTAACCGCTGTTGTACTGTATGTTGCACTTTGAGTATAGGATGGAACAACAGTAGCTGCAGCTGCCACTGGCTGCACAGTAGAGGATACCGGATATATAGAAAATGTAGTTGTTGCTGGACTTGGGGTTGCAGGTTTTATAGCTGTCACTTGTCGTGTTTGCTGAGCTTGGGTATACTGAGTTGCCCCTTGGCTATATCCTGCTTTTGGAGCTAATTAGGACAGAAAATAGAAGTATACAATCATTGACATGTTTTAGTTGACTGAAATGCAAACCATATTAAGTGATCCTTAACAATATGCTGGGGAATAAATGCATAACAAGTGGGTTTTGTTTTGGTTTTTTGATTGGCTTTGGTTTTTTGTGTTGTGGTTGGTTTTGTGGGGTTTGGGGTTCTTTTTGGGGTTTTGGTGTGTTTTTTTCTTCAGTCATGATTATGCATTGTGTGCCATGTATCACACAACTGTTTAATCATGTCACAGCTCACACTAGTAAGCCTCAGATTTGTTTAAACTGTGCTGCCAGGTTTTTAAGCAACCTTCTCATTCAACGGTTTTATTAGAGTACACTAAACCAAAGTACACCTGAACTTTCTTATTAGTTCTAATTAAAGTAAAAAAAGTAAATAGGATTTTTGCTTTGTAGCAATCATAATTAAAGAACTACATAAAGTAAATAAAGAATTAAAAAAAGTCTAATGAAGTTATCATCTGAACCCACCATTGACTATCTAAACGTCCTTCAGCAAGGTTTCTAAACAAATCATCAAGAAGGCTGACTAGAAGTATGTTTTGAGTGTATTTAATAATAATCCAAACCTCAGAGACAGCTACTTATAGCAGCGTCACAATAATGTTCAAGTTCTAGGTGCAGTGAATTTCTCTATATATTGACAGAGATTACATGACAAAACTAAAAAAAAATCTGGATAATGTGAAATATTCAAAAAACTTATTTTTAAGGTATTGAAGTATACACTGACTGTGTATAATGACAGCAGTTTGAATCGTGTCACCTACCTGTCTGGTAGTATGATTCAGCTACTGAAGGTTGAGGCTGGGCAGCAGCAGCCACAGCTGCTGCAGTTGCTGTTGGCTGTTGATAGTATTGCTTGCTGTCATAAGCTACAGCTGGGGCGGTAGATCGAACATAAGAATAGGAATCCTAAAAATTCAAAAAGGAAAACCCAGCAAATTTCTCCTTTAAGTATGTATCTGGAGTAATAGCAGTCATTAGCAGAGTCAAAGAAACAATGTATTTTCTTCTGGTCAACTAAAGCAGTTTAAATCACATACTTACAGATACAATATATACAAATAAATGTATTAAAGAAATTAGATTTACATTTATAGATACTTCAGGCCTGAAAACAACTCTGATGGTCTTTTTCAGACTTGATACAGTAATTAACCTCATGCTATTAAATCACTTTCGCTACAAATTATTTTTGTTGCTGAAAAGCAACTACTTTCACTAGTTTTTCATGATGACTGTATCAAATTACACTTCTGTAAAATATGAAGTGAAAAAACACCATAATAAATTCACAAGTTTACAAACATGACGCTCTATTGGCTTTAAAAATCCCATCATTAACAATACTTTTATGGTTAAATTTTTAGAGTATGAATTAAAGACTTCTTTACTTTTTGGTGTATCAACTAGTCCATTAGGGAACTATATCTAGTCTATAATGGCAAAGCAAGTAGCCCATTCAACACCTTTATAACTCAGGAGATTGCTACTAAGCTTAGAATGGCAGGGCCAGGAAGCCACTGTATGTATGTATGTACATATATTCTCTCATCCTCACCATATTTATGGTAAAGTATAAGGAGGTGATCAACTGAGGGGAAGTAAAGCATATAGCTAAAATGGATTAATGTATAAAATTACAAAATCTCTTTTCCATCCAACCTGTGTAAACTGAAACTATTCTTATTTAGTGTACTCTTTTCTATCCGAATGCATCTACTAACTGACCTCATAATTATGAGTACACATGCTACTAGAAATTCTCCTATGTTATGATTAATTACCACATGTAACAAATCATAACCTCTGTACAAAAGAACTGAGAACATGCAGCAACAGTACAGTCCTTTTAAACAAACTAGAATACCAATTAGAATTTAGATGTTGCCTTGATAACCTTAGGACTAGAAGGTTAAAAAACCGTTACACAACACATACTATTGCAACATCAAAGATGAAAACAAACAATTCCCTTTTGTAGAAACCTGTAGCCACATGAGGTTAGGCAATGATCTCACAAAAGGTACCCAAACCCATAAAACAGGTAGTTCCTCTTCTAGGGCAATCTCCTAGCCCCGTGTTTGGCACTAGAACTCCTGCGGCACCCAGGAATCTGACAAGGGAACTATTTCCACCTCCACCGAAAATTTTTAATGGGACAGTTTTTTTCAGCTACATCAGTTCCATGACCCAGTTTACCACATGCCACTCAAACATTCAAGCTAGCTGAGACAAGACACTACTGCTCTTTTCAGCAGTAGTTTCACAAAATCACTTGGAGGTAAACATCCCTTCACTGCTTATTATGTAAACATCTGAAATCTTAAGTTTCTGCAGTAGTAGTGCTGACATTCCTCTACATGGGCCATATCACACTGCAGTCACTTCACATTCTATGAGGTTTTGCTACTAAGTTATTGGAGTTGTACTCAAACTGCAATTCCTAGAAGAAAAAAATGCAAATATCATCACATTCTCTTACCCAAACAGGCTGCCTCATTTTAACAGGTCATTTAAAAATCATACAACAGAAGTAATTATTTTGGAACCCACCTGGTAATTCTGTGTAGTGACAGGAGGTGGTGGTGGTGGAGCTTCTTGCTGCCTCTGCGTATAACCATAGTCTGTAGCTGAGTGCGCTGTAGGATAGCCTCCATATGCAGCAGCTGTTGCAGCAGCTGCAACAGCTACTGGAGCAGGCCTGGCTACTGCAACTGTAGCTGCTGCTGGAGCATACGCTGCAGTAACCGTGTGCGCAGCGACGGGTGCCTGGTGGACAGTGTAGCTGGCAACTGTAGTTGGATGGGAGTACGCTACACCTGAAGCTGGCTGCTGGCTACATTGGAAAAAGGCAGCAAGTAATTAGATTAATCCACATTCAAAGCTAATGCCTACACATTTCAAAATCCCAGAGCTGATTAATACTTGTCTGTTCTATAAAGAGACCTGGAACAGCAATCTACCTATGCATACACTTCAATGGCTCTTAACACCTCTCTTCCACACCCATTAAAAAGGCTGTTATAATGTTAGACATTTCTGTGGAGGAACACGTATCATGCAGGTGATGACCTTCTTAGCAAGGGGCAGATTTGTGTGGGTTTTTTTCAAGCAGAAGAACACAAGTCTTTCATTCAAAATAATACAAAAGCCTTAAACTTATCTTTTCATGACTGACAAGTTTTAAAATGGTTTAGTAGTTCTTCCAACAAAACTAACATCCCTGTTATATTAAGAAACACTACTTTTCTGCGAGAGCTCACGACTGACCTGCACTTGCATGAAGTTTTTCAATAAAACATATTAAAGCAATAAGATATAAAGTCTTCCATGAAAATTAGCTCAGAATTCTTACATTTAAGGCAGATACTAAATACACACCTCCAATGCTGAACCTCTCCCAAAAAAAAGTTTAGAATTACAAAGCTGGCCCCACTCGCATGTACAAAACTCCACTGCCTCACAACATGAAGCAATCAAAAGGACAGTGAGATCAAGCAAGAAGACTGCTACCAGAGCTCTGGCAATCTTCCAGGCACATGCTGAGACTAATCTGCCTCTCTAAAATTTGCAGGTAGGACATCAGTATGTGGCTGTTTCCTAAGAATGAGTAAAACAAGCAGAAATAAAAACCCATGGCTTCAAAACCTTAATTAGTTGAACAGACACTAGTACTATCGTTCTATATTGATGTGTAACTGTGCATTATGATTAGAAGCTTAGAATAGTTACTTTGATTTTTAATCAAAATGAACAAGGCAAAATATCACTATCTGGAACAATTAAATGAAGCAGGGATTCAATTTTTCAGTATACTTTCCGCACTGTTGTTCAATAGTACTTAAGAATCTCTATAGGGTTTCACATGTCCATAGCACTATTAAAAGATAATTCAAAACCAACTCTATGCCTATCAAGGAGGTAGTATCCCCTATTTTTCAGAAGAAAGTAGAAACCAAATAAAAATGAAATCTCACTTGAAGCAAACATACTCACTGGCACAATGAACTGCATATGGTTATGCTAATATTTTCTCCTAAAGTCTGAGATATTGTCTCTGATATAACTACCAGAAACAAAGCACCTTTTTAACTACATGTACTATATTATTTTTGCAAAAGATATTAGCATAACTCCCTTGTGCTTAGTATTTTTTATTTATTTTTAGAAAAACTGATTTTGTAATTTTAATTACAGCAGAACCCATTAACGTCGCTGAATTAAAAAAAAAATTCTCACACCAGAAACAGTAATTTTATTATTATTGGACTTCCACACCTGGACTCCACCTTATTCCCACTGTAGGCACCTAATTCCTTAAAAGACCACTTGCACATTCAAATTTATTTCAGTTGTGAGTTGTACTCACCACTATGTTTCGTTCTATTTTCAATTTTTTAGCATAACAGTAGAAGGAAAAGACTAAAACTCTTTGGTGTAGCTCTCACTATTGCTTGGAAAAATTCCTCCTACTTGACATACACACGAAGATTCTCTGTTTTGTCAGTTTAAGGTGAGAAATTGGACTCCATCAGACAATTCAGGAAGATTATTTTATGACAGTAGAAGTGAGTGATGGTCTATAAAATTAGGGCACATTATCTACATAACTAACAGTACAGAAATGCAAAAATTGTGAGGTAATTACCATTTTATGTATCTACTAAAAACACATAAAATTGAGAAAACAGACAGCAGTCCAATATTGTCAACAAGGAAAGCCTTGCTCCACCCTATCCCCACCCTCATTTTTTCCTCCTTTCATGTAAAAAACCTGGCTATGCCATCCTATCCCATCCTTGGTGCTAGTTCTGCTAGTTGTCAAGCTATTCAGTGCACTGATTAAGTCATTAATCTAGCAGAAAACAAGTTGGGTTTTTTGTGCTCAGCTCATTTTCTAACATGGTAGACATGTCAGAAACACTAGAATTTACAAAACAAGTCAGCTGAGTGCCAGAAACCATTTAAGTTATACACAGGGAAATTGGAGGGGTTGGAATAAAAATGGAAGAGATGTGTTCAAGGCTGGGTTGGATGGGGCTTTGAGCAACCTGGTCTAGCAGAAGGTGTCCCTTCTTTAAGGTCTTTAAGATCCCTTCCAACCCAAACCATTCTATGATCCTATGAGAAAGAAAAGGGACCTGTACAGGAAGCCTTAATTTGGCTCTTCGAAGTTTCATGAAACTGTGCTTAAGTTACTACTACAAAATACAATACAGTGCTCACAATACACTACAAACTAGCAGTGCCAGTCAAGTTTATTAAAGGAAACCTTTTTGTTCTCAAAATATGTATGATTAAAGCTACCTGACAGTTTCCAGTATTTAATATTGTGAAGAGATTATGATCATTATCAGCAGGACTATTAACAAGATTCTGGTACAGAGAGTTTAATTTCTTTTACACTATTTTTTAACTGAAATTCCTTATCATGGTATAGAATTAACAGCCCAAATCATCAGATTTCTAAGGCTAATACAGTTCTATGACCATGTTTATTTTAGCAAACCTGTTCCCCTTGCTTCTGCAACATCATGCAGAGCTAGTGATCGAGTTTGCAAGACTGCAAGAAAAATATTCTATAACTAAGTGCTTCTTCCTTTTTAAAAGTTAGTTACAGCAACATATTCTTTAAGTTCATGACATTCTTTTTCTCCCCACAGTCTTACTGAATACCTTTTAAAATTAAGATGACCATCCATTTTCTTGTAATTAATGTACATGAAAATATTTTTGTGCCAACTTCTTAATTTAATTTACAAGTTTTTGTCCTTGTTTGGTAGTTAGTACCTCATCACATTTGCTGAGGTGAACTTACCTCCTCCTAGGTTACTTTGCCACACTACCTATTCCATTGATCTGTCTTGCAGTTAAGCTGTGCACCTATCACAGTATTATCTATTCTTTTTCACTACAGATGGCAAGAACTGTACACATCATTTCAGATGAAGTTTCAGCTGTGCTACCTGCTTTGCTCCAAAGAGCACTTCCTTTCCAGTGTAGCTTCCTCACAGCAGCTTCTTGTAAAGTTACCTCTGTATTGACAATAATTTCCTTGCATCAAACATCACAACATGCCATACTAATATTAAGTAAGACTCAGAACCAATATCCAGGGAGCTCCACTGCAATTATTCCTATTTGATAACCACTCTTCTAATTCTAACCACCTCTACCAGCTCCTTCTCTACAATTCTCTTACTAATCTCTACCTTAACTAATGATCTCCTATACTGTTCCACATCATATATTTCAACTTAGTCCCAATAAATAAGACTCCAAAAGATTTAGGCACATGATCCAGTTATAGAGCAACAATGAAACAGAGTATGTCAGCTAAGCTACAGTAACAAACCACATGCGAGTTCTTCACCACAACAAAGAAAGTAATTTGGTTTAGCTTAATCCCCCAACACAGTGGGAAAGAGTTGAACCAAATTACTTTGTATGTTCTATTGGCTAAGGACACGCAAACAGGTACTGCAACACAACAGACAAGGGAAGCTCATTGACCTGGTAATTTAGCCAGTTTTCTTTGAAGATCAATTCTTCTCTTCTGCAAAATAAATTCTAATATCCTCATTAGCATCTTTCAGTTCAAGGAATTCCAGCTCTCTTCATATGAGAAGATACATGGTCCAGCTGGCTTTGTTACCTAGGTTAGGCTTAAAAATCACAGAATACTTTAGGTTGAAACAAAGATTTGGAGGTCATCTGTTCTAATCCAGTGCTCAAAGCACAGCTAATTTCAAATTACATTAGGTTTCTCAGGGTTTCATCTAGTCAGGTTCTGATTATCTCTAAGAATGGAGATTGTGAACCTGCTGTAGACAACCTGTCCTAGTGTCTGAGCACCCTCATTCTCGATTTTTTCTGTAGATTAGAAAAGCTTCAGTTTTAAAAGCAAGTGAGCTCTAGACATTTACATAAGGCAAACTCAGTTTGTGACGATTCAATTCAATATAACTTCACATTACAATTCTTACAGTGTTTTGATTTACTATCAAAATAAACATCACCCTTTGATTTAAGAAGTTACGGGTGAAGGACCTGCCAACTTCAAATGGTACTCTGCTGTACTGTCTTATCACATTACCTTTTCCACCAGAAATTTTCATTCAAGAAGAATGTATTTTATTCATACCACACACATTTCTTTAGGTGATCACAATAGTAACAGGGCTTCCCCACCCAGCTGACTAATTCCTGTTTTCTAGGAACGCCACATATATTTCGATGATGATCTTCCAGCTCAGATTTCTATTTTGCTGCATTTTCACTATCCTACCCAGGGCTAGTTTACAGTCTACATGTTGCACTCAATTGTTCTGCTCCAGGTTCTGTAGATGTACGTTTCAGTCAACTACAGAAGGTCATTTCCAGCATCTTGCCTAATGTGTTTTGTCTCTCTCCATTTGCTTTAAACTGCTATGTGCATATTGCTATTTCCCCATGCTCTTTGCTTCCTCCTCCCAAATAAGCTTGCTCCTATTCAGAAGTTTTGCATTCCAGTGTACACCTAGCCTGCCTTCATCTTCCTTATCCTACTGAAGTAACCTCAAAATTAGGAGAATTAATTCCTTATTCACAATTATTGTATTACAGTGCACAAGAAAAAGTATTTTTTGTTAAACACTTGGCCTGTGTCACATGGTATGGAATATCCGTTTGGTCAGTTGGGGTCAACCGTCCTAGCTGTGCCCCTTTCCAACTTCGTGCACCTCCAGCCTGCTTGCTGCTAGGTTGCTGTGAGAGGCAGAAAAGACCTTGAATCTCGGTAACCACTGCTCAGCAATAACTACAACATCCCGCGCTCAGCAATAACTAAAACATCCCCATCCAAAACACAGCCCCATACCAGCTACTGTGAGGAAAACTGACTTTATTCTGGACAAAACCAGCACACCCTCACCTGCTACTTACTTTTATATAGAAACACTGACAGAAGGTCTGGATTCCCTGTAATAGATCCCCCCCAAATGACAGAGAACTAAGAGCAATTAAGAAACAAATACTGAATTCTCTGTAGAACACTTGGCTCGTGCCCTTTTTCATTTCCAGCCACTGGCCTCTTCTAGTAAAAAACTGTTGAGGCTTCATTGGTAAAAAAAGTGAATTGAAAGTAGAAAACTTTTTTGTACATTAACAATATCAAGAAAATACAACACTATTTTGCCAAGTAATAACTTCAGCTGACTTAAGATTGCAAGATATTTTACTTTCCACATTAAGATATTTGTGGAGTAAGTCATGCATTAAGAAACTTAAGGCATCTGTAGCAATTATTGTCACAGGGCTACATTTAGGGGAAAATAGAAGATATATAGCACAAAAGGTTTATCTAGAAGAAGCACATAAAAGGTTCCTTATGAGCCTTGCTTTCCACCATGCTGATTCTATTTAAAAAACACAAATTGTAACTCATGTGCATGTAAGCTGAAGAAAAACAAAAACTCTGATCTCCAGCGTACCTCTGTAGTACCAGCCAACATATGCACACACACATTAATGCTGCTGCTATTTCAGCTCTGCTTAAGGTGCTGAACACTGGAAACTCTCTTCCTAGAGAGGGATAACATCTTAAATATTTTTGCTTCAGTTTTCTGAAGAGTGTTATATTGATACAGAATTATGACCAGGAATAAAACCAATTCTGCCTCTATCCAAGCTACAAGCTTCATCAGAAATTACAACTTCTATTTATTTCTATATTTTTCTAACTTATTCCATATTATTCTAATTTATTCTATATTATTCTAACTAAGGAGTATACAGTAAAATATACTCCTTGCAGGTTTTGATTTGATGGGGGTTTTTTTTCATTTAAAGAAGTAATTTTCAGGCTAGCTTAGCACCGCATTTAAGCTACACTTAAAATAATTTCTAAACTACAAATATATTGAACTCAGCCCCCCTGCCCCCCAATTAAGACTTATTTCTTGAATTCTAATTTTTAAGAACATTTGAAGATTTTAAGCATTAAGGAAAGCATAGCTGGTAAGACCTAACTGCCACATTTCTCAAAGTTTCATAGATTATTCTATTAGTAGTAGAACAGAAAAAACAGTTCTGCATTTTTTCTTTCAGAGATATGAAGACTGAAACAAGTATGTCCTAACTCTACAAAAACTGAAAGAAGAACTACTATCTGCTTCTTTTTCAGATCCCTGAATAACTCAT
Organism: Falco rusticolus; assembly: GCF_015220075.1. Lineage (NCBI taxonomy): Eukaryota > Metazoa > Chordata > Aves > Falconiformes > Falconidae > Falco > Falco rusticolus. The sequence goes on along the minus strand of NC_051210.1, from coordinate 72,496,333 downwards.
CAGATGAAGTTTCAAGTGTGTTAATGGTACCTGGGCAAAGTAAAAGCAAAGTAATAATAATTTTTAAACCAACAATTAAGTGAGCTTTTTTCCTCCTGAACATACTTGAAAACAAACAGCAGAAAACAGTGAAATGAAGTATCGCACTACAGTAAGTTATACTTCAGAAGTGACTTTAGTTGTTTTTCTAGAACCTGCTACTCACTGTGGGCATAAAATTTCAATGAAGGTTGAATACATCTTTTCAGAACTTTAGTGAGAAGTATTTCCTTTATTACAATTTTGTGAACAGAACATTGTAAAACAATTCACTCTAATCCAAAGAAAGGCCTGAAGGCATGCAAATATGCAATCCCCTCTTGAATTCTGTTAAATTTCAGCAGCTCCTAGTAACATATTCTATGGTTTAACTACGTAAGGCCTAGAAAAGATAGTTCTTTGTAGCAATTCAGAGTTTCTCTTCCTTGTTTCTAAGAACATTCATGCATCCTTCCATTACAAACAAAGAACACATTGCTACTAGGTAGCTTAACCACACACTATCAGTAACTCACCTCAAAGATTTTCAATATACCCTTACTGCTTTCTTAATCTTCACTTTTAGTCTCATGATCTGATTTAAATCCAAAATCTGCAACATTTTCCTCACTGTGTATCACAATATAACTCTAAAGTGTTGCAATATATGCTCTGTATCTACCTCCCTTTACTCAGCTGAACACATGACAGTTCATCACCTATACTGCTTTCTTCGTTACCAAAACACTGAATTTATTCAAGTCTTGTCAACAGCCATATTCACAATGATAACACACAAGACAAAAAAAGAAATGAGCTTGGATTTTACATCTGCCTGAAAAATCACCAACTACAAACATTTTCCCCTGTCAAAATCACAGAAGAGTGGCTGAGGTTGGAATGGACCTCTGGAGGTGATCTGGTTCAACCCGCTACTCAAGCAGGGCCACCTGCAGCCAGTTGCTCAGGACAGTGTCCAGAGAGTTTTTTAGGATCTCCAAGGACGGAGACTCCACAACTTCCCAGGGTGGCCTGTGCCAGGGTTCAGTCACCCTCTCAGTAAGAAAGTGCTTCCTGAGGCTCAGAGGGAACATCCCGTGTCTCGGTTTGTGCCCACTGCCTCTGGTGCTGTCACTGGACAACACCAAAAAAAGCCTGGCTCTGTCCTCTTGGCACCCTTCCTTCAGGTATTTATATACATTGTATGCATATATATATATATGCGCACACATATAACGTATACGCAGCCTTCTCTTCTCTAGGCTAAACAGTCCCAGCTCTCTCAGCCTTTCCTCGTAGGAGAGGTGCTGCGGTCCCTTCATCATCTCTGTGGCCCACTGCTGGACTCTCCGGTACATCCACGTCTCTGCTGTACTGGGGAGCCCAGGACTGGACACAGGACTCGGTGTGGCCTCCCCAGAGCTGTTGTGGGGGGAGGGGAAGGTTCTCCTCCCTTGACCTGCTGGCAATACTTTGCCTAATGCAGCCCAGGATGCCAGTGACCTTCTGTGCTGCAAGGGCACGTTGCTGGCTCATGTTCAGCTTGGGTGTCCACCAGGTTTTTTCTGCCAAGCTGCTTTCCAGCTGGTGTCGCCCTGCACACATTGGTGCATGGGGTTGTTCCTCCCTGCGTACAGGACTTTGCACTTCCTCCTGCTCAACTTCATGAGGTTCCTGTCTGCCCAATTCTCCAGCCCATCCAAATCTCTCTTCTCTGGATGTCGGTGCAACCCTCTGGCGTATCAGCCACTCCTCTCAGTTTTGTGTCTTGAGCAAAACTGCTGAGGGTACACTGCCCCATCATCTAGATCATTAACGAAGGTGGTAAACAGAAAAAATGCTAAAATTGGCAAGCTTTTGTTAAAAGTAAAGAAACTTCACTAGCATGGAAAACTGTATCCAGTTCTTAAAACACTGTATTTCCTGTCTTAAGGTACTACTTTGCTTTTCTAGTACCAATAATGCAACTACATTTGAATCTACCATTGTTGCATTTTAGTGGCACACAAAATTTTACATGCAATTCAATACCCCAGAGTTAAGCCCACAACCATCAATCCGTTTTGAGGTTGCATCTACAAAGGACATAACTATACCATTAACAGAAAAAAATCCGCCAGGTGCTTGGTTCCTAAAGACATGAATCTGCTGCAGTTTTCAAGTAGCTGACAGACCTCCCTCCTAAAAACTACAAAGGCTCCTCTGATTAGTGAGGCATCTTTCCTCCCCAGTTACTACCTCCAACTACCCAATTATAGCCTCCAACTCCTGTAACGTTGCACACTGTACTTGAATTCCAAACCTGCTGGAACTGCAAGAGTTCACTTTGATATGCCTGTCTAGAAGACTGCAACTTAATGTAAACTCACAGGCGCTGTGGTCTGCTCTGGACTTGAAACCGCTAAAATTGCCTTTACCCGTGAAGGCTCACCAGACTTAGTCATATTCACACTACCTGAAGGCATTTCAAAGTTAACAAATCACTTCTAACAACGCAAGAATCTCCCATCTGTGGCCTGTCTCAAAAGAGCAGGGGCACACATGAACATCACTAAGATGAAACTCAGACAGTTAAAAGACTCCTTACCTTCTTAACAGGAACAAAATCTTAACACAGGGTTAATTAAATGAGACTATCACATTTGCACACTCTCTGTCCAAACATTTCGCAATGCCCATCTCTCTCCATCATCATCCCCACATTTAAATCAGCCAACTTTAGCGTAAAGGCATAACTATGTCTCTCTCCAGCACTGAATCAAGAATGCTAATGGTCTTCACACATGAAAGACAAGCCGATATGAGGCTGTTCACTTCACACTGAATAGACACACAGCAGTTCAGGTGACCTATGGAGCATGCACACACAAAGAGAGGGCTAGTATCACCAAATTCCACATTTATTCCAGGCTCCTACATAGAAGGATTAACACAATTACTTAAAGAAGTAACAGGCAAAGTTTGCAATGCATGCAGGATTATAACCCTAGGCTCTTAATACCACCACTAGCAGAAGGCACAAACTGTAAGGTATTGCTATAGTCAAAGAAATGTCCTATATTTGGTATTTGCATGGCCTAATGCTTCTCTCATTAAGTCATGGCATTATTACTGGGTAGTGCACACAAAGAATTTTGAATGAGGTGGGCAGCAGGATATTTTATGCAGTGACAACACTGTAAGGAACAAAAATGCTTCCAATCACTTTATTTATTTATTGCCTTTTTTCTGATGCAAAGTTTAGCGGGATGGTGGTTTCGATGGTGTTTCTGCATGTCTTCAGCTGAATATTTAACAGTTAAATACTTTGAGATATTCTGAGAAAGGTGTGTATCCTAAAAAGAATCACACAGATTCTTTGTGCTTAGGTGAAGTAAGTGCTCAGATCAACACGATGTTGTTCTATATGTTATCCCTAGGAAGCACTGACTGAGATTCCTGTAAAAGTTGCAGCCTAAAGTTCTCCTTATGCAGCAGAATTTTTTACAGCCGTTTTGTCAAGAGAACACCCCCACGAACGTCACCAATAATGTGTTACTTTCTGTTACTTGCTATAAAAACTACAGCACCGGGATTTCTAAACAGCATATATCAGAGAACTAAGGTCTTCAACTGCAAGTGTCTGGTTTGCCCTCCCAAAACAACTTGCTATTTCCAGCACTTTTTTAAAACCTACAGATTAGTCTTGTAGCCAGAATTTCTGACAGATTTAGGAGGCTCACCTATGTTTTAAGCGTGCAGATAAACATCCATTTGTTTATCTGTTATCCTGGTTTCTAAGAATGCAATAATTTTATTATTCTATAAACTGTTCATTCAAATACTAGTAACAATCTTAGAGGACTAGTTGCAATATTAAGTCTTTCACTATCTTTCCCTGCCAGCACCATCTCTTTCTCAAATATACTAGAGTGGACTGTATTTTGTAGCACACTCAACAAGCTACCAGGGACCTGCCAACTCTGCTTCTCAAAGCTAAACTCCCTTTTAGACATTTTAAGTGACTCCTGTGTTTCCTGCTCAAAACATTAAGTTCATTCTCATGAAAAGCCTGCTTTAACATGACTCCTGTGTCTCTTCAATTTCAGAGGTGTGTTTCTTTTACAGGATTAGAGTCTTTTACTGATAACAAATGAAGTATCTTGCACTCCTGATAGCAAATTAAAAAAAGATTCTTCTGATCAGTTTTCAATTTTATCAAGAACACATTTAGGAGTAACTATGAACACAAGTTTAAAACTCCAACATTATTCCAATTATATGTTTTCATACTGCAATTAAAAAGGAAATTTCAAACAAGTCGTTCAGGTTCATAGAGTCTAGAGACCACCTCAGCTCCACAATAAAAATAGTAATAATTTAAAAAAAACTATCTCCACTTAAAAAATGTAGAAAGATGGACCTCAGTTTATTATTCTCTCAAAGATCATTTGCTTACTTAAAAGAAAATCCTTTTTAGAATCTCCTTTATACCCCATAACTCACTTCCAAATTTCAGTAGTAAAACATAAACATATTGTAAGCACCTAATCTTGTAAGAATCCGAAGATGAACTAAGTTTAATCCTTCCTCTCCTTTAACTATTAAACCTTGGAGTAAATTAAATTTAATGTACCTTATGTCCATTTCCAGGAAAAAATGGAGAGAAATTAGGAGTCATCCCAAGACCTCCATAAAACTGTATATTCCTGAAATTATTGTCAGGTAGGCAATTTATATAGCCAGTTAGCAGTAGCATAGATCTGCATTTGTTTGTTAATAACCCATCATGTATTTCCTTTATTCTTCTGGTTTTCCCATTAACTATGACCAAGGTGTCAAGGAAGGTTCCTATTACAGATTAACAAAACATTTAAAGTAGATTCCAATGTGTACTTTAAGGTGCTACTCCAATACAAGTCAAAAACATGAAGATGTTCCTGATTGTATATGGTTTCTGCCAAATTAAGTAATCTAATTTCAGAAAGCGTGAGATAATAGGTGCTACCAATTACTTTTTAACACTGATACACAATTTGGACACACAAAAACTACAAAGATACCAAGACTTACAGCAGTGTGCCTATGCAAGATGTACAATTACAGGTTCCAAGCACTAGAAGACCTACTCCTGGTCTTACATATCAAGGTAGGAAATCTTTTAAAAGGGTACCTGGCCCTGAAAGTACCTTCTCTACTTTCTCAGAAACATCAATTATATTAGAGACATCCAATGGAATTAAGTTCCCTGCATCTTCTGGCAATTCAGCTCTTCCCTCTTCCATCCAGTCTCCCATAGACTGGGTTCTAACCTATGTCAAAAAGGGTTCTGTCCTCCCACACCAACACAAATGGGGGCAAAGACCTGGGAAGCAAGCCGTATCTTCCTTGAAGCTGAAGGAGAAGGGCCCAAGGGCAGCAGTCTGTAACTGGCTGCTGGTGTTGACTACAAGTGGCCATTTTAATTTAAGGGCCTCGGGACCTGATGCTGCCGCTGATTCTCCTCCTCCTCCGTGGTGCCCAGCTCCACCTCCCCACCCTCACACCACTGGTGATACAGGGAAGCCCTCACCAGGAGGATAAGGAAACACACCGGCGGGCGGGGCAGACAAGCAGGAGGGTCCCAGGCACAGCCATCCCGGAGGAGCGGCGCCCGGCACAGGGCGGGGGGTGGGCAGATTCCGGCCTGGGACACGGGACCGGAGGCGACGAGGGGAGAGGGGGGCTGCGGGCCCGGGCAGAGGGAGGGGCCGGGCAGGGCAGGGAGGGGTCGCGGCCGTTACCTATACTGGGCAGCAGCCCCGCTATGGGTGAATCCAAAGTAGTTGCCGGTGGCCATTTTGGCATCTTCTCCCAGCCGGCTGGGCACTGTGGCGACGATAACCGAGAGGCGGCGGCAGCGGCGGCGACGGCGGTCGGGGCCATGACAGGAGGCCCGGCAGGAGGAGGGGGGAGGAGGAGGCGGGGGAAGGGGGGAGGCGAGGGGACAGACAGACGGACAAGAGACAGAGAGCGCCGAGCGCCAGGTCAGAGGCGGCACCTCAGGACCCGCGCACGCCCCGCTCCGCTCCCCCGCCCCGCGCGCGGGCCGCATCCCCTCCCTCCCCCCGCGCACGGGCACACACACACACAGACTGGGCGCCGTTACTTACCATAGGTGAACGAAACTACCGGGCATATGGGAATCATGAGTCCGAGCTAGCAGCGACAGCGGCGGCTGAACTCTCAACTCTCACCCCCCCACCCTCCTCCTCCTCCACCACCTCCTCACCGCCGCCGCCGCGCTCTCTCCCTTCCCCCCACCCACCCACGTACGACGACAACGGCGGAGTGCGGCCGGACTAACACCGTGCGCAGGCGCCGGATACGCCAGACGCCGCTGGGCATTGTAGTCCCGCGCCCGGCCACGCCCCTAGCCCCGCCCACTGAAGGGCGCACTGGGCTCCGCGGCCGCCATGGTGGGGTGGGCCTTCCGGCGCGCGGGCGCGCAAAGGCTTTCGGGAGCGGTAGTTTCCCCCCTCAGGCCTAGGCGCCCCGGCGAGTCGCTGTGAGGGGACCGCCCCCCTTATCCCCCTCCTCCTTCCATGGCACCCCGCTCTGCGCCCGCAGCCGCATCGCGCCCCTACCGGCGGGCTCATTCTGTAAAGGCAGGGTCGGTTTCTCGTTCTTGCCTACAAAGGCACAATGCACCACCGTTATAGAAGTGAAGAAGAAACAAGTGAAGCAGCTCTCCACCACCCCTGCCACATACGTGGTGTCTGTCGCCACGCACATACTGCACTTGACAGCATTTACCGGCTTTCCCATGCAAACGCATCCTCAGGTGAGGCCTGGCATACACAGCAGGTACACAGCACTCCTGCAAGACCACAGTGCTGGAGCGCATCAGCTGCCATTAGTGTACATGCATGCAGAGTTCACAGCAAGACCTAAGGGCCTGTCTAAACTTGAAACTAGGTTTAGATTCATGTGGGCCCCCCAGCTGCACCACCACAACTGCACACATGGAGAGCAACAGTGCTGTCATCCAACTAAAGCCATGTACTCCTTGTCTGACCTGTCCCCAGGGCACCACAGCTGAATCACTTCTACAAACCAATTATGCAGTAGCTCATATGTGCTTATTGCACACATGAGGTAAAGCTTCACCTATAGAGCGCACATCCATCTGCAGTTTCTAGACACCAGGCGTCCATCAGATTGCTCCAAAAAAACACTGGGCAGCATACTGCAGCCAGTGCAGTAACTTACAGTTCAATGTGACTGAGTTCATCTGTTCCCTATGACTGTTCAACTCATAGGCAGTCCTTCTCCCTGAGCAGCAGATGCTTCTCAGAGCTCAGAAAACTGCAAAACTTAAATCCTTAAATACTTGCATCTAATATCTGTACTTTGCTCTGGGATACACATTTTTTATAAACTAAACAAGACTTATAAACACTTCTGGATTAATTAAAAAGTGATAATTTTACAAGTATTTGTTTTCTGTATGCCATACCTACTCAAAACGTGCCTGCTTGGGATCTCCCACAGGCCGTGCAAAAGCAGGGGTTTCCTTTATCCCACAGTACCTGCAGTCATCTTAGACATTAAGACTTTGACAAAGATATTATCATTCCTAAAACAAATGAGAAGAGGAAAGTATTTTCTCATCTAAAGCTTACATTATTGCAGCTGCATATGAAGTACAGGTACTTAAGATGCCAAACATCCTTGCCAATTCACTGAATGTAGTTTGTTGGTCATTATTATTAGTTTTGCATAAGAACTAAACAGTACTGTATCACTTGCTCATTCTTACCCTAATCAAGCACAACAGGAAAAGGAACTGGCATGGGAAAAGGAATTAATTTCCAGCCTCTGTGGTGCACTTCCACTCAAAGTGCTTTTTTGTGAGGAAAGCAGCTACTGGGTGAAGACATTCAATTGCTATTGCTTAAACAAACAGAAGCCCTAATCCTGAAGTTGTATATGAGAGTACTTCATGAGAGGGCTCTATACAAATCTTCTGTAGAAGAACTTACAGGGCATGACCTCTGCCCTGAGAGCCTCAATGCATTCAGCATACACAAATATCTTTACTGTCCCCTCCATTATTTTGTTAAAAATTGTTCATAATTGGACAACTAGATCATGGTGCTTGGAAAAGACAGAAATGGAAGTTTTCTTTGTTCCACTGTCTTTCAAGTTTTTTCAGTCACAAACCTTCCAATATACCGATAAACATACAGTATTCACAGAATTGTAGAATCACAGAACGGTTTGGGTTGAAAGGGACCTTAAAGATCATCTAGTTCCAACCCCACTGCCATGGGCAGGGACACCTACTAGACCAGGTTGCTCAAAGCCCCATCCAGCCTGGCCTTGAACACTGCCAGGGATGGGGCATCCATAGCTGCTCTGGGCAGCCTGTTCCAGTGCCTCACCACCCTCACAGTATAGAATTTCTTCCTATAATCTATGTCTACCTACCTTTCAGTTTAAAAGCATTATTTCTTGTTCTATCACTACATGCCCTTGTAAAAAGTTCCTCTCCAGCTTTCTTGTAGGCCCCTTTAGGTACTGGAAGGCACTGTAAGGTCTCCCCAGAGCCTGCTCTTCTCTAGGCTGAATTCAATACACATTTAATTAAAAACATAAACATCTCTATACACACACAGACACTCATACACCTTTTAAAACTGTATCACTAAAGCTGTATTTTGCAAATAGGTAGACCTGCAGTTGCCTATTCCTTTTTCACTGATGAAGTGAACTTGGAATATTTACTCTTTGGCTACACAAGCAGAGGAAACCAAAAACTTTCTTATTCAAAATACAGATTTCTGTCTTAGGCTTCATAACTTCTTTTATCCAAGTAATTTATATTAGTTCTAATTCAAAGATACCACCCTATATCTTGTGATTTCAGCCCTGCATATGCCTGAACATAAGTTCCCGTTTTGCAGCCCAATTCAGCGGCAATTTCAGCAGAAGTTTCAGATTACTTTTCTGGGTGAATTTTGCATATTGAATCTTCAGTGCATATATCACTTCAAAAAGATTACAATATACTTTATGAGGAGTCACACTTACTAAGTGTGACACACAAAAAAACCCCAAAAAATGAACGTCAATAAGGTTTACCATTCTGTCAGGGAAAAAAACCCAGTGTTATTATAAAAGTTTTTCCCTCAGCAGCTTCCTCATAAGAACCTGATGCTTCCTGGTAACTTTGCGTACCATTACATAACATGTATTTAGGTTACTACTAGCTCGCAGGATCAGATTCATAGTCTATATTTAAAAAACCTCAGTGGGTTATGAAACAAGATTGCATCTCTGTAAGACATATATATCAGATCTGATTCAAAATGAAACACTAATAAATTCAGATTAGATCCTTTGGGCATTCTGAACTTTGCTGATTTCTGTAACCTTAACTGGAAGAAATAATGGAGTGATAAAGTGCAAATCATGTGGCAGAGGGAGAAAGACATAAAAGGTTTAGTGAAGCATTCAAAAGTGGGTTTTTTTTTAATAGGAAAAAGAAACTTCTTCATATCTGTTCCTATTAAGATTACAGAAGAACAGCCAAGAATTTCCAGAATTAAAACATATACTGGAAAACAAAACTTTGATCTGGAATTAAACAGTACAGCTACTCTATTTGTGAAAAGTTCAGCGCCTCTGAAAATATCACAGCAGCAAAAATGGTAAGCTAGCCTTCGGAAAAACAAATCTTTGACCTTCATTTCAACTATATGAAAGATCTCCAAAATACAGTGAGAAGAAGAAAGCACTATATAACATGCAGTGTCATCAATCCTACTATTTTACCTTAACACCTAAGACACATGTCTCTGCTGCTACCATAGGTTCGCAAAACCGTAGTTGAAATGCAGTGGGGAAAACTCTAGATCTTTTGTACCTTCTCTGCAAACACTAATTTTTTTTTTTTTGGTGGTGGTACCAGATGGAGGTAAGATTTCTTACCTTCCAGTTTATTGGAAATCAGTCTCTCAGCTGGCTTTTGCAATACCTGCAGTGGGCACAGAAGATGCAGCAGCAGGTTAAAGCTTTCCGACACAGCAGAGTACAGACCATGTTAACAGAAGCTGTGCATTTATTTCATGAAAAGGTCATCTAATGCTTACTGCTGTCTTTGTAAAAGCCCTAGATAGGAAGTGGTTTACTATCAGTATAAGGAGTCCAGTGCTATATTCTCACCTGGAAATTATTTCATATAGCTACAGAGACAAGACCTTCATCAGTTAGTTCATCAACCTTCTTACTTTAAAGTGAAATTACATGTTTCTAACGTAGTGGAGACAAAGACCCTATGTTTTCACACAAGGTTTTTAAGTGATTAAAGCAAAAAAAATATACTTTTAATACCAAGGTTTAGACATCCGAACAGTGACCATAACATCAGACGTGTTCATAACATAAATAAAATTATTAAAGCACAAATGGAAGTTATCAGTATTTAGAATTGCAACATTAAAATCCTATCACTCAAACATAAGCATAATACAAAATTATGCAAGTGTTATTGCAAACTCAAATTACACATCATACACACATGACAAATGAACCAGTTGCAGTATATAAGCAAAAATACTGCGTGGAGGTAACACTTAGCCTTTCTTTCCTGACACTTTAATAAAATCAGTGTCTGTATTATAGGCTAGCCTTCCCTTCCTCAGCCAATTTCTTCATCCACCTTTTAAACTACTACTACATACTGAATACTGCAACTTTAAAGAGCAGTCCCTTTCTGTCCTTGCCCCAAAATTTATTTTCTACCAGCTTTAGTATTTGTAGAGTCAACCATTGCAGTTACTAGTTGCTATGCGATCAGAAGCATGAGCTTGTATTTTTCAGCATTCCCATTCAAATCTGCATGCTAAAATTTCTCTCTAAAGAAAAAGCTAATGCTTCAACATTCTTCCCAGCCAAAGACTGTGATATGAAATGGGACAATCAGGCAGTAACTAGAAGATGTAAACCCTTTTACGCAACTACAGAAGGAAAGCGTTTGATGAGGGAGAAAACCCATTACAAAAATCTATTTTAAGAGCTCAGAAAGTGAACTATAACCCTTGGGGGGATACATGACTCACTCAGAAGGTAACAGAAGAAATTTGCCTTGGAAAAAATTAAGGCTCCTTTCCCACTTCTCTAAAGCCAACATTTTTTTCTTGGTAGCTTCTTTCTTCTTTTTAAGTAGAATAAAATACAGTAAGGGCAATTTACTAAAAAGCTCAAACAGCCACCATACCCAATGACCAGAATAATTCTTGAAGGAACTTAGCATTACTGAAAAACTGAACACGGAATCTCCAGTTGTAACAAATACTCCCTTTCCTTCACTGACTTGTTTTGGAATTCAGCTCAAAAAATAAACTTGGTGCTTGCTTTGGAGGAAATGCTGCAGGTGGGAGAAATCCAACGAAAAATCTCTTTCTTTTAGTCATTTTGATTTATTTCAAGGCTGAAGGACTTAATTAAAAATGCATAAAGAATTGTTTTGAATGTGATGTTCCTAAAACCTTAGTAAGAACCTTTGTGCACCAGGTGTTGACCTGTAAGAAAGCAAACCAGACAGATTACAGAGGCCTGAACTGCCATTACTATTCTAATTTGAAAAGTTAGTAAAAGCTTTGAAAAAAAGGCTACGTTTTTTCCAAACTTAATACTCCACATGTGGAGACTAACTTGTGTGCAATAAGTATTTTCTTTTGTTGTTGTTGTTGTAGTTAAGCATTAAGTATTATATGAATCATCTGTTCATGTTCCACAATTATATGGCTTGAAAAGCCTGGTATTTGCACAGTGGCAATAATCACTATATTTGCACGCATGTGATTTACTGCGCTTTGATTCTATATAAACAACTATGGTTTAATTTTGCAAAGGTCAGGCATGCACTAAGAACTGTATATTCTTCCTTTCCATTTTGCAAGATACATAACATTACAAAACAGCCAATTTCCAATAATTAGTTAAAAGAGTGCACTTCTAATTTCTGGTACTTCCTGGTTTCCTGCTACTGTATTGAAAAGTGAAAAACTGGTTCATACTAAGAGCCAGTTGACCTCATTTCATGGTGAGGGCTGTAAGGACTACCTCATGGATCCCTTAAAAAATCTCTTTGCCCACCTCCTGTCAGTATTTTTTCAGAAACACTGATTAGGACTTCCAGCTGCTAATACTGACTTTTGCGGATTATCCCTTCCTGAGGCATGATGTTTCTCCTTGTGGCATGTGGATCTTTGGAATTCAAAAAAGCCCAAGAATTTTGATTTGTAAACACTTTATTCATAGGTGTGTGTTCTTGAAACTACAGAGGCTAATCAGCCACCGCTCCACTCCACCTTTACTGGAAAACCAGGATCAGGACTAGAGTCCAGTACCTATTTCTGATAGTTTGCTTGTGCTTTTTACAAAAAGCTGGAGTTGTCATGGTAGAAAAAGCACAGGTCTAGAGGTAGTAACAATGAGAAAAGGCGTAAACTGAAGTGATAATGGGTGCTCTGGAGCAGTAGCATCCTGCTATGCTTACAGCACAGCTAGATGACCGATAGGTGCAAAGAGTGATAAACAAACGAAACAGGCTATGGTAGCTTTGTGTGAAGTTGTATTGACTATGATAATACTTCAATGTTAATCTCATCATAAACTGAAATGAAGTACAGGCTCAAATAGGCAAGAGAGGAAGACACAACATGAAACCGCTCATGGCCCGACAACATGCCTGGCCCACGGCAGCTTGCAAAGGTGCCAGAGTCTTTTTCACAGTGTTGAGGGCAGAGGACCCTTTCCCCACCTCCCGTCCAAGAGGTGCACTTTCGTTTATCTCAGAAGCTGTTGCATACATTTTCAGATCAGCTAGGCCTACAGCCCTCCCGAGTCTCGAGGAAGGCACGGAAGGCACCAGCACGGTGCAGAGGGTACAGTGTGTATGGGGTAACCGTTACGAAATAGACAAGATTGTCGAATTCCATTTTCAAAGGGTTTGTTGGTTGTTTTTTGTTTGTGGGGTTTTTTTTCTTAGAGGCTTTTAGAAAGTGTTTAAAATAGAACCGAGGTTGTTTCAGCCTTCAGCCCACGCCGCTCCACACCTGCGTTAGCCCCGGGTGACCGCAAGATGGGCGCCCTCACGGACCTGCCCCCCGCCCCAAAGCCCTGCGGGGGCAGCGCAGCCGAGCCGCCCGACGAGCGAAAGGGGAACCAGCGCTTTCCTCAACAGCGCCTCGGTGCCCCGCGGCTGCGGTTCGATAGCAAAGCTGCCGCAGCGACACCGCCGGACGGCGCTTCCTCGGGCACGGCTGCTGCCCGGGCGGCTCTGAACGACGTCGAGGAACCCTCGCAGCGTGCAAAGGAAAACAGCCTTTGAGTTGTTTTTTTTTTTATTATTTGTTTTTGTGGGGTTTTTTGTTTGTTTTGGTTTGGGTTTGTTTTTTTCTTTTTAAAGGTTCTTTTTAGCATTAAGTGCTTTCCTCCCGCCCTCTCCCGCAGGGCCTCAGCTGCGGCCAGCGGCTGCAAAGGCCCGGCCGGCGGCGCCTCCCCTCCGCGGGGCCGCGCGCCGAGGGGTGCCTGCTGCAGCCGAGCGGCGGGGGGCAAGGCCCTGCCACCAGCCCCACAGGTTCCCTTCCCAGGGCGCGTTTCTGCCGCTCGGTTGGTGTGAGGGCGCGGGCGCAGGAACCGGCCCCGCAGCCCCCCTCTGGGCGGAGAGCGGGAACGAGGCAGCAACGGACGCGTCCCCTTTAAACACCGTCCTGTGTGTCCCCCCGCCCTCCACGTGGTGCGGGGCGGGATTCCGCGGCACATCACTTCCGTTTCTCTCGTGGTAGTGAGGAGCGGCGCGCGGAGTAGGCGTGAGTGTTGGGGTCCCCCTCGCGCCGTAGGGGCCGCCGCCATTTTCTCCGTCCCCGCCCCTGTCGCCGACTGCTGGGGCCTTGGCGCTGCCCGGCCGGGCGGAGGCATGTGGGCAGCTGGTGGCGAGGCTTCCCCTTTTCCTCGGTGCCGCTGTTTGCCTGCGGGAGGGTTGCCCGCTGTGGAGCGGGCCTGGGGCGGGAGGAGGAGCCGCTGTCGAGAGAAGCTGCCATGTTGGGGGGGCAAAGAGGATTTGAGTGAGGGGAAAATGGCGGCGGAGGACCGCCTGGCTCCGTTCCCCCTGCGCGGATCTGATCCTGCCCGCTGACGACCCCCGACCCTTTTTTTTTTTTATGCACTGCAGCTTTTTGTGGCCGCCGGCGGCGGTGCCCTGCAGCCGCCGTGTGCCACCCTGCCCCGGCCGGCGCTGGGGTCCTTGATCGCGCTCCCGCCTGCGGCCCTCGCTCCTTCCCAGGGGGGGTAACACGAGCTGTGGAAAAGGGGAATAGGGGAGGAAAATGGCGGCTGGGATCCGCCTACCTCGTGTTCCTAGCTCGTGTGGCCGTCTTTCTCCTTCTTTTTCTTGTCCACCTTGGCCCGTCTCCTTCCGCCCTCGCTCTCGCTGGTGCTTTGGTGTCTCCTCGCCCTCTGCCTGCCAGTCCCCTCCGAGGGGCACCTACCCACCCACGTTTCTTTTGCTCCAGTTCCGCCTCCACCTTCCTCCATGTCACTCCCCATTCTGATGAGGACCCTGAGGTTATGCCCTGCTGATGCCCGCGCATCAGTCTTTCGGGTTCGGCTCCACGATTTCATGTTGTCTTTGTGCTTATTTTTATGTTGTCCATACCGGCTGTCCTCTGCCTCCATCCTGCAGCGTGGCTTCTGTGTGCTTCCCCACACCCTGTTCATTTTAGTGTTACACGTTTCATCGTTGTGCTCCAGCTATTACGACAGAACTTATCCTACTTTGGAACCAACGTTGATCCACTAGCATTTCGGCTCCCGTTTTCATTTGCAAATATTTTTTTTTCACTACCAGTTTAAGACCACTGCTATTCTTACACCCCCACCCCCCCCCCCCCCCCCCCCCCCCCCCCCCCCCGAGATATGCTTCTTTAATCTTTCTTAGCCTTTCCTAGCTGTAGTTTTTTTATACACTTTCTCTCTGGGATGCTTATTTTATTCTAAAAGAAGAAATGAGTGTTATTGTTAGAATTGCTAGTGGCAGGCAGATGTGCAACTGCCTTATCTAACCAATTTGCATACCAGAGAGATGTAGAAGCGCACCTGGCAGCATTGCATTCAAAGAAAGCTGAATGTCCACTTGTTGGCAAATGAATAGGCTCTAGTGATGATGTGTTGAAGCTGCAGTGGAAGTGTGAATGCAATACCGTATACACTGTAACTGTGGTGTTTTGCAGACTTTTGGGTTATCGATGGGAACTTCAGCTTCATCTGTGACGATTATTTAGTGTGTTACTTGCAAATCTAACTGGTCAAAATGCCCATGTAGGAGTACAGGTAATGCTAGGGCCTTAATAGTTTATATTTGTGACTGTAATATGAAGAATTCAACTGGAGGACAGTATTGTGTTGTATTTTTTACATCATGGTTTCTGCCATATCTAGGGTTACATGAAATGGTGAAAAATTGTCCTTTGTAACTGCAGAAATAAAACATTGATTTAATGCAGTCGTGACAAAAAGGGGAAGAGGTAGAAGAGGTAAGAGTGATTGAGATCTTATCTACAATATATTAAGCTTGTATGAAAAGGCAGGAAGGTCTTTAGGGGAGGAGTCTGAACAAGAAGAGACTTTGCAAACAGTTTTGAAGATGGCTTTTCAGCTGTAGTGGGATGTATTATTGTATAGTGTTCTACTTATTTTTCTCTTCCTAGAATGCCTAAGTCAAAGGAACTTGTGTCTTCAAGCTCATCTGCAAGTGATTCAGATAGTGAAGTTGACAAAAAGGTGAACCTTACATGCAGTTTATTACTACTGTATTAACTCTTACGTTTCAGACTGGGGTTAGGGAATTAGGTGAGCATTATGTCACAACCTGCATGTCATTCCATGTAATTTATCAGACAACCCAAAACACCTGTTTCCCACCCACCCCACACTCCCCAACAAAAACAACAAAAACCACACCTGAGATAGGGTTTGGTGGATAAAATGTTTCTGCCTTAAGTTGCATTTTGTTCTCTCCAGAGTTTTCCATATGATGTATCTAACCACAAGCTTCCTAGAATTCTTTGCTGCTTTGTGGGCAAGTGATAGGAGGCTTCTGTGTAAGCTGCTCTGGTGGCAAGAATTTGGACTAATTTTGGGGATAGCCCCTTCTCCCTCCTTTTGGTATCTGGATTACTTATCCAAAAGAAAAACATTGACTTGCCTTGTTCTCCATGTACTGCGTGCTTATCTGTTCATGTTCTTTTTCTCGTTTCAGGTTCTTAACGTTTACTGTAATACCATCTGCTAGTTTCTCACTTAAAAGTTGAGCCAACCTGAATGTCTTTGAGTTGGTTAATTTTAACATATGTTGACTGTTTTAAATGTATTTGAGTGTTCTCTTTATTTTTAATAGTACTTAATTTAAGTTTGTATAGATACATCAGTTCTTATGAAAAAAAAAACAACCCAGAAAAAAACTGAGTGAGTTTATCTTTTAAGAAATCCTAGGTGGTAACACAGATGTCAGGTCTTCTAATGTAGTATGTGTAGAGACTCAGTCTTTACTGAATTGGTTCAAACATGATGTGGTTGCACTTTGCAATTAAGCATTCTGTCAGATCTTGAAAGAAGAGAAAAGTCAGGTGATTTTTTTTTTTTGATAGAGAAGTGTATTCCGAATATAGTCTAACAGTACTTCAGTGGGCAATAACGTGGGTTCTGTTTTTTTCTATTAAACCTTCCAGTGTGTTGTAACTGTCTGTCTTTAAAAGAGGTTATCAATACAACTGTAGCAGGTGAGACTAATTTTGGTATCTTTGTATTACACTTTCCTCCCTCCTTCCCTAGGCTGGGCATGGTCACTATATAACCATTAGGGAATGATTTTGTAGCATCTGCAGGTGATCCGATTACCCTGAGGTAATTTCTAGATCCTTCATTAGCTCATCTGATTTTTTTTTTCTTTTTAGAAGAGTTGTAAGCTGTCCTGCATTTTTTCTTGCACTCAGTAGAAAGGAAGGTGAAACTTCTATCAGAGTCCAATTTTTTTATTAACTACTGAACCAAAAGTTACTGTGCAGATGGATTTTGAATGTGCTGGTCTAATGTAATCTCTTTGAAGCCAAAAGTATTATGGTGAACTTCACTGGGAACAGATTAGGCTTATTTGAAGATACTTCTTTTTTTTCTATTCAGTCTAAATATACAGTATTGGATTCTTGGCTTCACAGCAGGAAGGTGATCACCGCTTGTAGCAGTAGTTTGTGACCTCTAACGTAAACTTCTCTGTAACACGAACAAGTTGTGGTTCATGCTCTTCTTTTTATATTTTTGCTCCAAGGCGAAGCGGAAAAGCAAGTGACTCCCGAAAAGCTGTAAGAAACAAAAGCTGGTGAAAGTTCAAAAGGTGCAGCGTCTTCTAAGCAAAGCAGTAATAGAGATGAGAATATGTTTCAGGTAAAACTGTTAACTCTTAGAGCCTGGTTAAGGTAACAGTTACATCATACTCAGTATAAATTTATGAGGTGGTCTGAATATCTTGGCAGCGTAGCACTTCGTCTGCTGAAGCCTTGGACAAAGGGAATTACAATGCTAGCATGCAGATGAGATGCTCAGAAAAAGCATTGTCAGGTTTCAGCAGAGTAAAAGAATCTGAGCTGTAGCAGTAGTTTTAATGCTGATGTCTTTGCCCTTGGTAACTCTGGGTAGTCATTTTGTTGGTAAATGAGGTATTTACCATGAGTATACTGTAAATATTAGATCAGGACTGTCTCTCCATGGAAATGTTTTTTAATCAGGGCTCTTGAAAAAAAGGTTCTTGGAAACCAAAATATGGACTCTTCATTTGTATTTAATTAGGTCAAGGGCAGCTAGGCTCCTGTATTGTAAGACAGCGTCTTGGAATAGGTTTGCTTGTTCCTTTGTTTTATGTTGCAGATTTTTCTCACTGAAGAATGAGAAAGGTATAATTCTTGACATTGTCCTTGTTTTTAAGATGGGATGAATGTACATTTTCAGTGACAAGATGCATTTGTGAATTCAAGGTATTGTAGCTTCTGGGGTTAGCTCAGGTGGTAGCAGTGTGCTGAAAGCTGTGCGAGAATATATGTAGCTCAGAATTATGTATTTTAGGGGTGTGGATCAAGGCTTATTAAATGTGCCTGGAAATTAAATTCTTAGAGACTCTGATTCTTAAGTTACTGAAAGGGTATGGGAGAAGTGGCTAATAAGATGGCCTCAACACTGAATAAGGGAAAAGAAATGGTGTGGGGCTGTAGTTGTGTGAAGTAATATGGCAAAAAACCCAACCAACTTTTCTAGAGAGATGACCTGCTTAACTGATATTGTAATACAGGGCAGTTATTTTTAATGTATCAGTTCTCGCTTTCCTCTTTGTGTATAGTTGGGAGTGAGAGCTTCTGTTGAAGGCAATGCCTGTACTTCCCCATTGAAGGAAAATTAAACTTCTAGTTCTGCTGGGGCATGCTTTGAACCATGTTGGAAAAAGGAGATAGTGTCTTCTGTATCTTAAGAGGTGAATTGCAGTTAGAGCTCAAAAAAATTATGTATAAGCTTTATGCTGTATGTGTAATAAGTTCAAAAATTCCAGCCTTGGACAAAGCTGTTAAAATTTTTACTGCTCTCTTGATGCAAAAAAACCCCAAACCTTTTCAAATAAAAGCAGAACTATTTGTGTGATCTGTTTCTTTCAATCTTTTTGACCTAAGATAATAACAAGTTACTAAAATAGGCAATAGAGGAGGACTCTTACACTAGTCTAAGAACAAGATTCTTCCAGTGTTGAATATAAACCAGAAAAAATATTTGAGTATCACCTTGACCTAAAATGTCAGTGTTACTTAGTCTCTGCCTGCCTTTTAGTTACAACAGTATTTCTTTTAGGTGGCTTATTGTGTTGTGTGAAACATTGTGAGCTTTTTCATGCTACATCAGTTTGTGTGGGTTAAGGAAGATGCAACTGTTTCAATGTAGAAATACCACTGTAGGTCTGAGGATACTTGCCCTCTCTCTACCCCCTCCCCAGGAGAGCATGCTGGAAGCTCTAGTTGCATGTTGATTTTTCAGGTTGTGTGTTTATACTTGAAACTCTCCTTTCTGCTCTCCCGCTGCAGTAAAATGATCTGTGATGTGCAAGTGACTTTGCGGTATAACTTCCCAGTGTGGCTTCAATAGATGGAAATCAGGCTGTAAAGCATTCACAGGATAATCAGAAGTTCTGTGGTGTCCATACTGTGTGTGGGAGTGGCAGCAAATGATGCAGAACTTTGCAACTTGTTGTTCTACGTTCTCAGGCTGCATTCTTTAAAGTATACAGCTTTCCTTAATATAGAGCTCATTGTGATGGCTGTATTCAGAAGATTCAGCATTTCCGTGGAGATGTACATTTCATTATTTTTGTTTGAGACTAGTGTTGGTATAATGATACTCTGAAACTGATTATGAAGAATAGTACAAGTGTAAGTACAAGGGAATTAATTCAGTATCAGAGATCAAGTGTATTTTTTTTTATTTACATGTCTTGGCCTTTTTAGTTTTTATAGGTAGCCTAGTATACCTTGGAATTGTTACAGGACTTGGGTGCAGTTGGGGTGTGGAAATTTATCCTCCTCCATTTGGCATGTGTTACTAGGGGCCTTAAAGACAAGCAGTATTCATGTTAATGTGGAAGGGTTTGGTGTTGATACATTAGATTCCTGTCCATGGCTTCAAGCCAACATGAGCTCTATATCGTGTGCTTTGGTTAATTTGACAGATCCTGTCATCTACCTACGCTTGCTTTGGGTAAGGTGTGTTCATGCTCTCAGGATGCAGTATTAATGACTACCCAGAGTAGAACCACTTTGTGTGATCAGGCATTTCACTGAAATTGTTACTTCGAAAGTTGCCCCTCTCTGTGTTGTCCTGCTTGTCCTTTTGTTATTATGAAGTTGGGGTTGTGTTTGCTTTTTTGACTTGTGAGAAATAAGTGCTTTGGTTTCCCAGTATAATGTCTTTATCATAGGCTCCTAAAAGTAGATAAATATATAAATTTATGATGCTCTAGAAAGGTGATTGGTTTAGCACATTAATTCTGAAACCTAGGTGGTCACCGATGCATTTCACAATGGATTTGTTGCGTTGCAGATCTTGCTGTTGACAGGAGTCTTTATTGTGCTCCTTCTAATGCTGTATATGCAGTTATCAGCTAAGAAAGGATGCTTTTTTGCTGTTTCTACTTCCACAGTTGTACACAGTTTAATCAAGCCTGTGGATAACTGGCTAGCTGAAAAGGGTCACATAGACATAGTCCAGCTGGCTGGACAAAAATGCACATCGCTCTCAGCTTATGTGAAGTAAAGCAAAAATACACTGTCTTTGGCTGTTCTTGTTACACAATAACAGGAAGATCGCGGTGGGAAAAGAATGTTGCAGGTGGGAACAGATAACTACAGAAGAGAAACTAGGGGCGGGCTTGGTATTTAGGCAACTAACCAATAATGAGCTTAACTTTTGTAATATGTATGAGCTAATTATAACAAGGCATAAAAGGTGACTGTAAGGGACAATAAACAAAGTCTACTGATCACTCATATTGAGTGACTGTGTCTTCCCTCCGTCGCAACACAAGCTGAACTGGAAATAGGAGTAACTGTGAAGAAGTGATTGCTGAAACTCATAGAGGAAGTCAGCTGCATAGTGTGAAAGGAACCAAGACACAGTACAGTGCATTTTATTCTAAGGAACAGAAACATGGAAATAATGCCCTTCATGTCTTCTGATTTATGTAATTCAATAGAATAGTGTAATCTAAGGAGCTGTAATATTTAATAAAAAGCATATGAATTTGTCTATGGAGATTGAACTGCGGTAACTACACAGCTATAAATCAATACAACCCTTGGACACTGCTGTGGTTATAGAGATACAGAGATGCTTAGATCAGTGAAATTATTCTAGGACTGTCAGCTGCTGCAAGAAAAAAGAATTGTATAGAAATGACTCTGTGCAGAATTGCAGGTAACTGTGCATCAAGAAACATTGGTTTACTTAAATAGTTAAATCAAGTTTTTAGTTGAAGTTTTTAACTTAGATGTTAATTGAAACTGTTCTTCAGAAGCCTAGTTAAAGCTTTTAGCAGTAGCAGCTTTTGCATACAGTTCAACTAAATGTTCAAATTTGATGGGAACACTCAGCTGAAATCTAGACAGTCATGTAAGACTTAATTTTAGCATTTTCATATGGAGCTGTTTCCATTTAAGGTGAGACTTAACTGATTGAGTAAATGTGAGCTTTGCATTATTGCCCTTTGTCTTACTGTAGTTGAATTAAGACAAAGTCTTGTCTTAAAATTCAAATCCTAACCCCTTTTACTATATTTGCAGCTGTAATCTGCTATATTGTATCAGGTTTTTTTCTTAAAGCAAATCTGGAATTACTTGGCAATGCACTAATATTCTTTGATAGCCCTGGAAAAATAAAGGTGTTGCAGAAGCTACTGCTTGAAGCTGTTCTTAATGGTGACCTTAAAAGTCACTGAAGTGTTAAAGGGTAAACCCAAGAAACGTTGTTTGTGCAGGCTACTTAGGATATTCTTTGTCAGCAGCGCTGATGGAGTTGGGCATGGTACCAAGTCTGGTCTGAAAGAACTAAGCTACTATGACATCATAACTTATTTTTGGATGTTATATTTGTAGTACTGTGAAACTATTTAATAAGTCAATCAAAAAATACTATGTTATAAACTGTAATGCCTTGTTCATTTTAAAGGATACTTTGAAGTAGAGAAACTGCTTCAGGCTTAGGGAATCTAAAGATGTCCAAATTGTTTTAAAATCAATTTTAGAGTTAATTTATCATGATCTGCATAAGAAGAAAAATTGCTTTAAGCAAACATAAAGCATTTTTGTTTATATCTATTTTGTGCAATAGTAGCTTATGACTTAAACCTCTGTTAATGATTTTAGTTGATTGGAGAGTTGTTCAGCTTTTCTGGTCAGTCTTAGTGCTAGTAAGATGTGTTTGGGCCCTTGTTAAATTTGTATCGAAGTGTGAGATGCATAAATTAAGGAAATTGAGAACTAAAGTTAATGTTTTTTCAGGAAGGAATATTCTATTTTAAAATGGTTTACTTCAGAATGTATTCTTTCTTCATAAAGTGTATCCAGAAGGTGCATGTAGTATTCTAAGAATTTCTTACATGAATTGTATTTTACTGTGGTTTTATTATTTAATTTCTGATTGTCAAGTTCACATTATACTTTGAATTTATGTAAACAAATAATTTTTTATTAAATTTGGAAAGACCTTTAATGAGCCTAAATGTGTAGCCTAAATGTAGACCCTATATGCAGTGTAAGGCATAGCTGTCACGTGTGACTGCACCCCCCTGGTCCCCTTCTCGCGCCCCCCCCCCCCCTCCCCCCCCCCCAAAAAAAAAAGTGCCCTCATAATTCAGTTAAGCCACTGTAGTGCAGAAATTAGGGAATTTCAACGTCATTTCATACTATGCTACATGCTGGTAAACTTAAAGGATTTGAATGGTTTTTTTGGAATACCTGGTACATTGAAATAACCTTTTAACCATAGTTCCAGTGAAGCACCATAAGGACTTGGGAATGGGCACGGGACAGTTGGTGGCTGAGTTTCATTTCCATCTGTGTATACTGTGTTTAAGAAAAGAAGGAAGAAACCCAAACAAACACGAAACAAAAACCCCTTTAGAAATTGTGGTTACCTCATGTGAATGTGTAGTTTGCTTTCTGTACATATGGAATGGACTAAAATTTGTGAGTAGAGCTCCCTCTTCCCTGTTTGTTTACAACTGCTGTGAACAAAGATGGTTATAATAGAGGCAAAATATTTTTGGAAAATAGCGAATCAGTGGCTTTTGTAAAAAATAAGCATGTTAAGAATATAGGTACTTTTATTCTAGGAGAGCTACTTTTCTGTTGAGCATTGAATGCTCAACCTGTTTTAAGTCATTGCTTACCAGCCTACTGACTACTCTGGATTAAGCTTTTGAACTAGTTGTGTCTCTGGTGTCTAAAATAAGCTGCAGTGTGCTATGTCACATGTCCAAATCTGATACTGCTGGGAAAAGTGAATGTTGTAATATGTAAAATACCTAAAAGACCCTTATATGTGTTTTGACAGATTGGCAAAATGAGGTATGTCAGTGTCCGTGACTTTAAAGGGAAAGTCTTAATTGATATTAGAGAATATTGGATGGATCAAGAAGGTGAAATGAAGCCTGGCAGAAAAGGTATTGTTCTGCTTCATGTTACTTTGTATTAAAACATTGTCTGCGGTTTGCTGGATCAAAATGGATTTTGCGTATCAAATTTGTATACTTTCTTGCTACATGGTATTTTTAAAGTAGTATTTCTACTTTTCTATAGTTTATATTTTAACAAATGGTTAGTTTTATGTGTAGATTATAAACAAAAGCAAAGTGGGTTCATTGGCCTGAGTCTATTTTCCCAGATGGGTCCTCCATGATTTATGGAGGCATCAAATACAAGCAGATTGGGTATGGCAGTTATAGCCGAGCTCCCTGTCCCCCGCCCCCAACTTAATCAACACAATTTATTTCTTCTATTACAGCTGGATTTTTAAAAAAAGCTGAAAAGATTTAACGTACTTATTTGTGATAAGATGTTAATTTCTTTAGAACAATTATGTCATTGAATTGCTATCAAAATTTAGCTTAAAATCATTAAAACATTTAATGTGACTAATTTTGGAAAAATATGTCAGTATTTTAGTTGAGGTGAAAATACCTCATGTTCCAAGTTTTGGTATTTCTAATTTACAACACAGCATAAGCCACTGTACTTTTAATTGCTACTCCCATCCTTGCTTTTTGTGGCATGCCTTCATGGAACCATTTCCAGAAGTTTACCATCTGCAAGATGAGGATGCAAGGATAGCTGCAGTAGTAGCGCTCTTCTAGAAGTCATGTTGCTTCTGTTAGAAAAGCCTTCTTTTAATTGGTTTTCATATTGTGCCAAGGAAGTAAGCAACTATGAAACATTCTACCTGGAAATTGAAGATGTTTAATGTACAATCTGTACAAAGTTTGTTACCTTATTCTGGTGTGTCTGGGGGGAATTCAGTGAATGCATGCTTGGAAAGCTTGAGGAGCACTTTCAACATTTTTTAAATAACCACTGAGAATAGGTTTGTATGAACAGGTGTACTGGTACTGTACAGGAAAACTTATTTTGGATTTGTTGTTGCTATGTAACTAAAAAATTACTCTGACTTTGAAGGACTTTAACCTGCTGTGTTTTGAGGTAGAAGTCTACAAGGGGCATAAAAGTTTGAGTGGCAAACTAGAATGAGATTTGATGGGTAGGCTAAGTGACAAAAATTACATGATGTAGGTAGAAGTGTTTACCAATGTGGCAAGAGGGTCTGAATTTTATTAGGATAAAATTAATAATAATCTGATACAGTATGTGAGATTAATGTTCTGTTGAGGCACTTAAGAGCTGCTTATCCAGCTGTCCTAAAAATGGTATAAGCAGTCCAATAAAACCCAGACCCTTCCTGCCCAGCCCCAACAGCTTAAATTGTATCAGATTGTTTCAAAGAGAAGGACTGAACTGGGTGCACTTAATCTGGTTTGTGGTTCAGGGACATCTTGACATTTGGTCCCCTAATAATGGTTACCACACCTGACTTAATTGTTTAAAATAAAATCTTGCCCTTGAAAGACTGGTGGAAAGCTGCTTAGAGTAGCTCCATGCAGATTGCTTGCTGCTCAGAGATGTTGTGGTGCCCTGGTAAGACAGTGATGGTAGAAGAAGAAAAGGGCGATGAGCCCCAAAAATGAAATTCAGTGTTTCACTTGTTTACAAGTCCGGCTTCACCTACAGGGAGAAAGCAATGAAGGAAAGCTGATCAGTGATGGGGGAGAATGGCAGTAAATGGGAGAACCATCTGGTGGGAAGAGAGTATGAGAGGTAGGCCTGTGGGTCTGTACTTGCGTAGGCCTGTCATAGAGGTTGTAGGGGAAGAATGAAGAGGCTAAGGCACAAAGGAAACATGTGCCTAGACTCAAGCCTGAGGAAGCAGATTTAGAACTGAGGACATAGGTTGTGGGGCACTGAATGATTATTGATTGAATGTCACTAGAAACTGCAGTGAACTTGAAGTGAAAAAATAATTTCCGTGTTGGTTTGTGAGTGTGAGGGAGTGGAATAGTTTCCAAAATGCTGCTTACAGTATGTGTTATATATAGTGCTTTAAAAAATGGGAGGAAAAAAACCCCAGGATTATGGTACTTTAAAAGTGCATACAAGTTCAGTCCAGAGGTATGGCGCTTAGAAGCCAACAGGAATACAAATATATTTTCTTCTTCTCACCCAGGGCTTCTGAGCTGCCTTCTGTCAAGGCCAGAGGTCTATTTTACTTTCCATGTTTAGCTTAATACTTGTGATTGGATTTGTTACACCATACTAATTGTCTTTGTAATTTAAACTTGTCCAGAGATCAGCTAAAGCGTAAAAGTTAAACTGAAGTGTTCCAAATAAGTACTTTCACTTTGTAACAAAGATGGTTGTGGAAGTATCTCAAGCATTAATAGTTTTGACATAGACTTTGTGTATGAAACCAGTCTTAATAAAATTATGTAAGATCCTGCGCCAAAATTTTCTTTTTGTCTTAAGTGTTTGTTTTTAATGCATTTCAGGTATTTCTTTAAATCCAGAACAGTGGAACCAGCTGAAGGAACAGATTTCTGATATTGATGATGCAGTAAGAAAACTGTAAAGACAAAGCCATACAGAAACTTCTATCATTTTCATTGTTCTAAGCAGTCTTTTTACATTGGCTTTAGTTTTCTAAAATATTGTTTTCCAAGCTATTGTATATTTGGATTGCAAAACGATTTGTAAGATGAATACTTTTTTTATGTGCATTAAAAGTGTATTCTGAGTGAGGCTATTTGTGTATACTTTACTAAAAGGAGATGTGTTGCTTTGACCTCATGTTGTAAAATAAACAAATCAAATAATATGTAAAGCATACTTGTTTATGGCCTTTTGATCAAAGATGTTTGCTGATAAGGCCACTTAATAGCTTTAGTCTTCTGGTTTAGTTTCAGTTTAGTTATCGGTTAAAATGAATTTGTTTTCTGAGGAGATTTCTGAGAATGTCTGCATTTAATTTTTTCTTTTATTTCATACTCTTTGGTATTTCCCTGACAGCTTTCTGCTTTAAGACTTGATACAAACAGTGAATACTTGGTAAAACACATTTTTGTAGATAATTTTGAATACTGTATTTGCTAATTTACCCTATTTATTCAGATGTAAACAGTCCTGAGTATATAGATTTTTTTTTTGCATTACTTGCATGAAGTGTTATGCTAAATAATAACACTTGCACACAAACCACATGCTATTTCTTCCCAGTTTTCTATAGCTTGCTTGACTTAGAAAATACAGTTAGCCTTTTTTTCTTGGACCCTAGACTTTAGAATGCAATGCATAAACTTTTACAGTAATAGACATACCTCAGAGTAAGTATTTAAAAGCTCCAGATGTGGTTATTAGTTAGGTACCTTTTTCAAGCTTTGCATTAAATTCATTCTCGAACACATACTAACTAGTTATTCTATAGAAAAGAACAGTTAACGTGTCTTTGTAGGGCTTTTGTTTGTTGGAGAGTATTGCGTAAACGATGCTTCAATTAGGCTGTAACACAGGTTAAACAGTCAAACAGGATTAAAATTGCTTCAGCTGAAGTGTCTGGCTGTCGTGCTTCTGGCCTGTCCACACTGCCTGCCCAAATCACTTAACTTGGCCTGTTTTGTGTGGCTTACATGTGCACAGCTGTTTTATCTTGTGTACAGAAGGTACTTGGTGCCTACAGTGGAGCACTGGTACATAGTGGATCATGTCTCCAGCAAACTTCACTTGTCAACCGTTGTACTATTCTGTTAAGAAAAGCTGTCCAGTGGAAGCTCTATTAGACTAGATGCTGCTCCAGTTGAAGGGCTTCTTTGTAGATGACACAAAACAATGGAATGAAGAAGGGGGAATACGATGTTTGAGGAGAACTCGGAGACATAAGAGGCATAGTAGTGTGGAAATTAATGGCAAAGGATCAAGGTTAGCTGACACATTAGCTGACACATAGTAACTACAGTGAAGAGCAGAACTGGAGAAGTTAATTTTCTGACTTATTTCAGTTAATTGAAGGAAGAAGATGAAAAAAATCATGAGAATTGACATTTCATGACTATGTAGTGAATATACAGCTTAATTGGTTTGGCTGTAATTCTGCCATTTGATGTTAAACAATGTCTTTAAATTTTGTATAGATAAACTGAACAAACAGTAAATCCTGTTTTGTTTATATTGCAGACAAGCATGGAAGTGCCATACACTGTTTCTGTGTTGCAGAATTTATAGTAATTCAATACAAACAGTTATTGAAGGGTGAGGAATAGTGACTGCATCAAACTTTAAATATTATGTCAGATATCTCCTGACTTACCCACTGTTGATGTATCACAAATAAAGTTAAGATCTGTTTTTGTGTAGCACTGCCTGAGGGTGAATAAAGGATGAAGAGATGTTTTGTGGTAGCAGATGCTTTTCTGGGCACAACATTGTATTTTGAGTGACTCTTAAAGACATGTATGGATATCTGGACCAAATAGTATAAATGTGAAATATCTGCTAAAATTTCACAGATGAGTGAATGAAATAAATTGCTTCAGATCACCATTGACAGGTTCTAGGTGTTCTTTATTTGCAGTATGTACATATGATTATTTTTTTCTTTTAAATCTGAAAGTTTGCAACCAGATGTCACCCATTTTACCTCAAAACTTTCATGTGGCTAAAGTGCGTGACTGTATTAGAGGAAACATTGTCCTCGCTTAGATTACTGTGGTAGTAGGTCATTGGATGGCAATTGTGTATCAGAGGACAATATAATTGTATTCAGGAAGGTGGAGGGTTAAATTCATTCATTTATAGGGGGCGTAAGTGAAGAAGTTTTAATACAGTGGTTAGTTCTCGTTGAAACTGATGGTAGCGGTGTCCAAAGAAATTAATATTTGTTAATCAAGAACTAGTCAAGTTCCTATATAGATGACTCCCTTGCTGAATTTGTGGTGATAATTACTGGAGCTGTTTATCCTATTTTACTTGATAAACTTGGGACAGTTTGATTTCACTAGGTCTGTGTTTTAAAAATGGCTTTCCACCTGCCACTCGTATTTCTGTGTGTAATAAAGTATCGTATATTTTACCTGACCCAATCTCAACATCTGCATGAGTGTCCTATAAAAAAGGTAACTAAAACTAGTCAGTTAAACACATGAACTCCAGAATGGGATGAGCTGAATTGTGAGCCAGTTCATTACACCTCAGATGACTGATGTGCTTGTTACTTGACAAAAATTTGACACATTCAGTGGTAACTTTGAAATAAATAGGTGGTAGTGATTTTGTCATATGTAATTGTCTATGACTGTAGTCTTTCTAATTTGAGAAGAAAATTCAGGGTTTTTTTTTTGAATAAAGATTATTTTCTTGCAGACAAAATGGTAGTTAGGGTACATGTAGAAGTGTCAATGGACAAAAATGGTGCATGAATGAAAAGGCTATGTTGTATGAGATAAAACCACTGCTCCCTTCCCTGTTGAAGTGGCAGAAGAAAGATACATTTAATTCTTGATGTTTATGCAGGGCACATTAGCAATATGTTTCATAAATGAAACCTACTATGGAGCTTAGGAGGAAAAATAAGTCACAGTTAGAGCAGCCAAAGTACCATATGTGTGATAAATCAACTGTCATGTATGATGTTGCTCTTATGTGGAGATGTTCATATTGAAATTAAACACATGCAGTACTCAGTTTGATATTTCTGCTAAAGGAATCACCCCAGTTGCGTACTTCTTATGTGATCAAACTTCTTATGTTAGCAAAAAAATTGGTGATTGTAATTCTGGTAACTCAAATGTCATATTGTTAACAATGTGGAATGTTTCATGTTTTGCTCTGGTGGTATCTACTACAGAGGCCACTGGAAATTTGAGCCCTCCAACTGTAATTACCTTAATGTTCAAATAAAAAATAGTTTAAATGGCATACGTGTAATAACAATCTGAAGACTTGGAAATAAATGAAGACTTCTGTTGACATAGTGTTATTTTTAATAGAAATTTAGCTGCACTAAAACTTGCTTTTTCTTAAATGGTTATAGGAACTGCTGGTTGTTGCAACTTGTCATTTGGAAATCTGAAAACTTAGCCATCTTATTCTTGGTCCATGTTTTTGGGTGGGAGCCTGATTGTGTAGCCTTGAGGGATGGAAGTTTTTCACTATGGCAGAAGAACAGGTGTCATATAAACAATGGAAGCAGCAGATATAAACACACTTTCAAACATCAAATGGAAGGGAAGTGCCTGATAAGTTGCAACTGTTAAGAAAACGGCAGATTCTCTTTTTCAGCGGAGTTTCTTTTTGATCTGACAATAAACGTAACCATAGATTAGACAGAAAAAAGCTTCTCACCATTTATTTATTATCACTGGTCAGTTAGGTCAGCGTAGGCTTCTTTAAGAAGGGTATTTGCTTGGTGTGAACTGATTTTTAGGGAGTGGATTAACTGGTTGATTGTAGCTATGAACCTAACAGGTAATTCTTCAAGTAATTTTGATTATCAGTTTATAGGCACAGAAAGAGAGATGACTGTGGCTGAAAGGAAGAGGTGGAGTTTGGGGTTGGTGGTGGGTCATCGTGTCCTACCGATTCTCATTTAGTGCCACCCACTTACTGATCGGATTCATCTTTGGCTGTGGCTCCGGTGGCTATGCATTGTAGAGCAATCTGATAGACAATGTTTTTCCTGCTGTGAACCAAGCCTGTGTGTTCCCTGCCCTCAGTATTGTTATGCAAAGGTGTAAAAACACCTGCTGAAGAACGGGAAGAGACGGTCCTTGGCTTAGTGACTGTTTATCAGGGAAGCTTAAATCTTGTGGTCTTGTGAGCAGAGGGACATGCCATTAGTCATGGGGGTATGTATAACTTGAAGGCTGAGAACTTGCTGACAGCTGTTCCCCTTGGTATTGCACTTCATTTAACAAAAATACTACTTTTTTTTTTTTTTTGTAACATCTGCTTAATTTGGTTTTCATTGTACTTCCTCTTCACTTTCAATGAATCCGTATGCTCATTGATGGGATGGCGAATGACGTTAGGACTGAGGTTGGGTTGAGCACTCAACTTTCTAAAAACATAGTTACCCTTTGAAAGAGGGTGGGCTGTCAATCCTAAAGGTGAATAGAAATTGCTGTAAAACGAGTTGATGGGGTGAACAGAGTGTTCTTGGAAATCTCTAGGTGTATTTAATAAGGCTAAATAATAAAAACATTTATGCCTCCTTGGCCAGCACACCTAGTAGACTATTGTTAGTTACCAGTTCACTTGGGCAGAAATTAAAATCAAAAAACTATTTCATGCTTTCGCTAATAGGCTAATGGGTCAGAATAATTTTCAGACTGTTGAAAAATAAAGCCCATTCTTCTTAGGAAAAGAAAGACCTAAGTTGTTCTATTTACTGAAATATCATCACACAGT
The DNA here is from genome assembly GCF_015220075.1 of Falco rusticolus. Taxonomy (NCBI): domain Eukaryota; kingdom Metazoa; phylum Chordata; class Aves; order Falconiformes; family Falconidae; genus Falco; species Falco rusticolus. The sequence goes on along the minus strand of NC_051210.1, from coordinate 72,465,698 downwards.
ATATCTGAGGGAGAGGTGGATGACATCGTATGATGAGAACAAACTTGATATTGATATGATCCTAACAACTAACTACTTGAAACAGAAAGTTAGTAGTACATAGCAATAAAACTTTGGAGTCTTGTCTGTGGTGTTGAGTTTATGTGATCTCTAAAGGTTTTTGCTAGCTATCCCAACATGAAATGGCTCTGCAGAGCTCTGCTGTTTCCTCTGCTTTCTGTTTGCCATCCTTACCAAGATTTGCAGCTCCCTTTGTATTTCCTCTTTTATTTGTATTCTGACTGGAAGCATCCTTCCATCTCCTGGAACACAAGCATCTCTGGCTACACTCGTATTACCACAAAACAAAGAATAGCTTAACAATTGGATCCTAATGATAGTTAGCAGGTAGAGCTGTTATTGCTAACACAGGCCAATTAATGGTCTTATGTCTTTATTTTGGGGTGGGTTTTTTTTTAGCATTGTGAAAAAGTTTACTTACAATAGCTGGATTACTCTTTGCCAGCATGCATACTTCCCAAATGAAGTAATTTTCTTCAGACTAGCTTGGATTACTGTCTGTAGTGAAAAGTACTGGACAAATGCTTTTCCCCCTGAAGTGATCATTAACAGCTTGGAAAATACCACAGGGCAACAGATCCTTGGGTAAAAGTGAATGGAGTTATCATCTGGGTACCTGCTTGCCATAAGGAAGGGTATTTGTAATTGCAGGGGTTTGGTTCATAGAAAGAAAAAGTTTCTTGGGTAGCCTGACAAGTTCCTGAAGTGTCACGTAGGACATGAGTAGCATTTACAATGTACTGTCTGCCCTTCTGTGTGTTCAAAGAAAGCTTCAACAATATTAATTTGCAGAATGCTTGTCCCTACATATACCCTACTTCTTTATCCCCCCCCCCCCCCCCTTTTTTTTTTTAAGAGATTTGTCACCATATGTTGTGTAGTCTTGTTTCAGTAGTAGAGCTAGTTGCCCTGATTTACTGTGAGTCACTTCTCTGAGACTGTGTGGGGAAAGTCCCTATCTTTTTCTCATTTTCACACGGCATCTATTACATTACTATGTAGTAACGTGCCATTCATCTACCAAACCAGTTCGCAGTAACTGGTGGAAATTGTTTGTGGCTTATCTATTTGGGAACAAACATTTTGGGTTTTGGGGACAACTTACTGTAAATAAGTTATTTAGGTATTTTGCCCACTTGTCCTATAAATTTGTTCGTGCCTTGGTGTAATAAGTAACTAAGGGTGATTTGCTGATCAAATGGGCTTTTAACAAAAGAAATGATCTTGCTGCGACAGATTTGAGAACGTTCTGTCTGGCGAGAAAAGAGTTAACCATGAGGTTGCGAGATGTACCTTCTTAAGGCCAATGTTAAACCATAATCTCATGTTACTATGACAACTTTGTCTAGATTTTAGTGTAAAAATAGTTTAGTTTGTAATGTACAGCTGCTTGCTATGGTACTGAGAGCATAACTGCTTAAAACTGGCCTTGAAGCTGAGAATAAAAGGGCTGTGTTACTTGTTGGAATTCGCAAGCCTGGATGGAGCTGTGATTCCCCGGCCGCCCAGCACGCTGTTTTTGCTTTCCTGCCTTAATAAATACTTAGTGAATTTATTTCGGAATTTAGCTACTTCAATTTCAACTATAACATTGGTATTTTAATTTTGCGGCACTGTTTTGCAGGAAATGGAAATGTTTTTTCCCGTGATCATTAAGGAGTTTGGCAAATCTTATTTTTAACATGCTCCAGTTGCAGCTTTTGAAAGTGAACTTGCAAAGGTCATGCTTGGATGCTTTTCTTACTAGGTTTTGTTAAGAGTCCCAGATTGTTACCTGGTTGAGACTGTTCTGTAGTCTGAGCAACTGTTGAAAAGAGATAGAAGTGTCTGTCAGGACTATAAAATTGCAAGCTTGTTATATGCCTTGTGAAGAGGTGAGGAGAGGGAAATGTGCAACTAAAGAAACAAGTTATTTTCTGAACTTTTTCAGGACACGTTCCAGAAACGGTGTTTTCCTCATTTCGAAAGCAAAAACTAAACCCAAAATGGTTAAAAAATGCTAAGCTTAAATTTGGAACTATTTGTGTTCAAACATAAGTTCATCAGATGTGCTGTTTTTTTAATGCAATATTTCTGAAAAAAGTTGTAGCAATGATTTATTTTTTTCAGAGACCTGCCTAGATAAACAGGATATTTAGCACCACAACATTTTTGAAGCTGATTGATTCTATACTAATATATAGTTTTAAAGTGCTTTTATGCTTTTATTTGTGCTTTTAATACTTTGAAGCATTTATCTTAACTAAATAGGTAAATTTCTGTGAAGGTTTGTGAGAACATTGGAGCCTTCCACAGATGGAGGTTGCATCCTCGCCTGAAGGAAGAGACCTGCTCGCTTGCTGTGTGGGAGTTCTTGGGCAGGGAGGCTGCTGCTGGGTGCACTGGGCAATGAGATGGATCTCCTTGAGGTCAGAATTGCCTCAAAGTCTTGGTATTAGCAGTCTGCCGTATTAGTGAAGGGCACAACTGACTTTTTTTAGAGTGTTTGGTTGTTGTCAAAGTCAGCCTTGGATGGATATTTAGCTTTATTAATTAAACATTGTTTTGTGTGGGTTTGTGTTCAGGAGGATTGAGATTAGTGCATAGTCAAGAAATTTAATAGTTCTGCAATTGATACATAGTTTGGATAGTTTTCAGTTCTGTTTTGCATCTGGCTACGTTTCTGCTTGAGTTGTTTGCTAGTGTACGTTTGTAGGCATCGTAAGTGGGTACAGCATTTAGGATGTGAGTCCTGGTGCAAGGTAAGGTAATAATGTTGCCAAGCAGATCTTTTTTCGTCATGGATCTTTTGAATGCAACATGTATGGGAGGTGTAAAGAAGTGGAATAAAATAACTCGCATCACTGCTTTTCATGTTGAAAGTATACAAGATCTGAATCGAAAACCTTCTTATAAAACAGTTTGACAACCTGTTGGTAAATCTTCAACAGTGTGAGTAGTATTTCAGAGAAGTGAGATTTTTTTTTTCTTCTGGGTAAACCTCAATAATTACTATTTAATAACTTACATTTTCTCTAACAAATACTCAGACAAATATCTGTGTAAGTGGCTGCTAAATGCAAGTTCTGTGCTGGCAACAATTCTTAAGCAGTAATTCAGTATAGGTTAATGCGGCGTATGTGTGTAGTGTTAAGTATGTAAATGGTACTGCGTTGGATGCCCACTGAGCCGTGCTTCGGTTCAAGCATCACCAACAAGCAGGCCTTGTTGATTACAGCCCTGCTGTGCAAACCATAGGAACCACACGAGGCCGCATCATCTCAGGGACCGAAGAGTCTAGGGTACATCTTATCAGGAGATAACGGCTCCAGCCTGAGCTGGGACAAGACAAAACTAAAACTGCTGCAGCTGCAGAAACACCAAGGGGGGTTTGACTACCAGTCTATCGCTTCACATATAAATGCCTGTAGCCTCCACCACCAGCCCATTGAGCTCTGCAGCACAGCAGCGGGCGGCACTGCAGTGAGCTCCCACTCGAGCCGGGACACCTCTCAGAGCTGGTCCTCAAGACTGAAAGACTCTTCACCCAGCATCTGATACCTACAGCAAGGTAAGTGGCATCTTACATTCAGCCTGAATCTATGTTGTATGCTGGTGACATACATATCTATATCTCCAGCTATAGCTTAATTATTACAAGTGTAGTAAGTAGCAGAGTGTTTGATTGCCATCTAAATAATAATTTAGATCATTGTCAAATCACTGTTTATTATTCAATTTTTGCTTATTCACAATTTAATTTCCATTCAGTCATCAATTAATGATCATTTGATCATCATTTAGTCATTAATCAAAACCTTTTTGTTAACCTCATAACAATGACTTCTCTTAAATCACCTGCAGCAGGTACTACATCTCAGCCTATGTATGTGGATGTCTTGGATGTTGTAGAGTAGAAAGCTCATTTGTGTAGAAGAACCGGGAGTCTGCATGTGTGTGGCCTGTAATATCACTGCATTATTGGTTTAGAATCCTTCCCTCCTTTCTAAACCTCCTAGATGCTGTCCTGGTCTTTCAGAGGTCGACCTCCTCCCTTTTATGAAAAGAGTCAAGTCACCTCAGAGCGAGTATTGGGTTATGATGGCGAACAGTTGTCGATAAAGCATGCTTGAGTGCTCTGTGCTGCTGGCTGCCAGTAGTGCCACGGCCTTGCAGCACTTGGACATGAAACATCTGTTGGAGTGCTTTCCTCCGCTTCGTGATACGTGAACCTTCAGTCTTTACTTTGACTTTGGTGGGACAGGGAGTTGAGTCATCATTTTCAAATTAATGAGAGTTGCAATTAAAACATTGTGTTAAGTAACACCCTGTTACTGTGTTAATGATGGGACTAGGGATATTAGAGAACAGTTGTCTTCAAAAAAGGCATGCCTGTGTAGATTCCATTTGATAGCTTAATTGGCCAGTGTTTTGCAGATATATTTTTGCCTTGGTATGACCACTTTGAGCAATACATTAAAACAAGACAATGTTCACTGTTCAAGATATTTAGAATAATGTGTTTACTCTTGCTAAGAATTTTGTTTCAGCCTGTAGGAAAGCAGAGCAATGATAGCACAGTTCACATGAGCCACATAGTCCCTCTGTTGCCTCAGGACTTTGCTATTTCAGACTACACTGAGCATTTACTGCTGTAAAAGATATGAAAATTTGCAAAATTTGTGAAGACGGATTACTACATGTGGACTTCTTGGCTTGTCCTCTGAAGATGTGGGCCCCACTCATACCTGTTCTTCTGCATAGACTGAATATGGTTGTGGCATGAAGTGTAAATTCATCTTTCTACTACATACAAGTTTCCTCAAATGATCAGCCATCTTGCTACGGTCCTACCTTTTGTAATTCTCTCTAAACTATCTTCTACCCCTATCAGGTTCTCAGTGCCCGTGGGCATACCTCCTGCGATACTGCCAGCAGCATTGATGGCACCTGTGAGACCTGGCAGTCAGCTTTGTTACCTGTTATCTCCAGCACCTGAAAAAAGGAGAATAACCTTCCTCCACTAAAGTCTGTTTTGAAATGAGGCAAGGTACTGTTGCAAAGTGCTAGCAATAGTCTCTTTGGACTCTTTCTTCTTGGTGGAAAAAAATAATGCAAGAGCAGCTGTATGAAATGCATTTCTGGTCCAATAACTTGTTTCCAGATGAACATGTGCCTCCTGTGACTAGAAAATGGGACAACTCAATTTCCAGCATGAGGAAGGCTGACTTGCTCATCTCTGGATTATCTGCCTTACTCCTGCACCAGGTAAGGTGTAGGATCAGCCTATGTTCTTCTATCATCAAAGGTTCTTCTAATACCCAACATTTTGAGAAAATTTCAGACCAGCTTTCCATAACTCTGAAGAGAGAGAGCCATCTTACAGTTTAGTCAGCATGTGAATGTATACAAAACTTTCCAGTCTCATCTTCAAGGGCCTGATATTTAAGTTGTACTGGAAAATATAAATGCACTGCACAAGTGAGTGGTCTGTTCTTGCTTTTTAATACATCAGAAGGCAAATGCAGTGTAGGAGGGGTGTATGGGCAGTGATGTTCATTTGTTGGAGAGGTATCTATTTAGATTTTTCCAGTTTTCTGGCAGTTAAAGTGAGCAGAGCTGCTGTCCAGGGCCAAAATGAGATCCACTCAAGTGTCTTCGCAGAACTTTAATATAAAAAAGTTCACCTTTGTATTACTTTATTTGATTCATAGCTTATAGGTCTCTCAACAAAAAGCTCACTGTACAGATGGACAGGACAAGACACTGTTAATCTTTGCCCTCGCCAGGTGTCAGGCTCCTCTTTGGCTATCTTTAGAGTCTCTCAAGGTTTGGCTTCCTCCTTTTGGTGTGTTCTCTTTGTATGTGGGTCACTTAAGACACTTCAACCTAGACCAGGAGCAGCAGTGCTCTAGGGCAGAGCCAGCCAGCAGCTGTGCGCTGAGGGTGAGGTGGGGTAGGGTTAGTGTTTGATGTGCCTCACTCCAGCTCACCAAATCTGACAATTTTCAAGCACCTGATATTTCTGGGGAAGTCTGGACTCTTCTTTAGTTTTCTTCAGCTGTAGTTGGCTTCTGTCTTGACCCCATCATCTTTTAATCATCTGGCTTCTAATTTCTTTCATCCCATGGCAATTTCCATCTACAAAAGGGGAACAATATTTTCTTCCTGTCCTTTTTGGTTTTTTTGCCTATCATTTTTTGATTTAATTTATGATCTTTGCAGAACTGGGATGCATTTTTTTTGTTGGAATAGTGCACAGCTGCGAGGGACATGACACTTGCAGCTGGAGCCTCTTGCCTCCAAAAGGTAAGAAATGATGCTGGACACAAGTAGCTTTAAGACCTGCACAGACATGTGTGAGTGTACAAGCCGCTAGATGTCAGCATTATTTTAAATATTAACAGCTGAGCGACCGGTTGGCCATTTCTGCTTAAAATGTGCTGATCTGAAGTTGATCTCTGGCAGCGTGAGACTTGGTGACTAGTACTGAGGGGCCACAGGCTTTTGTATTTGTGCAACGCTCAGTGAAACGCATCTTGCTAGCAACCTACCAGGATGAATTTTCCTAATAATTTCCCATGTTTTGCACCCCATGAAAAAAGCATTGATACTTGGTAAAACAGCTAAAACCAAAGTGAGATTTAATAAGGCTTTTGAAGTTCAGTTGTGCCTACATTCAAGCATGGATCCATCAGAGAGATGAGGGAGGCAGCTCCCTGCCAGCAAAAATGCTTTTTCACTCAGCAATGCTGAAGGGCTTTTGTGTGCACACTGGGGCTTGCATTTAGCAGGGCAAGCTGGCTAAACCAAATGTAGTGGCTCACTAACGCAGAAAAGATACAGCCCTACTCCTCTCTCCATTGCTCTTCAAGTGGCTAATTTGGCAGAAAAATAACCCAGCGGGAGCAAGCAAGTAGTTTTCTTCAGCGGAGACGATGATCCCTCTCTCATCAGATGCGTGCCTGTGTCAGCACCATGGGTGAGACTGTGCAGCTGAGGGGAGGAGGGAAGAAGGGCAGAGGGGCAACATTTTTTTAACAAACATGAGTCCTTAGGTTTTCCTAATTTCTATTTGCTTTCTTTGCCCAGGTGACACAGTATCTACCTGTCCCGTACAAGACTCAATTTCCATCCCATCTTACTCCTTTTGCTTTTCATGGCTATTTCTTCCTGCTTCTGCCTGATCAAAGATGCTGGGTAGAGTCCTGCAAGTGTTTTCTGCAGTCTGTGCCAGTTTTCTTGTCCTCAGGAGAGGACAAATCCATTTTTTTCGCTAATCCATCTTTTCCCATTCATGTCACTCTTAAACATTTGCTCTTTCTATATTTCCCACAGTAAGTGATTTGTAAAAGTGCAGTTAACTCTTTCTGTATTTCTAGCCTTGTAGTATTTCTTCATGGTGTTTTTTTTTTTTTTTTTTCCTGCAGTCATTGGATTTGTGTTGGCAGATCTTTTTATCCATCTTGACATTAGGAGTTTGAGAGGACTTAAGTGTTGGCTGGAACAAATGGCAGAGGGCCTGCAACTGTAAATCTGTTAGGACAAGGGCTCTCTGGTGAAGATCTGAATACAGTGCTTAACAACTAATAAAAGATAACATGATAATAGCTCATCTCAGGCTCTGCTTCATGTCAGCACTGAAACTACCTCTGCTGACTTGCAAAGGATGTATAAACTCCCATTCTTTTCCTTTTTGGTATATTGTTATGGTTCCTATGCTGCATAGTTACTACACAGTTCATAAGTTTATAACGTTTTGGATTTTATGTGGGCTTTTGAATGCTTCTGCTAGGCAGATCTTCTGCTGAACTCCTATTTCATCTGTAACCATTATTCACTCGGGGTGAATCCCTCTTGAGTTTCTGGAGGAAGGAAAGAAGTTAGCCCCTGTGTCTTGTGCATCCCTTTGTCTCAAATGCATTCAAGATGAAGAGGTTTTGAATTCTGATTGAATCCTATACTCCCTGAAGCCCATGTATGTTTTGCAAAATTGTTATGTTTGGTAGAATCCAGTAAATACCAGGCATATACTTTATTCTGAGTTGGGAATTTTATATCCTTCTGTAACAAAATACTTTATTTCCCACATGTTTTGACTACATTATATTGGCGCCATTCATGTCACTCCATTTAAAAATGTGTCAGCATTCTTATTATAAGTTGTTTTTCAGAGGTTATAGCTTGGACATAAAAATTTGCTTCCACTTAGAAACCTGGTCTTAGTCCAGAATTAATTATTAAAAAAATCCAACAAACCAACAACCAAAAAACAACAAGAAAAAAACTCCCCAAAACCCCCACAACAGATTTTTCCATATAATTTATGTTGTTTTGGGTGGGGAAGGGAGAAGAAAAAGAAATTAGTGCTGAAAAATGGCGACGTGTGCATTACAGTTTGTTCTACCTTGACCAATTAAATGATGGAGAAATTCAGAATCTGTCAATTTTGTTAAGCTGTAGTAAATTGCAATACCTTTTTTTAGTTTTTTAGGTTTTTTAGGAGAAAAGATGAAGAGAAATAGATCCGAATATGTATGACAAGATACATCTAATTCCTACCCCTATGGGTCTGCAGGTAGAACCCCTTCAGCATTTTTCAAAAGCTGGGAGGATTGGACACACTCCTCCTCTGAGCTTTAAATCCCATCAATTTGAAAATGCCTCAGCCACTGACTTACGATGCATGTACCATTCCCTGGGGTGCAGGGAGACATTATATAGAACCAAGGTACAGTATAACTAAGCAACTCAATTTTTTGTGATAGGTGCTGTGAACTGGCTGCTGGGGGGAGCAGGTGGGCAGAAGGCAACTGGGGTGCCCCAGGTGGGGTGTCTGTCGGGGTGAATACCGTTTGCAGGGCTTCAACATACATCTGTTTTGTTAGTGATAACTGGTTTACTGAAGTTCTAGGGGTTCTTGGGTTTTGCAGGATTGAAGACAGGGGAAAAGAGCAAAAGGGTTGTTCTGTCTGGATTTGTTGAAAAAGCCCTGCGACAGTCCACTTAAGTCGATGCACCTCTCACATGTATGGTTACAGAAAGCCTCGGGGAAAAGGTTGGTTATAAAACACAATGGGGAAGTCAGGTGGGTATTTCCTATGATAGAAGAGGGAAGGCTTGTTTCTTTAATAAATCTACTGCTAAAGTTTTTTTTACTATGAGAGGGGAATGGAGAAGCAGACTTTCACTGTCTGTTAAGTTATTCAGGATTATGTCAAAGATGCACTTCGTCAAGCAAATATTCTGTGCAGTCAGGAGTTTCAGCAGTGGTAATTGCTGGGGGTAACTGGCCAAATACCTTTACTGACCACCACTTTAAGCTGAAAAGAGATGTCTATTTTGTTACAGTGAAAGGTGCAAAAATAAAGCAGGTCCTCCTCACATTTAAAACCCTGTAACTGTAGGGTGTTTCCTGCTTTCCAGCTTGCATAGAGTTTAGGGAGATAAAGGGAGACCTCACGTCCAGTGTGAGGTCTCAGACAACATCGTATCTGTCTTGCCAGTTTCCTAAACATAAGGAAGTGCATCATCAATATCTTCTAAAATTGCCAATCTGATAAATGCACCATAAAAAAACACAAAAAACCAAACAAAAACCCCCCAACAGATAAAGTTAAGCCTCATTCTAAAGCACAATTGGGCAATGTCTGTGAAACAAAAAAACGCAGGTTCAGGAATGCGAGTAATAGTGGATGGAGTGGAAAGTGCCTGCCTTCCCCTCCATGGAGTTCTGGATTTGCTGTGCACACCTGGTGAATTTGTTATGCCGAGGTAGTTTCTTTGGATTGAAGCAACATCTGGGATTAACTAGTAAATACTTCTTGAGTGCCCCAGACTCGTAAATATGCTGGCAACCAACTGTACAGCAGGACTGGTCACCTGAGTTTTCAGGGTCTCTGTGAGAACAAGTGAGGCACTGAGATCAGAGGGAGGGTTTGATCTGCTCAGGCAAATGTGGCTTTGCTCCTGATGACAAGAGGCTTTACTTGTGATGGCAAATAGTCAAGGGAAGTGGTTCTTCCCCTTTGCTTGGCGCTGGTAAATCTCAGCTGGAGTGCTGGATGCAGTTCTGGGCCCCCCGGTATGAACGATGGACTTACTGAAGTGAGTCCAGTGAAGGGCCACAAAGATGATGAAGGGGCAGGAGCATCCATGCTGTGAGGAGGGGCTGAGAGGTCTGGGTTTGCTCAGCCTGGAAGAGAGAAGGCTTGAGGTAGGATTATTGATGCCTAATAATCCCTGATGAAGGGGACTAAAAAAAGACAGAGCTGTACTCCTCTTGGAGAAAGGACAAGAGGCAATGAGCACAAACTTGAAGTAGTGGAAATTTTATTTAAACATATGAACATTTTTTTATCCAACACTGGAATAGGTTCTCTAGAGAGTTTTTGGAGTCTTCATCCTTGGAAATATTAAAAATCCTAGCTGGGCATCACTCTGGCTAACCTACTCTATTTGCCCCCTTTGAGGAGGGGGATTGGACTAGAAGATCTCCAGAGGTCCATTCTAACCACATCTTTTCTGTGAAACACTGAGTCACAGAGAAGTAGGTCACAGAGCTGGGGCCGGACAAGACCCTTAAAAAAGACTTAACAAATACAGATTTCTACTAAGTGTTTAGATTCCAGAAACAGTTTTATGAATCAGGACAACAAACCACCCTGACTCTTGCCATCACAGCAGCAAAGGGAATGAAAGCCAGGCTCAGAAACCATGGAGAGTCAAGGATCCTCAGTGTCAAAGTGTCAGTAGTTTCGCAAGTTTGGCTGGAAATAAATTTTTCAAAGTGAAGGCTATTATACCAGGCTCAAAAGGACAGTTTTCCTGGCTATACTGTAAATACTTTTTCTTTAGAAATGCATTTTACAGAGCTGAGTACAAACAAGTTTTTTTACGTTTGGAGACAAATCTGTAAGAAGTTTATTCTAGAGTAGAATTTGACCATGAATGTACCTCCCCAAAGACTCAAATCATTGACTGGAGAATCAGATATCATGGCTCTGTTCTAGTTAGTGAAAACGTCAGCTGCGACCCAGGCCTGCCTTCATTTGTGAGTGAGGGTTGTGGTGAGCTGAGGCTGATCCTAACCTGGGCTTCTGGGGACCAGGCTGAGCTTCCAGTGGGGGCAGAGAGGTGGCTGGTAACGAGGAAAAGAAAAAACTGCTGAATGAAGCATATTGCCTTCTGAGTAAAAAAGATGGGGAGCATGAAAGTCTGGGCTTCAGTGCAGAGAAATTTGGGATATGAACCTTGACTGATTGAGCTGAAGAGGAGGGATGTCTTGGGGGAGAGGTAACTACGTCCCAGCTGTAGGGAGGAGAGGAGACAGAGATGAAAATCCACTTAAGTGCAGTCTCTTAGGCTTCGATTTTGCAAACCAATCTGTTCAGGCAAACCCTTACACCCACGCAAAGCCCTCTTGGAGATAATGGGAGTTTGTGCAGGCTCACATGCATCGGCTTGCAGGAATGGGGCCCCGAGTCCTGGCGAGGAGTTTACACCGAGTGCAACACAAGGAATAGCTGGAAACAGCACATCTCAGCAGTCCCTGATCCCAAACCAGAAACTGAGAGAGCAAGCTGGTCTTCTGGAGGAGCATCCAGGAAGACAGATTTACGCTTATGTTGTGCTGTCAGTGCTTCTGTTATAACCCCCAGTGGAATTTGCATTTGGTATTGTTTCCCTGGCCCCCAAATGTCTTTCAGGCTAGAACCTGGCAGATGAGTGAGTGTTCTGCCTGGGAGGCTGGTGCTCTCTGAAATATGAGTGCAATTGGTTTAGACACTTTGGCCAGAAATCTGGAGGGGGAAAAAAAATATCAGCTGGTTTTTTTGCTTTACAAAATAATATTTTATGCTAGAAAAGCTGGGTGATGAGGAGAATGCTGTTAAGGTTTGTCATTTAGCTAAACAAGATTATTCCTTGCCACAGATCCTGTCAGGACATTTGTGACTTATTTCAGAAATGCTGTGGACTTCATTACTTTGCAATACCTATACTATGTATTTGAATCTCACTGACAATTTCTAACCAGTAATTTCAATTAGAGGACCTTTATACATTACATTTTACACTGATTGCATTACCTAGTGGAGCCTGGATGTTCTGAATGCCTTGTTAGGCCCAGCTGCAAAGGCCTAATGCAACAAGGTGATGACTGAGAAATCTTCATTAAAATTTGATTGCTCCCAGGGCAAGGCTACTATCTGAGCATCATCGTCTTTGACAGCATAACTCTGCTCTGGGCAGGTAATCTCATCCTGAAGGATCTGCTGGGGATGGCCATTCCCACTGGCTGTTTTGTGATTACAGCTTTCCCAGAGTTTATGGAAGATGCTCTAACCTGCTTTAGCTAAAATCCATCTTGCCTGTGCCTAAGAGCATACAAATTCTTTCAATGTTGGTACATTCGGTGCAAGTCCATAGTTAGGAGCGATGAATTTTTTTTGGTATGCTATTAGAAAAAAAATTTCAAAGACTCAATGAGGTCTTAAATGTTTACCTTTCAAACCATGTGCCTATCTACTCTCTGTCTGGGTTTCATCCTGAATGGCAATTCCTGCCTATTTCTTTTTGCCACAAACCAAGGAGTTTACTAGATTAATTCAAAGGCAGATGCTGTTGGACATCTAGATGGATGCATGGTGATGCTGCACCTGTGTGATGCCCCAACAAAGACTGGGACTCCCCAGTCTGTGAGGAGATGGCTGAGAAGGTTTATGATTAAATTTAGGAAATCCATATGGTGATGGATAAATGAGGCAGAGGATTGCTGTTCTCTAAGTCCTACAATACAAGAACTAGTGAAGCCAGTTGGAGAGAGTTTTAAGACAAGAAAAGCACTTTGGGAGTTACTGCCACAGGGGGTGGTGGAGACAGGTTTAAAAGGATGTGACAAAGGCAAGTAAATAAAGGGAATCTGGAAAAAACAAGGAGGAACGTACTCACCAGCATCCTTGGTTCTGGATGCTGGGGAAAGGATGGGCGAACGGGCAGCAGAAAGTAGTGCACTTATGAGGCCATGCCCTAAACAGTGTCTCCTTTATCACTGCTAGATATGTAATACTGGTCTAAATGGACCCTTGGTCTGACCCAAGGGCAGTTTTACAACAGAATCAAGGCTGTTACAGATCTTCTCTCATATCTTCGCTCATTAAGAAAGGAGAGAGGCAAGGTACTCATGCCTAAGAGTCACAGAATCATTTAGGTTGAGAAAGACCGTTAAGATGGAGTTCAGCCACAAATCTAACGCTGCCAAGTCCACCACTAAACAATGTCCCTAAGCATCTTTTGAACACCTTCAGGGATGCTGACTCAACAACTTCCATGGGCAGTCTGTTCAAACACTTGATCACCCTTTTGGAGAAGAAATTTTTCCCAATATCCAATCCAAACCTTCCCTGGTGCAACTTGAAGCCATTTCCTCTTGTCCTATCTGGTTTTACCTAGCAAAAGAGACCAACACCCACCTTGCTACACCCTCCTGTCAGGCAGCTGCACAGAGTGATAAGGTCCCCCCTTGAGCCTCCTCCTCTCCAGGCTAAACCACCCCAGTGCCCTCAGCTGCTCCTCATAAGACTTGTGCCCCAGCCCTGTCACCAGCGCCATTGCTGTTCTTCTGACAAGTGGCAGGTCAAACCTATGCAGTGACAGAACTGAAGTGCAAAGTTCCCTTTTGAATAGCTGTGAAAGCAGATGAACTTGCAGGACAGTAGACAGAACCAGAAATGTAGCTCCTTGCATTAGGTTCTAGTTTTGTAAGATGTAGATACATGGCTGGCAAAGCCAATACAAAACTTTCCAAATACAATTCTCTTGTGGTCCGTGTGATGCCAACAGAGATTAATTTGGCACTGGTTATCTCTTCTTAGTTTATTGAAATATAATTCTAAAATATTTTCTTTCAGCTTTTAATAATATTTTCCTTATTTTTGGAAGATCTGCAACTTAAGCAACATATGACTGATTGCATATAAACCTACTGTAGCTAGAGAGCAATGTCTTAGTTCATTCTTAAACCAATACTATCAAATAAGCTTAAAAATCTGTCCTAAACACATAGGTGGAATAATGTTTAGATGCATATTTTTCTTTTTGTGGGTTAGCTTAAAGTTTCAGATTAAATCTCTTTTCATTTGTCCGAGCATGTCTTTGACTCATTTCAGCCTGCTTCCTGTGCTGAGCTGATCCACAAATTCTGTGGAATTGAATCACTGATTTGTGTTATTTTTCTTAGATGTTTTCTCAGTAAGTTTATTAGCTGTGTAATATTCTGATCCAGGTGGATCTTTTGTGTCCATTTTTAATGTTGAGTATAGAGCAATTGCTTCCTTTCTTTAATTACGCAGGGTACCTAATTAAATAAGCTGGGTCCTTGAGTGCCACAGTAGAAACCAAGGATTTAAGTATAAAGTTCTGTCTCTAACTCATTATGATTGTTGTGGTGCGGTGCAGCTTGTAATCCTACAGACTACATTTACATTGCTGTTAGTGCAATTTACTGATGTAGCCAGGAAAACAATGAAGAAAGAAATATTTTCTGGTGGAGGAAAGGAAAGGAAGAATGCCTTTTGGGGTGTAATGGGTGGGAAATTGCCATGGCCCCTTGGGACAACTTAATCTATGCTGTGTTTCCACATGTATCATAAAAGTCCCCGTATTTCTTGCTTCATTGAAGTGGTGGACACAGAAATATTACGCGGTCATGATGTAGAGATGAAATAAAGCTGCTGCAGGGCAGTGGCCAAAGCCCTCTACTTTTGGGAGAGTGACAGGTCATGTGGGCACCTCTGGTGGGGACAGACCCCAGGGCGTATCCAGTGTGCACCTGCCCCTCACCCCAAATGCACCCAGTGCTGTAGGGTTGCTTGTGTGAAGTTGGGAGGGTCAAAACTCTCTTCCAGGCTTTGTAAGTATGACTTTGATTTGACTGAAAAATCTGCGGGAGAAGGATGCTCTCTGACCTGGTGGTTTACAGTAAGTGTTAACTGGCAGCAAGCTTTTTTGTAAGGTGTAATGGAGAGGTTGTAAGAAGAAAAAGAAGAGAAAGGGCAGCTTCCCCTCGTGGAGCAAAATCCAAGTGTGCTCAGAATGGGAGATCCATCACAAGGATACGCAGTCGGTTGGTGGTGTTTGTATCCAAGCATGACAGCAGAGTCATAATTCTGCAGGGCACAGGCCAATGCATAAGGGATAGCGGCTGGAAGGCAGCTTTCCTTGGAGCAAGGTGTCCTGTATTGCTCCATCAGAGCAGTGTTTGAAGCAGCTGGTATTTGAGACAAGAGGTTGAATAAGAGTTCAACAGGCTGATCCAGGCTGGAAGTTTCCTGGCATCAGAAACTAACACCTAACCGTAAGCGTATCCAAGCTGAAAGTAAGGCAAAGAATAATTCTGTGGTTAGAAGTAAATAACGTATTTTGTATGATTTCTGATTCAGGAATAAGTAATTGCATTAATAAAAGTTATAAAGAGGCCTTGTGACATCTTTAAAAATAATTGATGTTCCTTCAGGAAATGCAGACCTAGTATGACAACGACACAATCAATTCTCCTCTTCCAGATTTATGCGTTACTTAACATACAGTATGTGACCTTTCATAACAATATCACATAGCACAATCATGACAGGGTACAGACAAGGCTGCCCAAAGGGGTAATAAACTTACAAAAAAATCTTTCTTCCCAGATACAGTTAAGATCTCTTTTTGACCTTTTCGGCCCTTCTAACAACAGTCCTGCTGCCTCTGTTTCCCACGGGACGTACATCATCTTTGACTCTTAAGTCTGCTGGGTAAAAGAACTGCTTTCTTAGCTATAAAGTTAGTTTCCCTAAATGGTGGACTTGAATTTAATGGGAAAAAGAGGAAGAATTTAGTCTAAATGGTAGTATTTTAATTAGCTCTTAATAATTCAAATCATTTTCTCTTCTTCCCTGAAATCAATAAAACTAAAGGTAAAACCTCTTCTTCCAGCACCATTTTATTTGTATTCTTACATTTTTTGGTTAGTTGACCTTGACCACCAGTCTTAAAATGCAAAGGTTTAAACACTGAAGAGTATTAAAAGGCGAAAATCCTGTTGACTTCAATCTTACTGACTTTGTCAGGCCATAATCTTTACTGGTAAGATACCCAGGAGCAGTAGCATCTCCCTGTCATGACACAACCGAAAATTTAAGCACTAAGATATGCTCAGTGTCTGTCAATGTATACTTTTGAGGGAGCTCAGACAGAGTATAATTCTCTGTCTATAAATGAATTTAATAGGTATAAAGTGCATTACTCAAGCTGAGCAATGTATAGCATGTTCTTGTTCCTTTTTTTGACTGGTAAAATACATCTGCTGCAACCAGCTTTCCCTGACTCTTCCTTACCTCTGTTCTAAGGAGCTTTGCTGGCTGCTTTTCTTCACTTCTGTTTCTTGTGCATTCAGCAAACTGCATTTCTGTACATGCTGTGCATGGCGCTCTGTCCCTTGCTTCTGGCAAATGATTTCCTGTTATCGCTGGGTTCCTGCCCTCACCTGTTCTCGCTGTCTCTTGCACTATCTTTCATTTGTATCTTGATCTCTCATTCTTTCCTTTTCTTAGCTCACCGCATCTGGTGTGACACATATTCTCACTCATTTTCTTCACCTTTTCTGTGTTTTCTGACCTTGCCTCTGCCTGTTTGGGAGTGCTGGTCCCTGAGCAGTTGCAGGATCAATAGTAGGCTCCCAGGCTGCATAGGTGACCTGGAAATCCTGCATATAGACAAGAAAAGGGTGATGGGTTAAGATCAGCTTCAGCTGATATATTTTTAATTGTAGGGAGTGAGATGGGTAGTATTAAGATTATGTCGGTCTGTATCTGCCTGTCTATATAACTGTGGAGGCTGAACCCAGGGGAGGAAAGAGCAGGAATGTGGAGCTGGAGATGGGGTGGAGAGTGATGTCACCCCTTTTGGTAATGGTGTAGGCATAGTTCGGCTTTATCTGATCATGATACCACATTCTGAAGTTCAGCTGGTTTAAGGAACGTGAAGGAGGGTTAAAATCTGAACTTTGTCATAGTATATTTTGAATAGCTAAAGGAATAAAAACCTTTGAAGGAACGCAGTAACCTGGAAAGTAAAGTCTTTTGGCTGTTTATATCTGACTGAATTTCTGTTGTCACTGCAAAAATGTGCACCTGGACATTTCACAATCTTTTTATCATGTATTTTTGCTTGTGCAATAGGAAAAGCCAGGGAAATAATAGTGTGCTTTCTTTTGTTCTCTCTTCCACACAGTTGGTAACTGACCTCCGGCACACCTTAGATGTGTGGGAACTTGCTTGTGGACTCAAGTGGGGATGAAAAAGAAAACAACTGTTCTTTCAGGCAGATTACTTTGGTGTAATACTAGCCACATAACACCATCTACCCTGTTTTGAAAGGATGGTCCTAGGTTAATGAGATATTTCTCAGAGGCTAGAATGGTAATCGGCTTCCTTATCACAGGACCTTAAGCAAAGTTTTTGTCCAAATCCCTCTGGTGCTTGCTGGGAGACCAGCATCCAGCCTGGTTTGGATATTACAACCCTCATTTGCTATTACATTTGGTAGAGTGACTGACTTGCATATAATGAGTTTTGCTTTTTTGCTTGCAAACAGAAATCAGGAATAGTCTTTGGCAGCTTTTTATAAACGTCTAGAGTTTGTACCCCAGTGAAAGTGATTTATCCTTCTACTTATTGCTCTGCAAAGAAAGGCAATTATTTTTCTTAATTTTTTCCAAAGTAAAAATTGCTGGGATCAGAGCTGCTTTTCACTTCACTTAAGAATGAGTCTCCAATTGCTTGATTTTGTGTTGATGCTCACAATATTATTCCTTCAAATAAATCAGCAGACTTAGCATACAGTACTGCTGCATTGAATACTGACTTAAATCCCACCACTTGTACTTGATCCCTCACCACCTAAATGACTCAAACACGGCATTGCTACAACAGTTCCTCAGTGCTCAGAGCTGTTTGTTCATATTCCGGTAAAGAGCATTATGTTACTTACTTTGAAAACAGGTCCTATTTCAGCCTATTGTTTTACATAAACAAAGAAACCAAAAATCTGCTACAGTTCCAGGGGGAAAGGCCAAAGCCAGTGTCTGATCAGCTATTCTGGTCAAACGGTCTTGAAACAAGGACTTGTTTTCTCAGTTGCAGCAGTTTTTAATGTAATCTCTATGGGCTACATGAATATTCAGGAGTCAGTGACTGATGGTGTGTCACATGGGTTATGATTTTATTTTCTCTGGACTTCAGTGCTACTTTGGGCACAGTAATAGGCTCTTTGGAAAAGTGTCTGTAAGGGTACAAGGCTGTCTGAAACACTGCTCTAGCGGCTTTCAGCTTTCTTTAGCCAAGGTTACGCTGAACTTTTAACTGTGTCCAGACTATGTCAGCTTTTTTCCCAGCTGATAAGACTCAAGATGGATTTTTATTTTGGACCTAATCAGAAGCTAAATCTGTGCAAACACCTTTCTTTGGTTCATGTTTATATGACAAGATTTTAAGCTTTCTGAAATAATGGCTGTATTGTGCCTGTTTGTGATGGGGAGTTAATTAGCTATGTGGCACATGTCTCATTGCTTAGAGAATACTAGTGCTAGAAAGTAACAGTAACTCCTTGCTGATGAGGGACAGAAGGTCCTGAAAGCTTCTTTTTCTTTGTAATGCCTTTCATACTCTACCAAAATGCCTTCTGAACACAGTTTTATTCTACCTCTGTAATAGGTATTTCTAAGAGACTATAGTTCTCTGACCTCTTGACACTCTGCTTGTTCTAACTTTCAAGCTCAGCGTATGAGCTACCTACATATATGAATCTGCAACAAAATGTACATTGTTCCCGTATACATGCCAACACTGTGGAGACAGGAGAATCATCATTAGACCACAGTTACTGTAATTGAAATACTAAGTAACCTGAGTTGTCAGAACAACGTAGTTGCTAAACTTACTTCAGACTCACATCACTGTTGCTGAGAGCATATGCTTGGCTCTCAGTCTGTAGTGCTGCTCTGTAGACAGAACTAGAGCTAATGCACTGGAATTGCATTACATTCCCATGCAAAAAAACCCAGACAAGTTTAATTACCAAACTTCTTCCTTTTATTCCTGAGCCCAGGCTTCAGCGTCTTTCCTGGTTCTCTTTCTCGGAAATCAGACTCTCGGGTTATGTCCAGCCCAGGGAACACTGATGCACTTTTGAACTCTGACATGCAAGAGCGTGTCTTAGTCACATCTCAGCTCTGCACTGGTGTGAGACCTGAAGTTTGTGGCCAAAACCTAGATGCTCTACTCAGATCTTCAGTCTCAATGACCAAGGAACCAAAAAGATAAGATGTGCTTCAGAGCATCCTCCTCTACTCACTCCTGCATCGACTACCATACCTGCCTGGAGAGAGGGAGATCTATTAGGTCAGATTAGCAATGCGTGCATGGCAAGCCTGGCTAGTGGTAGCCCACCAGCCTGCCAGCTGCAGAGGCACGGTGAAACCATTGCCAACAACTGTCATAAGTCTGCAGACACCCTTGCAGGTGTACTGGCACATGGCAGAGGTTTTGTTATACTGTTATGATGTCCTCAGCAACATTTTAATTCACCTTTAAGTTACAGTGTCTATCACATACCTGTTCCACCATAGCTGTTTCTGTGGTGCCATGCCTGACAGGGTCCTGTGGGCTCATCAAGATCAATGAATTTGTTTCTGAAGGAAGCTGGGATCTTTTCTGCCTTAACTAACAGACTTGGGAATGTCTGTGCTTGAAATTCAGCAGGAACACAACCTGTACCAATGCAGGTGTGAGTATAAGAGGGGGAATAACAAGGCTGAGCTCCAGCTGCCGTTGATGCAGCAGTGACATTGTGCTCTGTCCGGGAAGGGCTGCTCTGTGGTGGTGGCTGTGATCCCAGAGTGTGCAGAGATGCAGGGACTGGTGTCCTTGAAATGCCCCGACACCTCTAAACCATGCAAATAAATTTCACAGTTGAGATAGTGTTCAGTGCACTGTTCAGCTTGCTTTCCTTTCCATTCCCTTTCCTGCTGAATGATAGTGTGGGGAGAAGGGTCCTCCAACTCTTAAATTCATTTTAAAGAAGAAGCTAGAGAAGTTGGTGAAACATCTTTTTGGTGGGACACTTTCCTGTAGGAAAGGTCAGGCAGTTCAACAGCTCTCCCACCATCTCCTTCTGCTGTTCCTTCTTCAGTGCCTCCTGCCTTCAGTGAGGAGGAGGAAGGAGGGAGTGCAGATGAAACAGAGATGAAGGAAAGGTATTTGAGAGGAGAATTTAAAAATGCAAGAAACTGGAAATCTACAGCTCCACAAATCTTCCCCCTGCCCTCTCTTTTAGTGTACCAGGCAGTTCCAACCACATACCCTGTCTGTAGGCAGCTGAAGGGTTCTCGGAAAGCGGAGATGCAACCTGGCTTCAGTCACATCAGGGAAAATAATTTTTAGGAGCGGGGTGAGGCATCAGCTTCTCCCCCAGATTTATGATTGCAGTGAAAGCTCGTGTCATCTCTCACTCTGCACCTGTGTCTTCAGCCACTTCTCCACTGTTGTTATTTCCAAGTGATGACTGATTTAATCTGTCTTCTAATGCAGTGTGCAGGCTGGGGCTCCTCCAGGTGTGTGCTCCAACCCTTTGAGATGTCCACTGGCCACGGAGAGCTCACTGTCTGCAGGCCCAGACCTGCTGATTACGAAGAACCTGCCAAAAAGTATATTGTTCTGTACTGCTGGAGTCTTTATTTTCTATTTTATTTCAAGAGTTCCTGCCAAATAGCAAGATAGCAGTAGATGCCATATACAATGTGTTTATTACTGATGTGAAGGGGGAAAACCGAGAGAGCTAAGTCCTGAATTCGGAGTACTGCATGGGTTGTGGGTGGAAGATTAGCTACAACCAAAGGTGGGAGCCTTACAGATGGTTCCCTTGTTCTGTCCAAACTCTGTTAACAGAGACTGTGAGTTTTACTGGAACTGAGATATCGCACTAGTGCAACTCACGTATACCTGGTTATAATTACAGCTGCCTGTAATTTTAGATTAATGCAGTGCTCACCACCCTGTGAAGGTTGTATCACTGTCCTATAACTTGCCAGCTAAAGTAGTTAAAGCCGCAGTGAAAACCAACCTGTGGTGAATGCCTCACCCAGTTCCGCTGCAGTGTAATTGTTTGCTGCAGTGCAACTGATCATCACCTGAGCAAGATGCCTTTGCCCTTCATTAATTTCTCAAGATCCTGTGGGTGGTGATGCTGGAGGGCTACCAGCACAGCTCATGCAGCTCAATGGCCAACTTGAACTTGTGTGAAGGAGGTCAGAGCCAGACTTTGAGTGCCCTGTAACTCAGGTCAGCTTTGAGGATACACCCAGGGAAAGCCACCATGTCCCCTGAAAGACAATTAGATAGCAATCTCATGGCAGAACACTTGCTACTCATTTTTGTGGCCAATGCAAGGTCTACAGCTCCTTAGATATTTTGATAAATCTTTTTACCAGTCCAACTAATAATTACTGTTCACTTTGTAATGGTATTTCCACTTCAGTTTTCTGCCACTTCATGTTAATGGTCACTCCCACCATCCCAGTAGGGGTTTAGCCAAGGCTGAACTCTGGCACTCCAGGACAATCCAGGTGCAGAGCAGGCTGAAGTTAAGCATGCTGCTGAATACCTTCACTCTGTGTACCTCTGTCATGCAGCAAAGAACAAATAAAAGGACGGAATTTGGGAACTCCACAGAATTTAGTGAACTGTTAAGACCTTATTAACAAAGTATGACAGAAATGCCTTGTGCAAAGCAAGACAGCTTTCCCTGCAGCCTGTGCCAAAGGGCTGGTATACAAATACAAGAAGGCAAAGCTGAGATTTAGGAGACGATGGTCTATTGCCCTTAATTTTGTGTAGCAGTTAACATCTTAACTTAGCTTTATATGTTCACTATAATGTGCTGTAAAACCTTGGAGAATTGTTCTGCTTTTGTTGTTTGGGAGATCAAATAATAAATAAACTAGCCTGTCTAGAAATGTCTAAGGTTGCTCAATAATCTGCACGAACTGCTTAGTGTATCAAAAGATAAAGCACGTTAGAGCTGGAGTTGGGCTTTTAAATGTCCTTAAAAATAAGAGCCAAAGTATCTGGTTATTTGGGCAGTGTTGGGGCTCAGCCTGACTGGAAGTCGGAGTCATACTAGCAAGAATTTCTGATTTATGTTTGTATTTATATACTTTTGCATGTAGTGACATGTACTCGAATGAGGCCTGGCCGAGAAGACTGAGCTGTATAACCAGGGCGTTATAATGTTATGACCTGCTGATTTCTCTCTGGCTGTGGAGGGAGATGAGGGCTCCTCTGTGCTTGCTGTGTTGTTCTGCAGGCTACCTTCCCACTGATAACACCAGTTTTCCTCCTGGATGAATGGTCTTTGAACCAAGCAGCACTCTGTCACCTGCGTGTGACTGCTGGAAGATGGGTCTCCGTGCTGGCCGGCAGGCACAGGCTCATTTTCTCCAGCAAGAGAGGGCATTTCAGAGGACATTACTATACCTAGCATAGGACAAAATATTTTTTCCATTGTGCTGGAATGTATCTAGAGCAGGGAAACTACACTTAGGATATGAAAAAAGGGGAAATAACAACATGAGGCTGTCTGCAGTGCAGTAAAGGAAACAAAAAACACCAGGAGAGGCATCCTGAAGTATGCTTCCTGCATGTATTGAATGCTTTAAAACATGATGCTTTTCCTTTCAAAAACAGTGAACACACTGGCATTACAATCTGTTATTTTTTTGAGTTGAGTGATACATTCCAGTCTTCATAGGACACTTTGCTTTAGCTGAGATGGCATTTGGCTGCAGTTACTATGACAAACATAGAAGAATTGGCTTGTGGCATGCTTGGATGAATATGCAACCAAGTTTTGTGAGAAAAATATCCATAAAAATGAATCAGATACTGCATTGCCATCTATTGCATGTTCAGTGGTCCATGGTACTGAAAATAAACAACATTTATAAACATTTCATGGGTCATTATAAAAACACACTGCATTTTACTTTGTAACTTTATAGGATGTTTTTCAGCTTGTGTTCCTTTACAAAAAAAGCTTTCTTTATTAACTATTTATTTTCCTTTTGTGTGGAAAATGGTTTCAGTCTCACCAAAGATAAGAACACGATATAATATTTGATTAATATTCTTTATTATTGTATCTTGTTTCTCCAAGATGAAAAATGCACTATTATTCCCAGAACTTGGTTAGAATAGCAAACCAGTCTCTGCAGGGTAACCCTGAATCAAGCATCTTCTTTCATATGCCCAGTCATCGGTCAAAAGGAGGGGACAAAAACAGAACACAGTGGGGCATAGAGTATTAATGAGGTTTCTAAGGAAAACTCATTATTCTATTATTTTTAGTAATAACATTTTTATTTCTTTATGTCTAGGGGCCTCAAGCTAGATGGTGGGCTGAGGGCATAGTAGGCACATTTCTAATGTGAAATAAAAGATAGTCCCTGTCTGAAGAATTTTCGACTGCATAAAGGAGAAAACATGCAGGGAAGAAGAGTTAAGGATCCAAAAAAAGACACAGAGGTTGACCGTAAGTGCCGAAGAACAAAGTTCTTAGCTTTTTTGTATGTCTTTTGTGAAATAATCTCAGAATCTTTTAATGATGAAGTAGTAATCCAGAGTTCAGAGAGACTGTCAATTACTATTTGATTCTAGACATTTTGCTGGGCTTTCTGTGAGCAGTTAGTACTCAGCAGTGTACTGCAGCAGTGCAGACCGCTGGTCTTCATGAACAGTGTAGGTCAGGGAGATGTTATAGCTGTAACCATTTGTAGGTAGACTGGTTGACATGCAGTAAAAACCAGAGTGGCTCAGCATTGTCGCAGGCAGTTACTTACATTGCAGTTTAGTTGTATAATGAGTAATTTCTGCAACAGAAAACACTGCAGTAATGTTATGTGGCATTTTTACAGTAAGGAAGGCTAAAGGAAAATTACAGACACTTCACTCCTCCAACATTTTTGGCATGTTGGTAGTCACATTGAGAATTATACTAATAAGGCTGGTGGATTGTCTGGCCCAACTGTTTATAGCATGAGATAATGCTCTTTTACTATGATGTCATATCACGGGCAACATGTCCTTCTAGTTATTGACCTCAGCAATGCTGAACTTACTAAGTGCTCCTAAATAGGATTTGAGGTATGATACAAGCCCCATGTATGACACATGCAGATGACTTCAGTATTCATTTGTGTGTGGCAGAACCAGGTATTTTGCTATGCCTGTCCAGATCACTTACACCTGACCACAATGGCAAGCAGTAAACCTGCCTCTACCCATGAGAGGTGCTCTGTCAAGGGAAGAAATGTAGAACTAAGCAACTGAAACTGCAGCCATTTCAGTGCCCAGGTCTTCCATATGGAAAAGGCCAGTGGATGGAGTTGTTTTAATTCCATGATATTTACTTGTGTTCAGTTGGAAGTGTAGGCAAGCAACCTGTTACTGCTATGATCAATAGGTAGCAACCATGGCTGATGTCTCAAATGGAAGATGGGAATATCTCAAAAGGGGATATCTCAAAAGGAGGATGGGAAGACTGAGAAAATCAAGGCTATGTAAGTGGAAGAGACAGAAAAGGAGAGGAAGCATCCCTGAAAAGATACACAAAGTAATATAGCAGTCAGGGGAGGAAAAGCAACTGCTGAGGTAAGCAACAACATCATCAGCTTCCAGCAGAAGTCTTGAAAAACTATGAAAAGTGAGCAGAACAAAGAACCTGGGAACACTTTGTATACCCAAATTTAAGAGCTGAATCTGCAGCAAGCCCTGCAGTCTCCAGCTTCCCAAGATCTTCCCAGGTTGTGAGATTGCACCTCACTGCCTGGTTTTGCATAGTTGTGTGTGTATCCATGGCAGCTGGCTCATTAGATGGTCTGTTTTAATCATGGCTTCTGACTGCTGCTCAGTCATGACCTACCTGCACTTACCACTTTGACAATCGCATCCCACATTTTGAAGGCTTCTGGTCCAGGCATTTGAGATATTGCCAAGGTGCTGCCTGAAATCACTGTTGCTGCTCAGAAATAGGTGCAGTAATAGTGGGCAATAGCTAACTGTAAAACCTAGATATCATCCCAGCCTGCAAACCAAACAATACTATTAATTTGTGTCAGCATCTGCCACATGCCAGGCATTTTACAGACAAACAAGAACTGATAAAATTTTGTGTGTAGTTAGACAGAGGAGCAGGCAGTTGCAGGGGTGGGGCAATAACAGCAGACTATTTCACTGTTAAGTTAGAATAAGCCTTTTAAAGCAGAAAGATGGGACCAAATTTTCTAAAGCTACATGGAAAAATGTGCAGAGGTCGTGGCTGAAGAGACAGAAAAGGAACCTGGAAAGAAATTACATACTAGAAAGTGTTTGGGATTGATTGCTTGAAGTGCTATGTATGCAAGAAGGATGGGACCAGCAATATAAATACAACTGGAATGCAGATGGTCAGCTTTTTTGTATTTGGTCTGTAAACCTGGGAGGTAAGCACCTTGTCTAAATGTGGGCAGATCTCTGCATTGCCAGCTACACTAACAGGATACACCATTCTGGCTTTTACACTCCTCTGCAAGCATTCAGCCATTTGAGGTCACATCTTATGGGACATCTGATCAGATCTGAACCTAGCCTAAGCTAAATTGGAATTGCAAATACAGACAAATATGGTTTGGAAGCTCTTGTTCACAGCCCTTCTCTAATGGAAAGGTAATATCTTACGTAAAACAGTGGTCTTACGTGATTCACTTACTTATCCCCACCCTTAGAAAAAATATGTTTTGGATGCCTCTCTTTTAACCTGACTTTAATTTTCATGGAAAACATGTCTGATAGCTTTGGAGACAATATTGGTATGTTCTGTACAGAAATTTTACTAGCTTTTTTTTTTTTTTCCTTCCTTTGGCATCAACTTGAAAGAATTGTTAGAAGATGATGTCTGCTGGAAACATTTATCCATTTCATTTTAAGAATGTAAGTAATTGTGCAGTTTATGTCATGCATATTAAATGTTTCACTATGAAAACAAATTTTACTCATTATTGCTCCTTATGACATTCCAATATGTTCTCTTAGAGTACTCTTTGCTTTCTGACATCTGCCCAGTTCTGGAATTAGGATGCAGGACTGATCCAATACTTCATAAAAATCTCAATGGTTTTAAGATTAGGCTTTGCAAGAATGCATTCCACCAGGTCTCTAGCCTGGAACCAACAAAAAAACCCCAACTATGTGATGGCAGGAAAGGACACAGACCATTGGAA
Organism: Falco rusticolus; assembly: GCF_015220075.1. Classification (NCBI taxonomy): domain Eukaryota; kingdom Metazoa; phylum Chordata; class Aves; order Falconiformes; family Falconidae; genus Falco; species Falco rusticolus. The sequence continues at coordinate 72,439,309 of NC_051210.1, read as the reverse complement.
GTTTTGAATTGCGTGATCTAGTGGTGGAAGAGCATTGTTAAGTCTGTTCCCTGGTAGACAGGTTGTCAGTGTAAGGAGCAGCTGAGTCCAGAGGCGTGTCATATTGATTAGACTGGTGGAGCTAGCGGTTTTTATAGAACTTCTTCTATCATTTAAATCTTAAGTTATTTTAGTACCCGTGCAGGTCTTGTTCTCAGCATGAGCAAATACCCAAAGATGGCAGAAGGGCTATACAAAGCTATAGTTCAAAGACTATATGATGTTATAGTTCAGAGGTCCCAAATGCGGAGTGGCAGACAGCAAGCATCCTTACAGATGCTGCGTTGTGCAGGAATCATAGAAACGGTGGTGGGGAATGATCTGCGGAGGTCCTGTAACCCAAAGGTCTAGTCCAGCCTCCTGCTTAGACCAGGACTATTGCCAACACTAAATCATGTTTCTATGTATCTGTCTAAATCTTTGTGGGTGGAGAATCCATGGAGGGTAACGCACCAGGCAGCAATGAGAGAAACTGCTGGACCTGAGGAAAAGCACATAACCAACCCAACCTAGGTTTAAACCAAGGTAACAATAGTAGGTGAAACTTACAGACAAAAGATTCAAAATGAGTCATTGGGACCTTACTTGGTTGAATGATGTTGAAAGATGGTAAAAGCAGAGTGGAGTTGCTGACCAAGGCCAAAATTAAAAAGTGTAAAATGAGCAAAGATAGGGGCAAAGGGCAAAATTCAAAGCAAGATGGGTTGTTTATTTGAGAGTGAGGGAAAGGAACTTGAGTAAAGCAATGAGCAGGTTAGGGCTGTGCAGGAACATCCCCATCATTCAGACCTGTGCATGATCACTGCAGTCTGGAGCAGGACAACCAACCAGTTGTTCTCACCATGCATTGTGCATCCACCCTGCCTGAGCAGCCTAGGGGCCTAGGGTGATTACCCCAGAGACGACTGGAGATAGACCTATAATATTGTTCAGAGAAGGGGAAACATAAGAAGTAGAGCCGCAGCTGGAGAAGAGGCTTTTAACACCGTTGCCAGGAGGGGAAATTGCAGCTGCAAAGGGATTTTTCCTGGGTTATGATGAATGCAATTTCTATTGTAAAGAACTCAGTATGTTTTGAGGTGGCTGGAGTTTTGGGGTAGGAGGAATGCACGTCACTTCCATGCCCCTTCTCACCGCAGTCCCTCATACATTGTGACTAGAATGAATTGAAATGCGTGAACCCTGGAGGAAAGGAACAAAGAAATAAGAAGCTCAGTCAGGAGCTTTTAATGAAGCTTCAGTTCCTTCTAAGCCTATGAAAGCAATGGAAACACTGGGCCACAAGCTACTACACTATGCCTTATCCTGGTTCCCTGTGTGCAGCATGCAATGATTTGGAAGGGCTGGGATGCTTTGTGCCAGGGCTTTGGGGTGGGCAGAAATATTCTTGCTTTATGCTCCCTGAAACAACTCCTGGAAAGGCTAATGGCATGTTAGCAGGCAAGGTACAAGGACTGTACAACCCGGAGGACTAACCATGGAGTGTAGATAATCAAGTACTGTAATAGGTGAGACCTGTAGGAAGGTGTGCCAGCTGGACTTCAACCAGGCTGGCTTTGATGATGACCAAGTCCATGTCCTACAGCAAAGAGGCACCTGATTTCAGACCCCCATTTCCAGTTTATGCATCTTGATATAAGAAAATAACTGAAGAAGCTAGTCCATTGTATGCCTTTTCTGGGAAAGTAGAGGTCCAGGAATGAATTTGAGGCATAACACTGTCAGAGTTAATATATAAGGTGATTACACTAGAGTAACCTGTACAAGTAGGTATCTAAATGTGGATGCAAAGGGGGAAGCAAAACAGATTTGTCAGCTGTCACAGCTAGATCTCAAAAGCATGAACAATGTAAATTAATGATATAATAAATCAACCACTTTAAGAGTCACTGAGTTTCAAATACCATTCCTAAGTTTCACCAGACATCATCTGTGTGTGAAAAATACCATTTCAGCTAATGACAGATCTCCCATTAACTTCAAAAGGAGCAACCCTGAATGTGCAATCCTGGCTCTGTGTCTGCTCATTTCAGCAAGAGTTTGGTGAAAGTTGATTTTGGAAAGTAACCTGAAACAAAGTTAAAATTCTGATGCCCATGTCTCAATCTAAGAGCAAATGAATTAATATAGCTGTCAGTGCAGATGGTTGCTGCTTGGGACTGTTGCTTAGAATCATAGAATCATTAAATTGTTTTGGTTGGGAAAGATCATCAAGTCCAGCTGTTGACCCAGGACTGCCGAGTCCACCACTAAACAATGTCCATAGGTGCCTCCAGGTATTTCAATACCTCCTTGATGGTGACATCACCTCCACTTCCATGAGCAGCCTGTTCTAATGCTTGACAACCCTTTTGGTGAATAATTTTTTCCTAATACCCAATCTAAACCTCCCCTGGTGCAACTTGAGGCCGTCTCCTCTTGCCCTGTCACTTGTCATCTGGGAGAAGAGACCGACCCCCCTGCCTACACCCTCCTGTCAGGCAGCTGCAGGGAGCCACAAGGTGCCCCCGAGCCTCCTCCTCTCCAGGCTGACCCCCCCCAGTTCCCCCAGCCGCTCCCCACCAGCCCTGTGCCCCAGCCCCGGCACCAGCCCCCTGCCCGTCTCTGGACACGCTGCAGCCCCTCTGCGTCCCCCTGGCAGTGAGGGGCCCAACCTGAACACAGGAGTCGAGGGGCGGCCTCGCCAGTGCCCAGTGCAGGGGGACAGCACTGCCCTGGCCCTGCTGGCCACGCTGTTCCCGGCACCAGCCAGGATGCTGCTGGCCTCCTTGGCCACCTGGGCACACGGGGGGCTCATGCCCAGCCGGCTGCCGACCAGCCCCCCCAGGCCCTTTCCCCCCAGGCAGTTCCCAGCCCCCTGCCCCCAGCCCGCAGCGCTGCGGGGGCTGGTGTGACCCACGGGCAGGACCCGGCACTGAGCCTGGTTGACCCTCACACAACTGGCCTGGGCCCATCGCTCCAGCCTGCCCAGACCCCCCTGCAGAGCCTCCTGCCCTCCCGCAGATCAACGCTCCCCCCAGCTGGGGGTTACCTGTGAACTTGGTGAGTTGGCACTCGATCCCCTTGTCCACACTGTTGACAAAGATACGAAACAGGACTGGCCCCAACACTGAGCCCAGGGGAACACCACCTGTGACCAGGCACCAGCTGGATGTAGCTCCGTTTACTACTCTCTTTGGGCTCGGCCATCCAGCCAACTTTTTACCCAGTGTAAAGTAGGTCTGTCCAAGCCATGAGCAGCCAGTTTCTCAAGGAGAATGCTGTGGCAAATGGTGTCAAAGGCTTTGCAAAAGTCAAGGTAGACAACATCCACAGCCTTTCACTCATCCGCTAGGCAGGTCATCTTCTTGTAGAAGGAGATCAGGTTGGTCAATCCGGACCTGCCTTTCATAACCCCATGCTGGCTGGGCCTGATCCCCTGTCTGTCCTGTACATGCTGCGTGATGGCCCTCAGGATGATCTGCTCCATAACCTTCCCTGGCACCGAGGTCAGAATGACGGGCCTGTAGTTGCCCAGATCTTCCTTCTGTCCCTAGTTGTAAATGGGCATCACATCTGCGACTTCCAGTCAAGGTGGACCTCAGCAGTTAGCCAGGACCGTTGCTAAATGATCGCAAGCGGCTTGGTGAGCACTTCCACCAGCTCCCTCAGCACCCCTGGGGGCATCCCATCTGGCAGCGTAGACTCGTGTGTGTCTAAGTGGTGTAACATGTCACTGAGCATTTTCCCTCGGGTTACAGGGGCTTCACTGTGCTCCCTGTCCCCATCTTCCAGCTCAGGGGGCTGGGTACCTGGAGGACAACTGGTCTTGCTACTGAAGACTGAGGCAAAGAAGGCATTTAGTTCCTCAGCCTTTTCCTCCTCTTTTGTTACTCTGTTTCCCCTTGCATCCAATAAAGGATGGAGATTGTCCTTAACCCTCCTTTTGTTGCTAATGTATTTACAGAAATATTTTTTATTGTCCTTTATGGCAGTAGCCAGATTAATTTATAGCTGGGCTTTGGCCCTTCTCCTTTTCTCCCTGCAGAGCCTCACGGCATCCTTGTCCTCCTGAATGGCTTGCCCTTTCTTCCAAAGGTGGTAAACTCTCCTTTTTTTCCTGAGCTCCAGCCAAAGCTCTCTGTTCAGCCAGACTGGTCTTTTCCCCATCAGCTTATCTTTTGGCACATGGGGATGGCCTGAGCCTTTAAGATTTCTTTCTTGAAGACCATCCAGCCTTCCTCGACTCCTTTGCCCTTTGAGACTGCCTCCCAAGGGACTCTGTCAACCAGTCTCCTGAACAGGCCAAAGTGTGCCCTCTGGAAGTCCGAGGTAGCGCTTCTGCTGACCCCACTTCTTTCTTCTCTGAGAATCAAGACGGTCATGTAATGATTGCTATGTCCAAGAGAGCCTCCAGCCACCACAGCACCACAAGTCCTCTGTTCACAAAAGGCAGGTCCAGCAAAGCGCCTTCCCTAGCTGGCTCTGCCACCATCTGTGTCAGGAAGTTCTCTTCCACACACTGCAGGAACTTCCTGGACTCTTTCCTCTCTGCAGTATTGTATTTCCAGCACACGTGGTAAGTTGAAGTTCCCCATGAGAAAAAAGGCTAGCGACTGTGAGACTTCTCCCAGCTGCTTATAGAATATTTTGTCTGCTTCGTCATCCTGGTTGGGTGGTCTATAATAGACTCCCACCATGGTATCCACCTTGTTGGCCTTCCCCCTGATTTTTAGCCACAAACACTCAATGCTGTCATCACCATGACTAAGCTCTAGACAATCAAAACACTCCCTAATGCATGGGGCTACCCCACTGCCTCTTCTTTCTTGCCTGTCCCTTCTGAACAGTCTATAGCCATCCATTGCAGCACTCCAGCTATGGAAGTCATCCCACCATGTTTCCGTGATACAGCTATCTTGTAGTTTTCCTGCTGCACAATGGCTTCCAGCTCCTGCTGTTTGTTGCCCATGCTGCTTGCGTTGGTTTAGATGCACTCCAGTTGGGCTGTTTATCCTGCCACCCTTTTGGGGGGAGAAGCCTAATTCCTACATGACCATTCTCATGTGCTTCTGTGGTTTCTAACACATCAATAACCCTTGTGTCTTTGCTGTCATGTGGATCTCCATCCCCTGTCTCCACTGACAGCAGACTGAAGGACCTCACTAGCATGCCATCCCTCAAAGATGAAATAAGCTATTTCTGGATAATAATTGTCACAAGGTGTATATGTTTTATTCTGTTCTTGCAGTGTTTTTTACTGACTGTTAAGTGTCTTCCTTTGTCACTTCTTTGCCAAAATCCTATTTGGTGTCCAACACTAACAAGTGGCTTTAAAGGCTTATGCAAAGGGTCATAACATGATTTCCACTCATGGAATTACTTCTTGCTAGAAACAAAACAAAAAGCCTCCACATAAAATCTCTCTATGTCCCATGTCCAACTGGCCCTGGGAGTGTAACTCTGCACTCCTCCAGTCGTTGCTCATGTGTTGGTAAATTCTTTTGTAAAACTTTATTTTCTTAATGAAGTCACTCATGGGTTCTGCACCCTGTCTTCTTCCAAAAATAGCATGAACCTTACCTGACCATATAATGTAAGTAATATTTCTTTCTCTATTATAGTGGATGATAGAAGATCTGGGAATGTATTTAGACAGTAAGGAAAGTAAGCAACTACCTTTAGCCAGTGCTGCTCTAATTGTGAAAGACTTAAGTCATCTGTATTTAAATCCTTACCCCTGCCTGTCTAATTTTCTCCTGTGTTGAGAGGGTAGACTCTGCTGTTTATTGTATATTATCTTCTTCCTTCTCTATGGAGTGAACTGTTTTGCATCCATCCAGCAAAAGGAGAGAAGTCCCAGCTCTTTATAAGTGCAGTGTTATATTTATAACCCAACCTGCTGATGTTAAGTGCATTTACTAAAGATAATTTTTTGTATTCCTTTTCCCATGTCCTGCCTCTATTCATGCTCAGGTGATTTCTTCAAATGCTCAAGATTGCTTTTTCAACTTCCAGCCAGGTACTGAGGGGCTCCACCAGGGCCGCCAGGTCCATCCAGACTGCCCTCACCCTTCTTGGCACCAAACAACCTGCTAAGCCTCTCTCTGGTGGTTAGACCACCCAGCTCCCAATTCTCCCAGTTTTGCCTTCCTGGGCTTCCTGGCCTCAGGGAAGGGCTCACACTCCTCTACTGCATTTTTAACCTCATCCTTGATCATCTACCTTGACATAATCCTATTCATCTTGGATCTTTGTTTCAGGCACCACAGTCATAGAATGATTTAGGTTTGAAGGCACCTCTGCAGGCCGTCTAGTCCAACCTCCACTTTAAACACATCTAATTAGATCAGGTTGCTTAAGAACGTGGGTAGTTAAGTCTTGAAGACCTGCCAGGTTGGAAAGGACAAGGGTATATCTTCCCAGCTGGAAAATGAACAAATTCAGAACAAGGAGCCAAGAACAACAACCTTGGGCAGATGCTGCTGAGATGTCAAGGAGACAAACTGCAGTTGGGTACAGGTATGTTATGAACTGTAACATAGGGCTACATATCAAAGCTATGCATTTCTATCTGCACATATACTGAATGCTGTGCCTGATTTAACACTGGTGTATTTGAGAGAGAATGGGATGCACAAGAGGGTGTCAAGGACCGCAATGGCATGGTGAAAGGCAGTGAAGAAGACAGACATCAGGAGTGGGAAGAAATCTCTTTCCAGTACTTCCAATGCAGGAGGGAAATGTGGCTTTAAGGGGCAGTGGGAAAAGGGGAAGCAGGTCAGGAAAAGGGAGTTTGGCTGCAACTGAGTCACTGCTTGGAAATGGTCTCTGTGGCACACACTGTGCCAGTTCCATGGCTCTGAAGCCACAAGTGGTTCTACATGAGTGATGGCTTGGCCACCGGGTAGGCAGCTATGCTGGTACAGGGCTGCTGCGCAGCAGCAGTCCTCTGCTGCAAGAGGCAGGGAGCCAGCAAGTCTTCCTATGTCCCCATCACCAGATCACTTCTTGAGCCAGCTACTCAGCTGTGCAAAACCCAGGCCTTGCCCTCAGGAGCTCCCCAAAGGTAGGCTTCATGGGATCGGTCAGAGGCATCTCAGTTCTGTGAGCACTGTGCTTTGTAGGGCTCAGGGTGAGGAAGCCTGGCTCCCTTCGCCATTTGGGAATAATGGCAATAAAAGGGCTGATGTTTGAGGGCCCCACTAGCCTGAAATGTGTCCATGTGTCAGGATCCAATCTCCAGTAAATGTAACTGCCCTTTTAAAAGATTTGTCCTGGAATACAGCAGCTCGTGGAAGGTCCTGATGGTGCTGGAAGCCTGGCTGAAGTCTTGCACATACATCTTCCTCCTTTTCAGCTCTAGACTCCAAGGTTAGTTTACTTTTTTATTAAAGACTTGATGTTATTAAGAGTGCCAACACAGGTTCTTACTAGTGAGCACTAAGAGATGTCATTTTTTGGTTCAAGATAATTAAGATCTGTTGTGGCTGTTCCTACTATAGCTGCTGCAGGCTTTTGAACACTGAATTCCTAAAGTAAGAAAGCTGTGTCACTATTATTACCCAGGGTGTTGCAGATGACAGGTTAAAGAGAAGCAGAACTGCACAGTCTACAAATCAGAGATGATGGGAAGGTGATACTCTGAAGAGACTCATTGCAAGTAAGCTGTTTTTCTGCAGTGCTCAGCCACCCTTCTTTGTCAGCTGCAACTGACAGTTCTCCCCTGAGGTCTTGCATTAGAGGGAGTAACACAGAGTGTCCAGAAAGGAAAACCATCTTGAAATCCTGTGAAGCATAATATTCTCCCTCAGCTGCATCAAATCTGAAGTCCCTCCACATTCTGAATGTCTCTTATCTGTATCCCAAGTCCGTGAGGTCAATGCCAATATTTCTTTCTCGCACCGACCTCTGGGAAAACATTTAGATAAATGTTATTAATCCCCTTGGTGCCTTGCATGTCTAGGAGATGTCTACAAAAGAGCACGCAAGCAGTGCTTGGAATGAACATAATGAGGCAGGTTTGATCCAAATAACAATGGAAGCCTGTCACACACCTAAATAAACAGGCAAGCGTGCCAACAAACACAGTTGTTTGCTGGGCGATGCGGTAGGAGTTGCACGTTGCTGACTGGATAATCAGGCTGAAGGCTCTTTAACACACAAATGACATGAGCTGTTCTGCTGGGCTCAGCTGCCAGACTCTGGGTTTATTCAGAGCACCACGGAAGAGCTGTGGCATTGCTGGTGATCCTCTTCAGCCTCTCTAAGCACTAGACAAGCACTGACCTCTGTCCCTTCTGCAGTGAGAAACAGGATGATTTCCTGTTCTGCAGGTAGGGTAAGGAAGCACAGCTATGCTGGCTGCTCTGCAAACAGAGCAAAACAAACAAACAAAAAAAATCCCAACAGCTCTAAGTTGGACATAGAGGAAAGTAGTCAGAATAAGCAGTAAGGCTTCAGTGACTCTGCCACAGCAGGTGACAGATTGTGGGACCTCAAGTGTAGGTAATGCGTGTCTGGTAGCATCTTGTAATGCTCATTGCTTTGAATTGGAGACTTTTCAAACAGAAAGTAGCAGAGGAAACATGACTCTAGGTGATTCATACATTGAACATATCTGCAATTCAGCTGAGGAGCAAGGAGCTGACTCCTACCTTTGTCAGGACCTACCTACCTAGGAGAGGTTGGAAGGAAGATGCCAGCTTGAACTGAAAGAGGAGAAATTGGGGAAGACAAGGGCAGAGTTTGGGTATCCTATTGCACACAGGTAGCAGAGAGGAGCAGCATGAAGCAGAAGGGGAATCATGCCTGCTAATTCCCAGTGCATCTGTTCCTCCACAAGGCAAGGCAAAGCCCGGAAAATCTGGTGGTAGAGTGCAACCACCAACATTCTGCTTTGCTCCTGGGACATATGCAGAATGCATATATGCATGTATTCTAAACAGATGTTGTGCATTTGCCCTTGCCTCTGTAGACAGTCTAGAGAAGATGAGCATCTACTATAAACTGTCTGACTAAGAGCCTGGCTTTTTATCACCCTTTTTTTCTCACCATGTCAAAGGGGGCCTGCCTGTGTCTGGACAGCTCTGCAAGCTGTCACCTCAAAGACACAGGTGGATCTGAAGCAAGCTGGGAGCTCATGTTGGACCTTGGGAGAGTGTCCTGGATGACCAGCAGTTTCACTTTATCTGTATAAATAAAGGAGCCAACTACAGTAAGACAGATCTGGGAAAGCAATAATATGGATTCACCCCAAAAAGCGTATTTCAAATTGATCAGTTAAAAACCTGTCTCTTCAAATGTAGAAGTCTAGTATGTTTGGTATCAGCTCAAAAACAGCTCTTGTCTGCATCTGTACATTGAGTTCAGGATTTTGTCTATATAATAACTCAATCTATGTCCCATGTCAATCAGATACAGCACCTGTATTTTAAACATGGATTTCCTGTTGTGAATTTTTGCTTCCAGACTTACTGTACTGCAGTTATCTCTTCTGGACTGCGTCTGATAGCTGCTTGGTCTGAAGACGTGGATGGACTTTTACATCCTTTTGTATCTGAGTAGAGATTTGCTAAGTCTGAATAGCAGAAACGTTCCTTTTACATTTGTGCTGTTTCGTTACACAGATCAAGAGGACAGGACTTTCTAGTGACTATGCTGTCCTTTGGTACTCTTATTTCATCTCCACATCCCCTCTGTTAATCTATGTAATTCAACCAACAATGACTTCAGCCTTCGCTCTTGAAAGGCGTTGGGCAGCCTTACTTGTGTGACAGCTGCAGACCTCCAGGCAGGCATTTCAACCAGATATCCTGAAATGTCCTTAAAAATTTTCAGTTTCGAACAGCCAAGGCAACATGTCTACAAGAGCTATGCTTTGAAAAACACCCCATCTGCACGGCCTAAAGCCTTAGCATGGTTTATAAGTGTTCTGTCACAAGTTAAATCAAACTAATCCTTTCACTTCCCACTGCATTCATACTACTGGGAAAATAAGTTTGTTTACCTAGGTCTTAACAACTTTTACAGAGACCATGAAATCAGGAATTTATGCAATTTTTGTGCTCCTTCAGCACCTTCCTTTTCAGGATCACAACGTGTCCCCTGGCTGGGTAAGGAAACTTCCTGTGTTACTTGCATTTAATTGAATTACTTGCTCATTGTGTGCAAGTAGGAAGGCAGCCCATCACTGTAATCCTGTGCTCTTACATTGGATTCAGCAACTTCAAAAAGCTTCCCAGAGCAAATTCATTTAAAACCTTTGGTGGAATATTCCTTTAATTAGTTAAAAACCTTTAATTTCAGGTTTTCCGTTATTATTTTAACAGCTTAGAAAGAGCCCTCTTTTCTCTGCTGCATATAACCACATAAAACCGATGCCCCAGAATTCAAGCTCTCGGCACCCTGACGTGTTATTTCACATTTCTCTCTGCCCATTGCCCCCTGAAGCCATGGCTCACTTTCCCAGTGTGAAAGCAGCAGAGGAATTAGCTTGATGCCCTTTTTCATTTATTGTCCTTTCTGTCCACGAGGTTCCTGCGTGTCTCATTCTCAGTCGTGCTCCTGCCTATGTGCTATTCTGCTGCAGTTAATGATCCCTTTGAGCTTTAGACCCCAGAAGTCAGGATTTCCTGGTACTGGCTGCAGACACAGATTCCTGACTCTGCAGCACTTGGTGTGAGAATAGGGGAAATTGATGACTTCTGAGGGATAAGTTATTGCTTTTTTTTTTTACCTTGGCTTTTGTTTGCAAGCCACGCAACAACATGCTATGCATTTCTTTAACTCTTCCATCACAAGCTTTCCAGGCAATGTGAAGGGTGCTCACAACTCCTCAAGCTGCCTGTTCATCATTCTTGATCTGATGCTTGCTACAGTGCCACTGTTGATGTGCCTGCAGGTGAAGAGCCCTGCCATGAGCCTCTCCACCCAGAATTTGGACATGCACATCAGACCAAACTTCCCAGCCTGTTACTCACTGTGGCTCCCTGGTATCTCAAGCAGGAGAAAGCCCTTAAAAGAGGACCAAGGTTGCAAGGTGCTATCACAACCACAGGCCTTGTTGCAATCCCTGCCATGCTCATTGTCCCCCTGAGCTCCAGAATAACTAAAATCCCACGTGAATCATACATTCCCCACCCACCCCCCCATCTCTCTGCAAATCTTATCTGTATAAACACTTCCTGAACTGCCTGAATTCTCATACTGCCCAAGAGCTAGAACACAATTCGACTGAACAGACTACTGAACTGGGAGATTTATGATTTTTGTGAGTGAGGCTGCAGGTTGTTTTTGTTTCAATTAAACAATGGAAATAAGGAAAAACAAATACTGCCGTTAAAAAAATCACAGAATCCGTGTGATGTGGGGGACAGAAATGTTCACTGCTGCCTTGCATGTGTGTGCATACTCCACATCCCTGTATATAGATGCATCATTACCTATCACAAAAAAATTGAATGTGTTGCTTAATGATCAAATACCTGGGGTTGCACTAATTGCCTAGACTTTAACCTAAGTTCTAAATCCCAGCTTTTAAAAGAGAACTTGAACACCCTGACATTTTTTGTTTTAAATTTTATGTAATACTTAAAAGCCCACAGAACTATCCCAGATTTTGGGCTACAAAATTCAAGGCCATCTTGTGCTGTGTTGCAATAATGGCTTTCACTTACAATCAAATGAAAGTTGGGCCAAGCTTTGAATGTTCATTTACTGTTTGTATTTCCCTTAATTTTGTTCCTTTGCCTGTGCGTGGCTGTGAGTGCATGCTCGTGCTGTTGTTTTCCTAGCTGCTTTGCAGACACCTTCTGGTACCTTCTGGCTGACTGGGTGCAGACAGCTCCAGCTGGGATATGCTGTGCTAGGCCATTTGTAGAGAGATATTTAATTATTTGGGGTTTTGTTTTGCCTTTCCCCAATGACATTTGTTTAATTGGGCAGGTGTAAGTGAAGTACCTGCCTTTTCAGGCAGAGCAATTAAAGAAGCAGTACTTTTAGTAATACATAAAAGGGATTCTGTGGTTATTCACAAGGCTGTGCCTGTTTAGAACTTACCTGTAATATATAGGACATAATGTAATGTATGTCTACAGCATACAAAAAACTCTGCAAAAAAAAATCTTATCTAATCAGATGAGTTGTTCAAGAAAACAGAACATTTGTCTGCACAAATAATAACTTATTTATATATCTAGGAATTGATCTTATCAAGATTACCATTAGATGTTTTCTCAGATGAGCTTTTTACAATACTATGTAATTTACAGGAAGACTCAAATTAGGTGTCCAGTTCTGCATTTATTTGAGAAAAGAAGGTATTTAAACTTCCATGTGTAATTCTCAAAGAGATAAGAACTTCGACAATTTTTTTATTGTCTTTTTTTTGCAGTAAGGTTGGAAATATTAGGACCCAGATTCATCCTACATAGCACTAGGACTCTGAGGGAATGGCCTTTATATAATGAATGGAGGAAGATGAGTCTCAGCTGAGCCTTTTGCTGAGGTTCATCTCTCTATGTGTGGAGAGCCTGAATCACTCCTAATCCATAAGGAATGAAACTGATCCTTCTGTGTGATTAGGAAGTTCATCAAAGCAGCTGTCCCAAGTTGGACCAAGGTCTTCTCCAGCTCAATATCCTGTCTCTAGCAGCGGCTGTACGTGATAGACAGGGAAGAGCAAAGCCAGGAAAAGCAAATAGGATGATTCCCTGGAGCAGCCTCCTAACCTCTGTTTTCAGCTTGGGAGTTTCTTCAGCTGGTTGTGTTTTCTGTGTATTTAGTAACCCTCAATGGATTTCTCTTCTGTGTACTTGCCTGGTCTTGCCTTGAGCTGAGCTACATTTCACGTGTCGCAGCATCTGCTGGCAGTGACATCTGTGAGGCCATCAAGTGCCATGTACACCTGGGTGTTTTAAACCTTACTGACAGGAGGTTCTTCTGAAGTCTTTAAATGTAGTGACCCGAAGAAATGTGTATGAACATCACAAATCCTCCTCTGCCCCTTCTGCCCCAGGAAGAAGCTGGAAAGGCATCAAGTCATGTGTTATCCATGCCCAGTGTGCAACAAGGGACTCTACAGCCTTGTCTCCCATCTCCTGGGGCTTGGGCTGCCTGGGCTCATGGCCAGCTCTCACCTGACGCAAATGAGCAACCTAGGATCAGACTGCTGAGAAAAAAAGTCAGTATGAAGGAGCCATGAAAAGCCTGGCTGGGGTCTCCTCTGCTTTGCCTGGCAGCCGCATTCAAGCTCAGGCCCTTACCCTTGGTACCCTAATGAGCTGTGCTGTGGCAATGCCAATGCCCAGCCCTGCACCTTGCTCATCCTCACCCCAACACACTGACTTGCCTTCTGAGCTTGACCTCAGCTCTGCCTCATCACTATGGACCTGTCTGGCAATCCATGGGCTGCTGGCTGCCATTCATGGACTTGGGGGATGGGGCTGTTGTAACCTCCCTAGTGGCCTTGTTGTCACCCTTGGCTCTGGCTTGCTGTCCCCTGCAAATCATCCAGCTCTTGCTGTTCCCTTACATGCTTTCTTGTCTCATCAGTGCATTACCGTCTTGTCAGGTCATTCTGGGTTGACAAACAAATCTGCATATACTATAGCAATGTCCCCCCTTCCTCTCCCCACCTCTACTGCATGTATGAGATCTGGTCAAGCCAGACGCTGGTCAAGCTGACAGTTTTGATCCTTTACCAGCCTCTTTCATCCAGCCAGCTTTCATCCCACTGTACCCTCTGCATGAATGACACCGCCTGACTCATATGGCCTGGCTGTAAGCAAGCCTAATAACTTCAAGGCATAAAATAAGGAAGTTTTAAAATGCAGATATTCTTTCGGTTTCAGCATATCAGAGACATAGACAGAATTATGATGACTATGAAGAAGTGTGAGAAAATGCGTGAGATTTATGGATTTCAATGTTTACAGTAACATTATTACATCATTATATCAGTTCTCACTGTGGAAATTAAGGGCATGGTAAAGTGACTGTCTTACTGTCTGCATGGAAATATATAGAAAGCAATTAGTCTTTCAAAAAACATATTTTGATATGTTGTTGAAAGCTGTATTTTCTTACAGTTTGAATGAATTGGTAAGCATCTGAGTTTATGAAGTTCTTTTACAGTTATTGGATTAAGAAAGCCATTCTTTTTTATCATTTTACAAGTTCTTGTCTAAGCCTTAAAGTGCAGTGAAAACATGAGTTCTGTTTGCTAGTTTGAAATGTTCTGTCCAGCTAGCTCACTCTAGTTCGCTGTTACAAATCCTCTGGCCCTGTTATGGGTTGCTAGGCAAAAGGGAAATAATGTCATTTGTTAAACAAAGCAGACAAAGTCTTTCTTTGTAGACTTCGCACATTCTTTCAGTGGTGTGAAATCCATGTTAACAATCAGCTCACAGTGAAAAGGTCCCAGTTAAACATTACCACAAAACCCATGAGGTTTGTGTACCATTTGAGGGCACAAAAAACACCATTTCCCAAAACTTCACCTGGATCCTTAAACTGTTCAATGAGTTTGTTGCCAAGGTTTTCTGACCAGGAGAAGCAGAAACGTGAACCATGTTGTGTGCAGGAGGGGAGGACGTAGGACAGATATCTGGCAGGGAGGGTGACACAGGTACAGCCTTCCACGGGGTAAATTTTTTCTTCCCTTGCCCTCTGTTTGAGATTTCCCTGTATTTTTCTGGGTATTTTATGGTTTTTTATTCCACTGTAGTTTTGTTAAGGAGAAATCCTAGCTGCCTTGTGATAGCTGCCCTGTGCCCTCTGAACTCCACTTACTGCTGGGGTGTTCTGTGCAGTCCCAGCTGACAGAGGGACTTTGTGCTTTGCGGGAAGAGGTCTTCAGGGACTGACAGAGTGGGAAACTAGAAAATACCCTCTTATAAAGTTCTGCCTTTTGAGTTGTCTTTCCTTGGTGAAGCTTTGCCTTTTCCCTGCCTGGATTTCTTTTGCAGGAGGCAGTTCTTTGCCTTTGAAAGGAACTATTGCAGGATAGACATACATATTTAAAGCACTCGTATCTCAACTTTCAGAAGGGAAAGAGTGCAGCTCTTTTACTGAGACTCCAGTGTGCCTAGATGTATCTGACCCGAGGCTCTATTGTGGTCAGCAATTATTTGCTGTGCCCTGACATCATCATGTACAGGGAATGTTGCATCTCTCTAACAGCTTGAGCCATACCAGGGTGTGACAGCAGACAGGAATTTGAATAAATCCTCAGTATCCATCTACATGGCTTCTTAACACCTAGGCGGCAGTGTAATCTCTCTGAGATTCAAAGATATTGCTTCAGCTTCAAGTATCAGGGGCTAATTAAGCAACTTGAATCCAAGACCAACTTCTCTGTTGCTGCATTTTTGTTGCAGATTTGTAAGACCACAAAGTCTGGTCTTCTAGAGATAATTTAGTTTAATCTGTTTAAAGTTCCCTGTATTAATAACGGGTTTGACTAGGTGTTCCTGAGTTAGAGGATATTTTTAAAGAAAAGTCAATTTTGATTTGCCTTTCCAGGAATACAGAATCCACTTCACAAATAGGATTGCTTTGGTGGATAGCTGCGTTCATCACTAAATCTTTATTTCCATTGGCAGTTGAAGCTGATTTAATACCTATTTTAAGTCACTGAATCTCCGCTAGTTTGAACAGCCCTCTCTCAAATGCACACTTCCATCTGAATGCGAGGCAGCTAGACTGCAGTGAAGTTTCCCAAGCCTTCTGTTTAATAGGGCCTATATATCGGTTTGGTAATTTTACCAAATCAAAGGAAAGATCTTTTTTTTAATTTTCACTGACTCATTCTCCAGATATTTTGCTAGATGCTTCCATCATCTTTCTGGGGTTGCAGGTGGCACAGCATCTCATTCCTGATCTCAGCAGTGTCTAAATTAGGTCAGCATGATGCCATTGTTCTAGTTCATATATCCAACAAATGAGTTAGCCTCATTGGTCTTGGATTTGCGCTGGGAGACATGTTTCTTTCATTGGCTAAAGGGAGCTTCCCTTGTTGTTTTCAGACATTTATTGCCAGAAGAATCCCCATTTTATTTATATAGTCATGCAAATATAGATGTATGTATATGTGTATCACTAGCTAGCTCTAATGTCCTGAAAAGGAAGACTTAAATATGTGGGAGTGGAATTAAACTCACAGCAACTTATTCACCTTAAGTCACTACGCCAAACACCACTGCCCACCAAAGTGTTTTCTTAAGGGCTTGGTGTTGTACCAGTTCTTGGGCTTCAACACATCACTGTTAGGAAGCCAGGCAGTATAGATGAAACCACTGACAGAAGGATTGCAGATGTCCTACATGCTATTGTACAGTTCTTCTCTCCTGTGTGCATTAAAGGGGTCAGTGAATTTACTCTCTGATCTATTTCATAGAATCACAGAACGGTTTGGGTTGGAAGGGACCTTAAAGACCATCTAGTTCCAACACCCCTGCCATGGGCAGGGACACCTTCCACCAACCCAGGCTGCTCAAAGCCCCATCCAACCTGGCCTTGACCACTGCCAGGGATGGGGCATCCACAGCTGCTCTGGGCAGCCTGTTCCACCGTCTCACCACCCTCACAGTAAAGGATTTCTTCCTGATATCTAGTCTAAATCTACCTTCTTTAAAACTATTACCCTTTGCCCTATCACTACAGGCCCTACTAAAAATGTTGTCCCCATCTTTCTTATAAGCCTCCTTTAGGTACCAGAAGGCCACTATAAGGTCTCCGCGGAGCCTTGTCTTCTCCAGGCTGAACACCACCACCTGTTTACTACTGGGAGATTTTCCCTCTCAAATTCTTTAATCTCTGCAAGTTTTGAAATTGAGCAGATTTTTAAAATAAAAGGCTGTAGTTTGGAGCAGGATTTGCACATTAACTTGTTCTGTGGGGTCAATGGCTGCTGCTTCTCATTACGGCAGTGCTGCTGCTTCTGCATCTGTGATGTGGGGGTGCAGTCCAGGCCTGGCCAGATCTCGCCTTTCTCTGAAGTAGTCACAGCCACTGGGTTTTATTCTGCAAAGCTGACATTAGCTTTCCTTGGAGTGTGAACAAAGCTCTAAAGCTGTTGCTACTGCCTCCTAGAAAAGGCTGTATGCACATGCATCCATGTTTTTCCTTGCATCACACCCAGCTGGCAATATGGGAACAAAAGCAGCCCCATTCTGATCACCTTTGTTAACCCCCCTTGGCACTGGTGGGGGAATGGGACAGTCTACATACAAAGCAGATGACTGTTAGGTACTGACCGTGTCCTAGGTCATTAAAAGGACAACTCAGTCATCAAAGTCAACCACTCACCAGGGGAGAAACAAATAATGAAAGCAAACTGAAAATAGGAAGACAAAGCAGGTATGAACATCCACTGCAGATTTCCTGGCCCCATCCTGTGGGTCACAGCAAGGTTGATCTCCACCACACCTGGCATCTACATTTCATGTGTTTGCAATCACCAGAGTGCCTATGTTCCTTCTTACAGGCAACAACAGGAAAACAGGCTCTTCTGGGGAAAGTTTGTAAGAACTGCAAGTAACATTCGCTGTTGAAATATTCCCCAGGAGACTGGGTGGTGTGTGCCAGGTGAAGCTGTAACGAGTGGTGTGATACAGCTGCTGTTCCGACTCTTCAGCAAAACAGTGTCAGCCCAGCCACATATCTCATCAAAGCTTCATCCAGGCTTTGCTGGGAAATGGCATTTCAATTTCTTCAACTTCTGCTGCAGAAATAAAGCCAGCTCAGTTGTGAACACAGCAAAAAGTCCACCCTAACCAGTGCAAATGCTAAAGACCTGACATACGTGTTCGAAAGAGGAGACAGACCATCAGCCCTGTAGGAAACCCCTTCAAGATATCTGACTTTCCATCCTCAGCCTAAAACCAAAGGGTGGCCTTTGAAACCTGGGGTGCAGGACTGGAATGAAGATCAGGCACACCAGTGTTTTCATCTCATTTTTGATGGAGGAGCTTTGAGCTGATGTGCAAGTCATTTGATCTGCCTGACCTTTTTGAGAATAATTTCTGGCTTAGAACTTCCAAGTTGTTAGTAACTTATTTCAAGAGAAGGTGCTGCAGCAGCAAAGGCCATGTTGGTGCAAAGGGAAGGGTTGGGTTTGAAAGGGGAAACATGGCTGCCAAGGGTTCTGTTGCTTTGGATGCCATTGGAGAAGAGCAGACTGGATTAAGGAGAGCAAAATAAAAGCACTCATTCTCCTCGACTTTCAATTGATTTCTACAAGCCAATTCATTCTGAATCTTTTCAGGATCTGGAAACATTATGATCCATTTTTAATCAAAATAAATTATTCTGGTTTCCAAGCTGATCTCATGGTATTTTCTAGTCAGCAGAGGAAATACTAAAAATCTTGTAAGACATCCTGTTCTCATAAAATGCCCAGCCCAATTTTGTAAATTCAGGAGGTTTTGGCTAGGCCAGATAAGCTTTGGAGAAGCATCTGAATATTCACTCAAGCTGAACCCACACTCCAGACTGTGGTGTGAGCAGTTTCCTGCACTTCTGAGCTTCTGATGCTTTGAAAAATTTTACTGACTCTGGAAGAATTAGGACAGTAAGAAAAAAAATTTTGCCCCTCTGTATTTAGTCCACTGGTTAAGGAGAAGCGCATATGGTTGCCCAAAGGCTGATGGATAGGATAAATTCAGCATGATTAATGTCCTTTTCCCAACAGCATGCAAATAAGTAACCATGAAAGCCTCCCACATCCAGAGACCTCTTGGGAAATAAGTTACAAAGGCTGCTTTGGTGGTGATGGTTTAAGGTAAAAATTGCCTAGTAATTACTGTCACTCTTGCATATATGAGACATGTCTCCCACAAGAAAAAATGTGTCCCCTATTCAGCCTCAGTGCTTGTGTAGTTCCCATCACATAATATTTGAGCACCTTCCAAGCAGTCAAAAATAACCCAAAAATAAATGTAAGAAAAAAGGTGTTGTTTCTTCAGCCCGGTAAGAACACAACAGCCTTCCAGGCTGGCTCTGACCTTGTGCCAGTATGGCTGGGGGCAGGTCTGTGTATTTCTGAGCATCTCTGAATCAGTATTTTGACAAATTGCCCTTTCTCCCTCTGGCTTACCCAGTTTGCTGACATGCTGATAGTCTCTCTGGTGTCAGGGCTGGTAAGGGATGCATGTCAAGCTGCTCAGTAACTTTCAGAGCTCAAAGTCTTCTTCTCTTGTTTTGGACACACTCAATGGAGAGCAACATTTACCATCTGGGAACTATTAGCATATGCAAAGCAGTCTTTAATGTATGCTAATGATGCTGGACATTTTCAAAGAAACCCTGATTGACAAAAGTGTGCAGAATGGCTGCACAGGAACTTCTGAGTCAGCCTATAGGTCTTGGCAAGAGATTCAAGATGCCAAGCCAGACTCTTCAAACAGTGCCCAGTGGCTTCACAGAGGTGCTTACTCCCTCAAGGGAAGTTTGTAAGGGCAGAAAGCAATGGCCTTCAGAGGGAGTGGGTCTGGATCTGGGCCATCAATGAGGCTAGTAGTGTAGGTAGCCACTGCAGGAGAACCGAAGAAAAATAGAAGGACTTTTTTCAGAAGCAGCAAGTGGCTGAGAGTATTCTTCTTGCATGGGAGGCTGCAGGAGGTAGCAGGGCTTGATGGAGGTCACTCTTCAAGGTAGGAGTTTTGTGCCCAGTCACTGAGGTAGGACACACAAACATCCCATGGACAGTCAAACACTGAGAAAGTCCCCTTCACGTGACTGCTACAACACTGCAACACCAAGTGTTCCTTTGTTATAAAATCGTTTCTGTAGTATCAAACATTAACTGTGCTATCCGCATTCTTACATTAACAAGTTCTTGCCATTAGCCCAGTCTCCACAAGTTTGAGGCGTGGGGTCGTGCTTAGCATCCCCATTCCCTGCCTTAGGAAACTGTGGGTGCTCATGGCAGAGCCATAAGTGTTTAGCAAGTACAGCCCAGAAGTTCAGGCAAATACACGCTGAGGTCTGTAATACCTCCTTGTGTCAGCACATGTGTGTTGATGGGTCAGAAGTTCTTTTCCAAAACTGCTAGATTTTTTGAAGTTTTTTTAATTTGCAGGAGCCTAGACATTTTCTGGTGCAAATGCAAACTCTCATTAAGTGAATTTAAATGTAATGGTATGATGATAGATATGCTTCTTTTACATACCTTTCTAAGTATCCCTGAAAAAATGTTTGAAGAAAATGCTATATAGAGAAAGAGAGTTTAACAGGATCATCTAGTCTTCCATATTCCGGCTATTTTCTTCAGTTCAAACCAGCCTTGCTGAAGTTACAGACTATTCTTGCTTACTTTTCTGAACAAATTCTGCCCCAGATTTTTCATGTCTAAATAACCAATCCCAACTCCAGATTGCAACTTGAATTGCTGTCCATGCTTGTTCATGTTCTGCAGTCAGTGCCTATGGACAATGCCAGTATTGCCAAGAAAATTATTAAAAAAGATAACATTACAAGCATAACACCTGACTTTGACATCTTAACAGCAAACAGCTAAGGAAATGCTGGAATTAAAGTTAGCTGTGGAATTTCAACTTTGTTCTTTGCTGCAAAATACCTTTTTATTATGTCCCAAACTCTGCCCTAAATGAAATTATCGATTTTCTAATGTACTTTTCCCCATGGCACTCTGTCTTTATAGCCAAGCTCTCAGATATAGTTCATTTTTACAGCATCATTCAGAGGCAAAGGAAATGAGTCCCTTTTTACTGAATAGCTGTGAAGATTAATGTAAAGGATACATATCATTTTGGTGTCTGGGCTGAGGTTGTGCATTTCACACATTAGATGTGGCAGGCAAAATACTGACCCTGGGCTCTGCAGCTTATTCCAGAGAGCCAAGTTCTCAGGTGAGAAAAGAATTCTCTGGTCTCTTCCTCTCTCCTGTTTCATTTCACTCATTCTTCACAGCCACCACATCCCTCTGTCTCCCACCACTGCCCTGCCCTCTACCCCATGCTGCTGTTCCACATCCATGTGCCACCCCCCATCCCATCCTTCTGCTTGTCTTTTCAGGAGGATTCCTGAGTCTTCCCCTCCCTCAACACCACCCACACATCTGGCTCTTGTCCTTTCTGTGTTTGAGTCCAGGAATTTTTCTCCTCCATGTTGTCTCACACCAATCAATATCACTGAGAGCACAAAAGAGATGGACTCCTGGCTCTCCTTTGAGTCCCTGGCCCTGTTGTAGTCTGTGGAAGGCTGCAGCTGAAACTGCAAGGGAAGTCTGCTTGACCTGAGGTTGAAACCTGCTCAGGGAGGCTGAAAACTTCAGGGGTTCAATTGCTAAAATGAAAGGAATCTCTCAGTTATCCACTGAACATGTGCTAATTCAGCATTCCAAAGGTGTATAACGTAGCCAAATTTGGGCGGATTTTCAGGAGGGCAAAAGGGATGTCTGTCATGAAAGGCAACCCTCTAAGAAGTTCCTGCTCCAAGGAAGAGGGGTGCCAGAGCTTTTCAAAGAAAAGGTCACGATTGCTCTTTAACTTGGACAAAACAATGAATTTTTCCTTACCCTCATTATTGGAAACGGCTGAGTTTGTGGACATTTTCCAAAAACTTCAGCCTGAGGCAGATACCTGGCATGGAAAATTTCATTCCAAATGGTTATAGTTTAGCCATGTTGTAAGCGGCTGAAAATAGGGTCTTACAGTGCAAGGGATCAAGCTTTTACTGCAATGTGAAAGGCCAAACCACTGCTCCTACCCCTAGTTGCAGCCCAACACCTTGCTTCGTCACCTATACCGCAAACAAACCAGTGGTGCATGCTCAAGGCAGGGCTGAATGCCTTTCGGGGGGTTGTGTTCTGGCCACAAGGAAATTACTAGGATCAATACTGAAGAAATGGGTTAAGCTGAGCACTCAGTAATGTAAAGACATTTCCTAGCACAGAGGGGCTTCAGTCAGCACGGTTTAGAGAGCTCCTCTCTGAGTTCTCCTTGTCTGCATTTGCATGCATTCATCCTCCTCAAATAAATGTGGGTTTCAGTTTTCTCACCAATGTGTTAGCAACAGCTTATCCTGCATCGTCCTGGTTTCCAGCTAGCCTGAGTCGGTTTGTCACTACCATTAACTCAACCATCTATTTCCTTCTTTTATCACATCGCCGCTGCCACCTCTCCCTTGTTGTGTTCTGGAGGAATGAATGCATAGACACTGGCAACCTCCACACAAAATTAGAGCAGCTGGCTGCGGGTGCTGTGTAGCATCTGATTTTCCAGGGATAGCCCATCCGTCCCCTCTCAGTGGATCCTTTCCTGAGTGCCAAGACCAGTCCCTGGCTTTTTGGCTGCATTTCACACATCATGGCAGATGCACGGACTGTATTCTGCAGGCATAGAGCAATTCCTGGAAAAGGCAGAGGACTCATAAGTGGCTAATGAGCTCCAACTGAGTTACAGATATTTCACATCTGCCAGGTATGAATCAGAATGCAGTATCTGTCCCCATGGCCAGACGGCTGGAAGCTCAGAGTACCTCAGGACAAATGAACCGTGGCAGAAACTTGGGCATCTTCTGCTGCTGTTGTGAGACCGGAGATCACTTTATACTACTTTTTCACCATGTAGGTACACTGTCATCACTGCACACACTGCATTGGATCCCCTTGGAAAGATGTGTCCTTTGCATGAAGCCCAGCTTGGTGGATGTTATGGCAGGGCACGCTGCCCATGTAATACTAGCTCTGTTTGCACAGGTGTTAGATGGTTTTAGAGCCTGGATCCTTGGACAATGTGAGCGTCCAGGAGGTCTTCTGTGGCTTATGGAGTCTGCTGGGAGGTGAACACTTTCAAAATGAAACCCCGTTTAGAACACTTCGTGAGTAACAGTCCTCATCTGCATGAAGATTTTTCTTTTTGCCTAAGTTATTCCACATACTCTTTTTGAACAGTGGCAGAGAAATACCAAAAATTGGGTAGATAATGCCTTCCTTATTGTCAGTTTATTGGGACATCTGAGAGGGAACAAAGGCAATGGGTACAGCTGTGCTGTCAGTGAAACCCAGGGCTACCTGGATTGCCTGAGAAATGGGCCTGGCCATTGACTTTTCTTCCAGTGCTGGAAACTACCACACATGAGCCCCTGTCTGTTTTGAGCAGTTGTATTTATTACCAGGAAGGTCAAAGCGAGGGGGAAACTGGCTGATGGCATGCAGCTAGTGAGAAGGGACTGGGGGGACATTTCCAGTACTTGTGGAAAGAGAATTAGAGGCAGTCGCAGCAGCATCTGAGTAAAATCAGAACTGATTAAAATCAGAAGGAAGGAGAGAAGCAGGATGAATAAAACAAGAATGGATTGAAAGTATAATAAAACACAACTTGTGCAGAAACACTAGGCTTTTATCTCATGCCTCGAGTGAAAATAAACCTGTTCTCCAGTGGAAGGAATAATAACCAGAAGTTGTTTTAGGAAGGTCCAGGCGCGCTGACAGGTCCACTTCCACAGCCAGCATCACTCGAAGGCCACGCAGCAGCTAGATGGCACCACCAGCTGAGCTACCGCCCTTCCATCTTTGCTCCCAGCAGCAGCACATGAAAAGGCTTCCAGCCTGGCTTCCCCAGATACACAGCTTTTGCTAAAGGCTGTCGCTTTGGATTGAAAAATGAAGAAGATAAATTTTCCTCAGAAGATTCAGCAGGTCTAAGATCCCAAGTGACCTGATGTTACAGCCTGAGAACTCACTGACAGGTTGCCGTTTCCAGTCTTTGCTGAGTAATTTCAGTGGTCTGACTACAGGTGTTTTCTAAAAGAGTTGTAAAGATTTAAAAAGAGACAATGACATTGCAAAAAATGTGGGTTTTTTTCCCCTGTGGTGCTATAAGGACGAAAATTTTGTTTTGTCCATCTGTCTGAGGGAGGTTAACTGCTCCCTATTCTTTTTTCAGCTTTACATCTCTGCTTAGCTGTTACTACATCAATAACAGAGTAACAGCAACAGCTCACAAACTCAACAGGTGACACTTCCAGCCATGGTTAAATCCTGCACTGGTCCCCGCAAGTAGGTACAGTCACATTCATGACACTGTGGAGTGTGTTGCTGATGAGCATTCTAACACCGCTTTTCATCAGGGCATCATTTTAATCTCTATGATCTTCAGACCTGAGACGGAGCTTTCCCAGGGTCAGGCTACTGGCCAGATCATGGCCCTCCTGTGACATGAGATTTTAACAAACTGCCTCTAAAACAGTAAGATCAGTTGCTGGAGTGAGAAGCAAAGGCAGGATTTCTGTTATGTGTTGGGTTTGTAATCATCAGAAAAGTGCTGTTTGCTGTGCTTTTACGTTATCTTAAAATCTTTTCTGTAGTTTATTTCAGTTACTTTCCCCCTGGTTCCCACTCATCCCCTGCATACACTTTCTGTAGGGAGCTACTAGCAGGAGCCATGAAGAACCTGGAAAATAAGAATGTGTGTGTACAGGTGCCCTCCAGGCACTTTACCTATCAGTTGTGTCTTATGGCTGATGTGCCTCCAGGCCATCCTTAGCTCCATTACCCATGCATCATGTCCCTGTTCCCCTGGGTGCCAAGCCCACAGCGGGCAGCTCTTGCTTTTTGGTCCTCCTAAACAGGATGACACTGGGGAAATGGATGCCATCCTAGTTTCCACCCCCTGACTTCTCTTAGGGCGCTGTGGGTGTCTGGGAGGTCCCGTGGGAGGTTGTCTAGGGTCAGGAAGGCTTACTGGTGCCCTCAGGGCCCTGGCAGCTGCCTTAAAGAGCCAACTGCAGCAGCTTCAGGGACTGTGGGGATGATTGTTTTTCTTAACTGTGCGACAGCAGCAGAAAGGACCCACATGGAGAAATCCCAGGAAAAAAACCCACCAAAACCCAAACCCAAACAAAGAACCCCCACCCCAAACCGACCCACAAACCTCCAACCCTTAGCTTTGCTTTTGCGACCTTTTTTGTTCAATTCTAACTTGAGAAATTCCAGCCATAGCCTGAGTATGAGCCATATCTCAGAGCCATCTGCTTTGTACAAAGTGGTGAATGGTGTTGCCCACCCATGACTGTTAGAGAAAGGGGCAAGAAAGTAATTACGGGCTGAATGAAGCCAAGATGAGACGCCAATGGTCTTTGAGTCACAGTGTATTAAGTATTGTGAAAAATGCAACATTTCCCTTTCCCACAAACCCACCCCTTTGGAAAAACCCTGTGGTACAAGCTACATGCGCTGCATGGGGGAGTGCTGAGGGGTCCTGTCCTACCCCTTATCAGGCAGTTATACAAAATGCAAACCCACCCCTCTGATACGGCCAGGATTGTTACACAAGTGGAATAAAGCACAACTGCACTCCAACAGAGGAAGAATCTGGATGCAATCTGGTCCAATAGCAAACAAATAATGATTTCTCACTGTGTTGTGTTTGCAGGGCAAGGTTTTGGTGGCGGGGGGCACAGGGGCGGCCTCTGTGAGAAGCTTCCAGAAGCTGCCCCCGTGCCCGGTGCAGCCCGTGCCAGCCGGCTCCGAGCTGGGCCCGGTGCTGGGCAAGGCCGAGCCCGTCGGTGCCGGTGGCAGCCGCAGGGACCGTGTATTTCAGATCGTGTATTTACGTGCGAGCGAGCCCAGCAGCCCCGCGGCCCCCGGGCCGGGGCAGGGGGAGGCCGGGGGGCTCCAGGCGCCGCAGCAGCGGCTCCCCCAGCCCGCGGGGCGGCCCCCGGCGGGGCGGGCCGTGCCCCCAGCCCGCGGAGCCCCCGGGGGAGCAGCTCCCCCCCCGCAGCCCGGGCAGGGCCCCCCCCGGGGCAGGGGGTGCCCGCAGGGGGCTGTGACCCGCGGGCAGCGGCGCCGGGGCAGCTCCGGGCAGGGCCCGTGGCCCCGCGGGGAGAGGAGCCCGGGCCGGGCCGGGCTGGGGCAGGGCCGGTGCCCCCGCGGCGGCCGGGCCGGGCCGGGCAGGGGGCGAGGAGCCCCGGCCCTGAGGGGCAGCAGCGGCGGGGACAATGTGTGATGAACTGACCTGTCCCTGTCCCCCTGCGCTGCTCAGGGGGAGGAGGTAGAGAAATGGGGAGTGAAGATGAGCATTGGAAGAATGGAGGGGTGGGGGAAAGTGTTTTAAAATTTGATTCCATTTCTCGTTATCCTACTCTGGTAATAAATCAAACTAATTTCTCCAAGCTGGTCTGTTTTGCTCATGGTGGTAATCGGTGAGCAATCTCTCCCTGTCCTTATTTCAGCCCACGAGCCTTTTGGTACATTTTCTCTGCCCCGTCCAGCTGAGGAGGGGACTGACAGAATGGCTTTGGTGGACACCCGGCATCCAGCCAAGGTCAGCCCACGACTCTCATTTACTGAAAGATTTTCTCAGCAATGATCAACAGACTGAAATAACCCTCCTCCCTTGCACCCCCAAACCCTCTGTGAACGAACCCAACAAGCTCTTCTGCTCCAGGCTGCCAAAGAAAGGTCACTGCTCCGCTCGCTGCAGCACGGGCAGTGCATTCGGAGGAGCACAGCTCTGCGCAGGGAGCTTGGGGAAGATCCTTTGTAACTGTGCCATTCCTTGCCAAGACTCTTCTGCTTTTCCCTGCGGTTTCCAGGCAAAGTTTCTGCAAGTTCATGAGCAGTTGTGAGCTGGGAAACAATGTCAAATTAAAAGGGAAAACCAGAGTAAGCAGTTCATCTCAGTTAGGGAAGCTGAAATACCTCTGCAGTGAGATGTATTCATTACGTTTTATTTGCTGTAGCTACCTCACTTTTGGTGGGAGCTGCATAAGTCAGGGTGTGAAATCCAAAGAGAGGGCAGCGTTTCCTTGTGCTGGTTGTCCTTCCTTTTGCTGCACATGTGAGCACTTCCCCCTCACCAGCTTGCTCTGTCCTTCACCCTCACTCTTCTAACACAATTAATTTCCCTTCTGGCTCAGGAACATCTCCCTCAACATCTCTGCAGTTTACCACAACCCAGCCTCCTCCCTCCTGGTCTGTCCCCCAACTCAAACGTTCTTCCCAGAAGGCCAAGAATCCCTCCTGTACAGGCTAAAGAAATCCTGTAATCTAAGCTAAAGTCCTTTCTTGACCCTGGCTGGAAATAAACTCACAACCTTGGTTCAACAGACCATTCTGTAGAGCTTCTACAGCCCTGCTGATGGTTGCAGCCCCAGCACTGAGTGCTCATGTGCTCCCCCCAGGAGTGACCCCAAGGCCTCTTATCCTACCAGCCCTGGTCGGTGACACCTGCCACCCAGTGGCGTCCTTAGCTCCGAATGAGATCCTGTGGTTTGAGCTGGAAAGCAAAACACAACTTCTTACCAGAAATCATGTGTGTCATGTTTTTATTACATATTTAAATCATAGGAAACTTTTATCACTATCATTTGGTGGAGAAAAAAATGTTCATTTTAAAATACCCAAGAGATGTGGTCTGGGCAGTTTTGCCTGAGGATATGAATAAGCACTTTTTGGAAAGACGTGAGTAGCAGCTCTTTCCTCATCCTGCACCTTGACTTGTTACTTAAAATTGCTGTTTGAAACTGCTATTTCTGCAAACCAAGCTCTTGTAGTGTTAATCTCTCACACGGAGATATTTAAACCTTGGACTCCTTGCTCACTCTCTTAACTAGACCAGAGAGACACTGAACGATTACCCTTGAAGAGGGAAACTCCCTGCTGCTGGCAGCAGCTCAAGCATTTACTACAAGGGGAAAAGGGTGTACATCTGTGCTGTGGTGGGGGCAGCAAGGACTGTAGCCAAGCCCAATTCTGCATGCTCAGCCTTCCAAAGTCACAACTGCACCTCATACCAATGACACAATGCTCTCTCCAAGTGCAGCAACGGGATGGTGCAAACTTGCCACAGCAGCCCTTAAGTGCTCTGAGTAACAAAACTTGCTCTTTTTCTCCAACAATTGCTGACACAGATCCAAATATATTATGAGAAATGATGTTGCATCAGTTTAAACAAATTGCTTTTAGGGTAAATGTTCATTTTTGCATTTAGACTGGTTTGGAAAACATGTTTGTCTTGGTTTTTTTTTTTTTAGTGTGGTCCAGTGTGAAAAATAACCTTTTTTTGGTATTGAATGAAAAAGCTCTTAGTATCAAGGGATAATTGTTTCCAATCCATGTAGGTGAGGGTTAACATTAAGTAGTTCTTCACTAGGCTAGTTAATGACTATGACATGCAAAGATTTTCTGTTTCCAAACCAATACAAGCCAAAGTTTCTCTTTAGCAGCATCGTAAAATCACTGTGAAGTCCCTCAGAGAAGCAAAGGGATAAACTTGCATGTAGATGTTATTAGTTAAAAATCTTTGCCTCTCATAATTATGATTTATTTTTTTATACCGGGTTGGAAGAAAGGCAAGGTCTCTCTTTGTCTAATCGGCTAGTGCAGAGATTCCTCCAGTTTGAAAATGTGGTGACAAAACACTGTGAAGTTATTTTTGGGTATTGATCGAACCTTGTTTATTGCTTTCAATAGTGACCAGCCTGAGAAAGAACCCACAGATGTTTAACTCACAGTTCTGCTTTGCCGTACCATTCTGACAGCTCCATGAAATGCTATCACTTCTTTGTACCTAAGCCTTTTACTGTTTGTTCAAATGACATCTTGCCTCTCAGTCCTTCCTTCAGTTGCCACCAGTGCTGATCATGTTGAAAAAACTCAACAAAACTAAACTTTCCCCCACCCAAGCAGTAATCCATCACCTTCAATGAGATGCTCACCTTTCCCTCTATCTCCTCATACCTCATCAAACACCTAAAAGTAAGAGCATGGAGGAAAAAAAGCCTAGAAGCTGCCTTGCTTGTCCCAGGGTCTGTACATTATGCAGCTGTGTGTTTCCTGGCGGTGGAGTGACCAGCACCACAGAAGATGGAACTTTGAGGGAAGCCTTAAGCATGGCTGGGCATGTGGACTAAAATACCAGAACAGATTTTGAAGATCTGGACCTACTCTGGGCACCTGTGAATGAAACCACAAGATGCAGAATGGCTGGCCAGCATGTTGTTATGGAAAAGTCATCACTGAAACCTTGCAGTGAGGCATCTTGTGGGCCTTTTTTTCCCCTGCATATATTGTGCAAATGTGAATGTGTATTTCACAGGATTTTGTATAACAGGCAAGAAAACCTTGCTGTGGGGCAATGAAGGAAAGCGGATAGACTGAATCCATCTCTGAGGAACCTAACACAAGGAAATTATATGGGCCTGCTGAAGACATGTTGGCCTGATCCAAGGGCAGTGGAGAGGGGAAGTGGAGCGTTCGTTGCTTTTTCTGTATTTCTACCACTCTTGCAGATTCAATAAGGGCATTTAGTAATACTGCAAAGCAATTGTTTTAAGCTCCAACAGGAATGTATGGTGGAATGTGCTTTGCTGTTGTACCTTTCCTCATTTTGAACCTCAAAGGTTTGTGTGGAGGTAATCCCCACCACCCTGGATTTCCTTGGGAGTGAAGAGGAATGGGTAAACATGTTTCTCAGGCTTATGGTGGGTCTGAACAGGCTGGGAAAGAAATGGAAATTTGAAGGGATATTGTGTATAGCTCCATGGGTAATTGTAACTGGGTGCAGGGACTGCTTTTGCCAACACTTTGGTCATTTGCTCCAGAGCAGTTTGTAACAGCTGGATTTGATGACAAAGGAGCAGTATGAGTCACAGTGAATTTCATGTTTCCCACTTCAAGAGAATTAAAGTTGTCCCCCTTTTTCATTGTGGAGCTCTGTCATGCCATCTGCAGAGGCTTAGTCTGTTGGGGTCCATCAGTGCAGCACCTGTGGTTGCAAGAATAGGACAACAGGGAAAAGAGGCGTGACTGCAGGAACAGGGTTTAGATGTTTTCAAGCTTGATGGTTAAGGCAGATGTGTTGCTCCTGGAGGTGAGTAATAGCTGGGAGGTTTCTAGGAATCACACAGAAACATCAAAGATCATGCATAAGGAAATGTTAATCAGGATTGTCCCTGGAGAAAGAAAATCTTTTTACTTGGAATTTCCGTTGAAGTTACTGAGGTATTTCGGAAGGAAAGGATGGTTATCCATATAGTCTGCACACCCCATGGTAAAAAAAGAGCAAATTCCCTGGGCCAGGAACTCTTTCTCTGCTCCTCTTCTCTGTTGAAGCGTAATATGACCTTTTTTTTCCCCCTTCAGGATGGAGAGGCTTAGAGTTCCTAATTAAAGCAAAGCTTATTGCAGTGTTTGGATTATATCACCATATACTGTGAAACGTTTCTCTTTATAATAATAGCAGCCCAAGACTGTCATTGAAATAGATACTGGATTGTTGGCAAAGGTTTATTTTATGCTCTCAAAATTTATTTTGAATGCTTAGGTTTGTGGTTTTGTTTACTTTCAGTGAAATGCATTTTAGCTGTTTTGCTGATTTGCAGTAGTCAGACTGCTGCCCAAAGGCCATAGGGCAGTCTTCTTTTAAGGCTTGAAAATGTTTGTGAAGTAAATTAGCTTCCTTTAAAGACCATACCTTTGTTTACCTTCCTCCTAGAAAGTCACACTTTTAAAATGGATGGTGTGGTTTGGGCACTGTGGATATATAAAAAGTATAATTGTGTAATGCTGCAGTTCCTGCCCCATCCTTCCCCCTAGAAAGTCACTCTCTTTTAAAGGATGATGTGGTTTGGGCACAGTGGTATATAAAAAGTGTATTTCTGTAACGCTGCAGTCCTTGGCCCTTCCTTCCCCTCTGGACCTGCTGTGGCATCACGGGGTCTTGCTCTCATCCCACTCTGCCTGCAGATAGTGGTGACCAAGAGTATGGGACACCGATATCTAATGAAATTACTAAAATGAATGAAGGAAGTGTGAAAGTGGTGTAAATCATTGCCATGAATTTATTTTTTGTATAGAGAACCTCCAAACTGATGTACTGGAAGTGTCTGCTGCTTGCTGGAAGATGCTGGCTTCAGAAGCAAAGAGAAGTGCTGCTTTCCTCCCTACTTCACGTAGAAAATACTCAACACTAAGTGGAGGAGATTAACCAATACGTCATAAACCAATTGCCTACCCCATGCAGATCCCCACCTCTCCCTTGTGCATAGAGAAAAACAGATTGAGAATATTTTTCTGCATAATCAGACCTTGGGGTTTGATTTCCCAGTGGGATGAGAGAATCAAACTCCATGAGGAACAGAAAAACGTTAGTGAGGTCCCTTGGGGCCAGTCAGTCTCCCCCTGCTATATTACTGGTACTTGTGTGGATCAGGAGAGAGGTTAGAAGGTGAGAGAGCCCTCCAGGAACAGCTGCCCCAGAAGGACAGTGGGTGTACTTGTTGGGAGAGGATGATCCTGATCTTTAGGCATGTTGTGTGGACCAGGAGAGTGATTTTGAAGAAAATTTCCTGTTTGTCCCCACTTACTGTGCTTCGGTTTGCATCATGGAGCAGTCTTAGTGTGTATGGACTGGGGTCCTCTTAGGTGGTACTAAGCTGCAAGAGCCTCAGGTGAGCTGCAGGCACAAGTAGGCATTTTGTCCCTGGAACCAGACTGGAGCTAGTCCTAAGTAAAGATGCCCTGGAGGGTTTACAGTGCCAACAGAATCATGGAATCATAGGGTCATTTAGGTTAGAAAAGACCCTTAAGATCATTAGGTCCAACTGTAAACCCAGTAGGGACAAAGCTAGGGCTGAGAATACAAAATGGTCATGATGTTTGATCTGTAAACCAGAATTTATTTCTACATTCAAATGTGAACTGCAAATTGAAATTGTTTTGCTTTAAAGTGATCCCAAAAGGCATTACTCTGAGCCATCTGTGATATCATCCAGGTATAGCAGACTTCTGGCCTCAAACTTAACAGCATGAGGTGCTTGAATTCTTGAAAAGGGGAAAGAGTCAAATTGCTACCTTTAAAATTTATTTATGTACAAATTTAGATCCTCATCTTCAGCTCCTTCACTTTGCCAGATCATTGTCTATCATAGGCATGGCCAGTGTGAACTTGCCTCCTTGTCTGTTATTATTCCCTGTACCCAATGCCAAGCCTGGCCCAGGGACCTGCAGGCTGGAGGGTGACTCAGGGTTGACTCTTCTGGGATAGCACTCTTGGAGGTTGCTGTCCCTGTGGGAGAGATGTGGTTGGGGCTAGAAACTCAAAGAAGGGAGGAGGGAGCCTGGTGTGTGGTTATGGCTTGACTTGTCACCAGAAAACTTTACTGGTGGATGCTGAAGTAAATTCATTGCTTTGGTGACCCCATTTGCAGAGGGCAATAGATAATTAAAGGATCTTTTCCTTGCACTTGACTATTTTTTCCCTATCTAGCCATGGCCTGGGGAAGGTCAACCAGGGAAGAATACAGAAATGAAGTGTAGAAGGTCTTTAAATAGCCAGTGGTTTGGCAGGCTGAGAGGCCTCAATCTCAGTAATGAACATGTCTGTGCTCTCTTTGTTTTCATTTTTGTTTGTTTGGTTTTGGCCTGAAAGTGTCAGAAAGCTTTGTATTCACTTTCTCCACCCCCCACCCCCCCTTTTCTTTTTTTTTTCTTCTGGCATATTTATAACATCGAGGAAAAATGAACTCATGAACTTCTAACTTTCTGAGAGATCACAAACGGAGAGGGGGGATTTTAAGCTGTTTCACATCTTGTCGAGGACAGAATTTAGTGGGAATTTAGAACAGACTTGGGAGGAGGGAGCGGTAAGAGCTGCAGGAACTCCTATTTGTTCCACCAAGAGTGCAGAAACTTGATCAAGTATCCGACTTTATGAGTTTCAAGAGCTTCTATACTTTTCCTTCACAACATGGAAGTCAGTCTTTCCATGAAGAGGCTATTTGCCCATATTAGATGCTGAAAAAAATATACACAGTGCTGAAAAGGGTCACAGTCTCATTTATACAGGAAGAATGAATTATTTTTATGTATAAACAGGGGAAAAGTATCTGCTGTATTTCTACAAAATGCATGCTAGCATCAGTTCAGATTATCTCCAATATACTTAACAAAAACTTATTGTAACGTCTCAAAAAAGGCTCATAAAACTTTATGTAACAGCTTCCTATATGGTTAGAGAACTGCAAATACACTCGGCTTTTTGCTTGGGTATTCTTGCACTGAAGATTTCCCTAGGAAGTTTCATTGCTTAATTTTGGCAAAGAGGATTAATTTTATGTCCTTTCAGTTTGTCCTCTGGGAAACAATGATAGAAAAGCATGATTTTAATTAAAATTATTCCATCTCACTTTCAAACTTGGTCATACATTTCTGATCTCCTTCCACAATATACTTTACTGATTTCTTTGAAATTCCGTGTTTAGAAAATAGTAACTCTGGGAACAATTGAAAAAAAACTGGAATCAAACATTTAAACTCAAGTTCAGGTCTAACTGGTATTTGATTTGAATGGAGGAGTGGTACCTATGACTCAGTAAGTTTTATGGCATAAATCACACAGTGATTTACAGCTGATGGTAATTAGTTAATATATCAGCCTTGTAATATTTTGGGGTTATATATGAAAAAGAGGGTTCTGTGTTCACAGGGTAACCTGATACCTTGTATAGAAGCCAACTCATGAATACTGCTGTAGCATCACATGCATAAATGTTCTCAGAATATTTTTGTTTTAAATGTGGAACTCAACCTGCAAAGCATTTCTGCCAGGATTACATGCTGCTTTCTAGTCACAGTTGTGCAGGCATATGCAGAACACTGGGAATCAATATTATGATCTCCTTGCTGGGCTTCAGTGTTGTGGCTGTGTCCTCTCCCCACCAATTGATGCATGCAGGCATGTCCTTGCTTACTTTAACCAGAAAATAACTTGAACAACCAACCAACAAAAACTGGTGTTTGTTTCTTTCTTTTCTATGGCTACAATTATGTTCTGTATGTTGTATCTTCCAGTGTGTCATCCAGAATACCAGGTTAGTAGATAGTAGTCAACAGAGAAACTATTGATGTTATATTTGATACCAAACAGATACCTTAGTGCAGTCTGACAGCTGCTTTAAAGCTTCCTGGCAGGATATTATGATTTGAACTTTTGATACTGCCATGAATGTCACATCATGTTGCAAATGGTAGAACTGCATACTGACAAAAAATATTTATGGCTCTCTTGGGAAGGCTGCAATCAGGAATGTATTGTTATTGCTGAAATACTGAAACTTAGTATTTGAGAATCTTTCCTTACTTAGAAATCAGCAACTCTGGTGCCATGTTTATTGTTCGTGATGTTTCCTAAGAACTTGAAAGAAGCTAATATACATAGAATATTTCCTAAAAAAAATAATCAGTTTTTTAATCAGCCATGCACACACTGAGAGATTCTTCTCATTCAGAAACAGAAACTTTCTTCAGAGTGAACAGTTTCTCTAAACCAATGCAAATCACAGTTATTTATTGCAAGAAAGCTTGAAACTCCAAATGAATGCATAGCTAACTTTTTTTTACAGCTATGTGAATTTTTTACAGCTATGTGAATTAAATGTGTTTATTTTCTCTATGTGAAATTTCTGCTCCTTGGGAGTTCTTATTCAGTTAGTAATGCAAAAAAATGTATCAAGATAGTCTTTCTTGAGAGAAGATGCTGCAAGTCAGAAACCATACTCATTTACATCATATGCTCAGAATTTTCTAGGCTGTTAGACCTTTCAAGCAGAATTTTCAGATGACTATTTAGGGTATACTAATTATAGTTATACTTGAAAATGAACATGAGGCTTGTTTACCAAGAAGGATACAGTCATCCTATGTGTGAAGAACTCGAATGTAAGGAAAAGATGTCTGCTTCTGGACAGCAGCTTCATCAGCAGGTTCTCTGTCATGATCCATTTTGTTAACCTTCAAATTTCAAAAAAAGCTGGAATATCAGAAATGGGACATAGTCAAAACTTGAGCTTGGCTTGAGCAATCAGACATGAATGAAACCCAAAGTTTCTTCTCAGGCAGGCTGTGGAGCAGGGAACAAACTGCACAGTTAAAAAATGTGCTTGTCCAAACAGTCCCTTAAATTGCCAGCAATTCTGGGAAAGAATCAGCTTTTCTGAAGATCAGAGTGACCAGGAGCCTTTCCTTCTCCAAGAGAGAAGACTACTCTTCTTCTGACCAGCCCCCAACAGACCACTCGGAGAGCTGGTTTGTGGATGGAGTGCGCCCATCTGGCTCAGTGCTAGAGAAAGCAGAGAAATCAACACTTTTTGCTTCAGATTCCATGAGGAATCCACTGACTTTCAATGGAAATACATACATGCCCTTGATAGGCAAAACACCAAGCTTTTCAGAATACAGAAAAAATTAAAATTCCAACCTTTGTCCAAAAAAACCCCAGTTTGTGTGTGCAGCAAACCCAGTGCAAGCAATACTGTATCTGCATCATTTCGAATGTTATTGTGATGACCTCTTTGGACGGAGTTATTGCAATCTAACTTTCATAATGTAAAAATGTTCAGCTACACTGGTAAACAGGAATATTCTGAAGCCTTGAGCAGTTATTGTTATATGACATAATTTTTAATCCTAGTGTTAGCCCTAGAAAAATTCTTCCTTGAAGGAGCCTCAAAAGCTATTGTTAGTTGTTTAATGTGGTGTAATGTAGAGATTTTAAGCAATTACTGACGTGCGGAATTAGACTCTATAACTCGAAAGTTATAAAGTAGGTATGTTTATTGCGCGCAGATGCACGGGGGATCGCTCCTCCACAAGCGTGCATACCCGAAGTGACGAACCATCTCACATTTATACAATGAACAAATGAATATTCAATTAACGTTATTAATTGAATAACGTTATGTAACGTTATACATATTCGTTACCTAAACCCCGCTTCGTATGTTAATTAGCTTATCAGTCCGTTTCCTGGAATGTGGTGGTCTTGCAGGTTTGTAGGTGATTCATGTTCTTGTGACCATCCGATCTTCTTCAGGTGATTCATGTCCTTGTGACCACCCGATCTTCTTCAGGTGATTGTGACCACCCAATCTTTTCCAGCAAGGAGACTTAGCACTCCCTCCCTCTAGATAGCATTTGAATGTCTCTCATCTTTTCTTATTCTCTTTTAAATAGCCCCTTTGTTAGAGGAAGAAGGGCAGGCGTCTCCCCTTTGTTAGAGGAAGAGGGGCAGGCGTCTCCTCAAAACTGTGGTTGTCACCGCACCCATGACTAGTCACCATACCCACATTCCTTAAGCAGACACATACAATCACAATCCATGTCCATTATCCCCATTTCACATTATTTCTCCATATCATTACCATCATATATAATTAGGCATTTGAGTTCTTTCTTTAGTCTAAGAGATCTGAATATGAAGTTGCATCTTCATTTGCTGTAACGGAATTGAATTTTACTTGAAATGTTGTGTAGCCCTTTGGCAAAATTTCATAATTACATTTACTTTGGAGTTAAGCATGTTAGTAGTAATGATAATTGACTTTATGATTAGTCTACTTCAGTTGATTAATAAATACCTGATTTAAATTTTGGGCTGTAAGCAACTGACTACTATTTACTGTCATTGTTGAAGACACTCTGATATTGCTGACTGGTAGTTATTGCCAAATTATGAATAGTACAGTTGTACATGATCAAATATTTTTCAACTCATTATTCACTTGTTTTCCTTTGTTCAGCTGCATAGCTTGGTCCATGCTTTACTGGCTTTGTAGAATCAGTAAGTGCTATCTAGTAAAAGTAAATAAGTCATTTGGCAGTCCTCAAATGTCTAAGTGGAAATGTGGATTTTGTTTTAGCGTAACTATTGGTAAGTCCATTGTTTGGTTTTCCTTCATCTTGTTCAGTGACAGACAATTGTTCAATTGAATATCACTTTTACTGGTTATGAACTTTTAAATTTCGGTTTAGAAATTTGAACATTATGATCACATACTCATACAACTGAAATATTCTCTTGCCCCTAGATATGCTACCCTAGTATAAACCGCACAGCAATACGGGACGAGTCTGTGCTCAGGTGAGAAGATTAGGATATACTGCCTCATTTGCCTCTGTATCTGTCCTCTGTCCCCACAACAAAGACTTTGCATCTACATGCATCTAGCTGCAGGCAAGCGGGACAGAACTGAAGGGAACTGGATATTTCTGCCTATAGAAGAAAAGGAAAGATGTGGCTGGAGGAAAGCATGCAGCCAAGTGCTTGTGAATCGCCTTGTCAGCAAGTGTTCCTCATTCATCTTCGCATTCTAATGCGTGCCTCAGGGAACCAGATTTCCTTGGGATCTTCCCTAACACTGCTTGCAAGCTGGTGAGAATATATCTGACTTCTGAGCCCTCCCAGGGCAAGCACTTGGGAAACACCACAGGGGCTGATACATACTGCTGTGGATTCAGCGCAATGACACCTTACCTGATTCGTACGGCACTGCTAGCTACCCTACTCCTGTGATAGTGTTGTAATAATATGTTTGCATCAGCGGATTAAAACCTTTGAGAAAACCTTACAAAGCTGCTTCAGGAAATGCTCTGCTTCCCCCTTTGGTGCAACGTTGCTGCCTCCCCCAGGACTTTCCAGCAAGCCAGGCCTTTGCACCTATGATGCCTATGTATATGGAATAAAGATGCAAAAAAAGCCTTTAAAAGAGCCCTTAAATGCTTTCTTTTGAAAGGCATTGAAATGCTCTATCAGTAGTTTTGGCATCTGCTCCCCCACCCCCACCTCCCACCCCCTCCCTGGTGGAGGGCATGCCCTTTCTATGTGTAAATGAAACACATTCAATTCAAAATGACCTGCCCTCGTTTGCCTCACTGCTCCTTTGGCTGGGGGCTTTCTGCTTGTGGGGGTGGAGGTCACTCACCCCCTGGCCCTCGGGGTGATGCGGAACAAGAAGGATCATTTTCCCACTCCTTGGGCTGACTTAAGTTTTTCAAAGATCAGGATGCAAAGTGAATTCCATTCCTAAGTAGTAAGTCATGGTTTTTGAAACTAGGATGTAGGCTTCTAGATTGGGAGCAGTTTTAAGAAAAGGCCGAATTTGTGTAGCTTCTGAGAAAGGGGAAGCAACACTGGGAACAATATAAGTGCAGCTGTTACTGAGGAAGCTTTGCACAGTGGCTAAAAAGTGATCTCTGACAGGCCTTAGCACAAACTGGCTACAAAAACCAACTTCTTTGACTGTGTTTGCTCTGCCAGAAAATGCTCATATTTAGGCATTTAGTCTGCCCAGATGATTTAATCAAGTAGCTGCATAGTCGTCCTGTGTTCAGTGTTTGTTGTTCTCAGTTGCCACATTCTTTGTGGACTGTCTGTTGGGCTTGCAACCTATCTGCCATGCTTTGGAGCAGTGTACACATTTCAATGACAGTGAAACAGATATTTGCAGACCTACATTTTTTCCCCCACAGGTGAAGCACATTGGTATTTAAATCTAACTGCAATAAAAAGGCACTATGTTTTGTTCATGCAGTTTCAGACACAACCATGTCTTTGTCACAAATTTTCTCCTCCAATATTATCCAATGATTCAACAGACTTCTTGCATTTGTCTTTCTAAGATGTTAAACCAGACCAAACATTTATCACATGTCCAGGTTTCCAGTAATTTTGGATGTACCTGTAGTGTAGAGTATCCTTTAATTCCGTGCTTGATGACAGTCCCATTCTTCACTAAGCAGCCTACGAAAGCTTAGTCTCTCTCAGTGCTACCAAATCTCGGTAGCACAGATGTTCTATTTCAAATGATTACTTAAAATCATATGATCAATGAAACTTTCCACAAGCTTTATTTCTTGGGGATTTTTTATATCAGTAATGCAACAATTTTGTTTTGTTTTCACGCATGCTGAGCTCATTGCCTGATTATTGTTGTTGCAAAATAGTCCAGGAGTTCTTCAAGACATCTTCTAAACACCTCTTAGAGCTGGGAGTCCTTACCAAACCTTTAATTGCTCAAGCAGTGATTATTTGACAAGGTTAAAACACAAAAATGAGCTAGGTTAATATTTTTTGAGTGCAGGCATTGTTCTGCATTTCTTACAATTGGTTTTTCTTTTCCAAGTAGTGAGTTAAATGAAATGGCAAACCTTGCCCTGAAGTGGCAGGAACTTTTCCAGTTTGCCTACAGGCAGTGGATTCTGCCCAGCAATAAGTACCCTGCTAGAAAAGAGACCTCATTTTCTTCCAAAACCACACTTTAATAGTAACACAATTAGTGAAATTCACATTTCCTTTTGCTGCCTGTGCAGCTTATTTCCTTATCAAAAGACTCTTTCCATTCTTTCCACAAAAATAACTCTTTCAGTATGATGCAAAACACTATAGAAGTTTAATTTATTTGTATCAGGTTTTAGCCAGCAGTTTTTTCACTGTTCAGGAGGCTGCACTGGAAATTTGATGAAATAATGTAACTTACAATATGCAGCCCATCTAACTAGGTGCAATACAACACACTCTGAAAATTGCAAAGCTTGTTATAAGATTGTGGGTTACTTTTAGCTTTACTGACTCAACAGCTGGTTGATCTCAGTGTGCAGTGACTTCTGTTTCAGTATCCTTATGAACAGCTTTTATACTGCTTGCTTATGAGAATGAAACAAAAGCCATCGAGCATATCTTAAAAGCCAGGGCTTATAACTGGAATCTTAGAAGCTTTGCAGGGGTCTGCATTTTCAGATTTGATCCTGGAAGCTGACCTGTGTGGGTGCTGACTTAGTAAATTGCTATTATATGTGCTTTGTCCAAGAATGAATGATAGGATGCTTCTGGAGGAAAGGCAAGATTATAAATAAGCAAGCAGAGAACTAATTCTCATAATGAAAAATAAAGAAAACTTCTATTTTTTAATTCTAACATCATTTCATGACATCTTAGCTGTTCTTGGTGTAATATAATCTTATGTTTTTTAAGCCAAAGTTGATGTGTATGGTCATCAGGAAAGGTTTGTCTCTGTAAAGAAGGTGGCAGGGCAGACTTTGTGGGAGTGCAGGCAAGGGGCTCATGAGTGAGCAGGCAGTGTACAATGGTGCAGCTGAGGGAAAGAAGAAATCTATTTAACCCATTTTGGCAGCTTCTGTGTCAGTGCATTATGCCAGCGGTGATACCCAAACCTGCCAGCTATGCCAGTGTGCAGCCCCCACAATATAGGTGTATTTGTAACGTGAGCATCTGATTCCTCTACATTTGTTCTGGCATGTTGTACACATCTCTGACATCAAAAGCATCCCCTTGTAGGGGATTAGGTTTGCAGGCTCTCTGTGGTCATCTGACTTTGTCCCGGCAAAACAGTCATTTTTAGTTACTTCTTGTGACACAGTAATGTGGATTTTGGTGTCTCAGACACCACTTTGGTCAGTTTGTCAGTAAAGGCAAGGTCGGCTACAGTGGGATGTTAGCTTAAAATGATGTAGGCCAAATCCAGTGTTCTGAATTTGTAGAAGTCATACTTAGAACAGCTATTTTTAAAAATTCAAACCAGAAACCGACTCCAAATATATGCTAATGGTAACTGACTTTTCTCCATAGTCTAATGCCTGTGGCACATTTTACTATATAGGATTGTTGATGTCAAAAACACCTAAAAATGGCAGACTGAAAATCTGAAACTGATTAAGATATAGCTCAATAGCTGATATTTCATATCTTCATTATGTTGCTGTTTGATCTCACATCATATATAAAGCTTTTACTGTGAAGCATTTTACCACTTTATGCATCTGTTAAAAGATTTAGAATGGAAAAAATCAAGGTGTGTCTTGTGTGAAAAAGCCCAATAATAAATTCCTGCTGCTTCAGCACGTTATTTTAACAAATATATTGAGTGGAAAGACTGGCTGAAGATTTAACATGCTACTTAAATTCTTACCACCATTATTTTCTGAACTTTCAAATAAAAGCAATGCAATATATATGGATGGATTTTGAAATATCTGTTGTTGGTTCAGGTGTTCAAATTAATCTCTCCCTTCAATCAAAGCTTGGCACTTAATCCAAACTTCCAAACATGAACAAAAATGATTTTTTTCTCTCCTTTTAAAAGAAGTGTGCGTGTATATATATATATATATATATATATATATATATATTTTGTCACATCACAAAACACTCTACATAATACAGGTATCACTTATTTTACTTTGCCCTAGGGCAACTTCCATTCCACCATAGAAGTTAGTTTATTATCAGAAAAGCTCAGTGAAAACTGTCATACAGCTGAAATCCTGCAATGATGCCTGGATTCCCGGCAGAAGATTTGTGACTTTCACAGCAATAGTTATGTTTCTTTAAGAAATTCCCTTGCATATAAAAGAACTGCAAATAAAGCTGTGTAAGGTAAGATCCAACAGGGCAACCACAGAGCCTAGAAAGGAGATGATGGCGTTCACCATGGCCTTCGACTGCAAGAACAGAGTCGTTTTGAAGAACCCCTTGTATGCATACTCGAACTTCCCACCGACAGTGCGCACGGACCTGGGTCAGAGTCAGGTTCCTGATGCGACGCTGCCATTGCTGCTTCTGGGGAGAGGCTTTGCAGATTGTTGCTTTCACAGGGCAAGTAATTCCCATCCAAAAGCCCAGAGGCTAGCCAAGTAAATCAGAAATTTAAACAGTGAGGTCAGAATGGCTTGACTGAATGGACTTGAAATTAAAGCTTGCCAGGAAACCATTTTTCCTGCAACCCTTTTATTTTTAAATATTTCAACATATTCCTTTTCTAGAGTGGGATGAAACCAAGACCATTTGAAGATTTTTGAGGAAAGAGAGGAACACTCCTTTCCATGTTTGTTATTAAATCTCTTGCTTATGAGGCCTCCTTGCCTGTAGAATTCTTCTTTCTCCTCCCTCAGACACGGTCATGCATGGAGAAGGACAGCTATGTGTTCAGGAGGAAAAACGAAGATTTGCATCACCATTATCCCCAGCAAAAATGAGTTTGTCACTTTTCATGTCTGATGGACAAAAAACTCCAGGCTCCTGTGAGTGCTCTCTGGGTACATACTGTGCCCCAGTTCCTAACTGAGTCAAGACACAAATGTGAGCTTGTTCCCCATACAAATAACCAGCTTTAGTTTCCAAAAGGCCTTTAGAGTTGCAGTCTCTGTGTGTGAAATATATAATTTTGCTAACGTGGGCTTATTATGGGGTATTCTACTGGCATCAGCCTCTGCCTGTTTAGTATGCCAGGACTTTTTCCAAGCCCTGGTACTCTGAAAATAGTTGTCTTCACCCCCCTGCCCCGCCCCCCCCCCCCCAATATTTTTTTTTCTTTGTCTAATTTTAACTATTTGAGCTTGATTCCACAGAACCCCGAATATAATTATCCTTCCTAACCCCAGAGATTATGACAATTGGGGTTGCTGTTTCTCTCGTTTTAAAAGGATTTTGTTTGCTTACTCTTCAGGTATAAAAAAATCTGCAATTCTCACATGGTTCCCGGTGATAAAGTTGATCTTAAAATCTGTGCATGCACTGATGAAGATAGCTGATACACTGTTTGCAAAAACTTAATCAGATTTTCTATAATATTGAAAAGGCTAAAATTTCACATATTGCATAGATTAAAACTCCTGGTGTCTTACAACAGGCAGCCAGCAAAGTTTTGACCAATAGTGTTTCATCCAGTTAATAAAATAACAGAATTAAAATATATGTTTAGCAGGAGGACTAGTTATAAACTTTTTAAGAAAATGAAACAACAAATGAGAATAAAAGATTTGTCTCATCAACTTAGGTTTTCTGAATGTCTTAATTTTAAATATTAAGAATCATTTCGCTTGATAGTGAAAGCAGAAGGTGGTGGTATATGAAAATTCCTTTCTGAAACTCGTAAAACTACCGACATGTAGTTT
This sequence comes from Falco rusticolus, assembly GCF_015220075.1. NCBI lineage: Eukaryota > Metazoa > Chordata > Aves > Falconiformes > Falconidae > Falco > Falco rusticolus. The sequence continues at coordinate 72,396,576 of NC_051210.1, read as the reverse complement.
GGTCCAGCTTGCAATCCAGATTTATTTTTTTTCTTCCAAAAGAGGGGGGATTTTGTAATGGAGAAGTCAATCAAAAATGTTAGTGTGATTCATCGTGAAATCCTGATCTTGAATTAAAATTTAAAATTAAATTTAAAAATGTTCACCACTCATTTAACTCGTCAGCCTCCAGATGGTAACAGTCCAAGCCAAACATCTGTAGGTCTTCTCAGATTTTACCTTTTTTTATAGCTTAGAGAAATATTCCATTGCAATTAAAATCAGAGAAAATAGAGAGCTAGGAGAGGGATGAGTGTTATGCTAGCCCCGAGCCCCAAGCAGTGTCACTTGCCCACAGATGCTGCTCTTACCTAGTCCTCCTGAAGCCATAGCTGACACCTCCTGTGCTGAAATTTAGGGCTCTGAATCCATTTTCTAGAGGGCAGACAGTCCTGGAGAACAGGCTCTGACCTTCCGCTTTGCAATTATGTTTCACATATTTGAAGGCAATTACCATGTTTCGGCTGCTCTTCCCTTTCTCTGGACAAACAACCTCCTTTTCTTTGTGTGATCAGTTGCTCTTACCTATCGGAATTCCTAGGGCTCTAAGCCAGCTTGTCACACCACTCCTCCCAGCCAGTGGCAATTTAGTAACAATGATGTTTTATATCCCGCTGGCCAAATCACTCATGAAAATGTCAAGTCAGTCCCCATTTAGGACATATCGGCCAGGAGTCCTGCTTCATTCTTCCTTGCAGTGAAAAAATGAGACCTACCTGGTCTGGTTTCTACCAGTTTAGCACCCACTTCATCACTGATTCATCTAGAAAATGTTTCTTTGCTTAACTTCTGAGGAAAAAAAAAAGGGGGTTGACACTGTCCTGTATACATCAGTATAAATGACATTTGTGGCTTCTCTCCACCCACAATGTCTATTACTGACATAAAGAAAATTGGAATGGTTTCATGCTATTTGTTCTCAACAATTCCATGTTGCCTATAATGTATTGCCTACTTATCTGGAGGACAGTTGTTTATTTGTCCTTGTATTTTTTAGTAACTGGAATGAAGCTGACTGGGTTCTCTTTTCTTCTTTTTCTCTTTTCCTTCCTGCTAAACTACTGCACCTCTTTTTCAATTTTTTGGGAACCCTTTTCTGTCCATCAGGCATTTTCATGATGTCAGTGCTGTTAGCAGCTTTGCAGCTGAGCCACCTCTCTACCTAATGTGAATCTTACCAGACCAGTGCATTTAAAAATCATGTATTTGTTCCTTACCCTAACAAAAACCCACTCCATAATCCTTAATGCACTACTAATAACTTGGCTCACTTGCACCCTGAGACCAGTAACACTGTGGTGTCAGCTCTGGTTTGGCCTCCAAATGTAGGGTCAATGCCCTGGTGATTTGCATAGCTGTTCATTCTTTCTCATTAGTAGCTCTACTGTTGTCAAGTCTTTTATGAAAGCCCCTAGCTTTGATGAAAAGATCTTCATAGCTCTGGTTATCTCTGCGACATCACATATCCTGTCAAGAGATCAGGCAAACAGGGGATTGTTTTTTTCCCAAACCAATGAAAATTCAAAGAAAACTGAAGAAATATAATTTTTTCCCCTTAAGTGACGTCCATGATGTACTTCAAAGGGTTTTAGCCATTGTGACCATATGTATATAAATTGGGTGCAAACCATGTTCGATCTTCAGCAAAGGTGTAGGACCACCTCCTGCCTGAGGTGTATCTTTGATGAAGATCTTGGGCCTTGAATGGGGAGGGTCTGAGGGAAGTGGTGTATAATTATCTCCACTAAAGCAGCATTCTCCAAGCTTTTGTTCTCAGGTAGAGCATTGCAAGGTTTCTCAGAACCATGAGCTGGTGATAGATTTTTTTAGTAGAAATGTCATTTTTCTAGGTCATTTCTGCAAAGCGTCTGTAGTATTTGCTGGCTGCAGTGAGTGAAGGGGGGATGCTGAGAGCATGAAAGATAAGCAAACTTAGCAAGTGCAGGGAGAGGAAACTGTACTTCCTCCAAACCATTCTCAGCACTGTTTCTAAGCTGTTTACTTCCTATTTTGATACCTAGAGTAACAAGAGACAAGGTTTCCAAGCAGGCTTCGATTGGCCTTGGACACTGTTTAGCCTCGCTTCCTTTCAGGAAGCAATTGTGATAAGGTCTGGGACTTTGTTCTGGGAGATTTTTCCATCCATTATGTTGGGAACACAGTACACTATTTTTCTTCTGGTTTATGAAGAAGTTTTGAGGCACCTTAGTGATTTTAAGAGGTTTTTGTGTGCTAAACACTGAGGTTTCAATAAATGCAGAATATATTCTCTTTGACAGTCTCTGTATTTTATGCTAAAGCATCATCTTACCACTGCTGGCAAGGCACAGACAAGTGCTAGCACCCAAATACACATTTCCTGGAGTCCAACTGATGCTGGCATTCCAGTTGACCTGAAGACTCCTGAGCCCTTCAGTAGGAAAAATGCTCTAAGCTCTGCTTATGACTGCTTCTGTCCCTCTGTGCAAGTGGCCTTTACATGTGACCTTAAGAGTGGTTTCTTAAGCTACAAAATGCTTCCCAGCCAAAGCCAAAAGATGAAGAAAAGATTGGCTGCAGGCAAAGAGAAGTCATTGGTAATTCTTCTTTTCAGTGGGCTGTCTATACAACTACATCTGCAACAAGACCCTAAGACAACCAGTTCCCAATAAGTGGTAAAACAAAAAGGCAGGAATGAATATGGAGTACAGAAATACATAGGATGTACCCTTCACAGTGTCCGGCTCCAATGCTTTAACCAAAATGTGTAATGACTACATTTAAGGGCAAAGTGATACCTTTTATTTACTGTGTTCCATCCTTGGCTATTTTGCCAGCAAGACTGCCAAACAGCATTAGATATGGACATACTGTATCTACTAATATTTGTTCCTCTCTCCTCTTTACTGGCACTAGCATTGTTGAACAGGAAAAGTGGAAAAGAAAAAAAATCTTTCAGAAAAGGCAAGGTTTCTGCCAAGCTTTGGACAAAGCCTTGAGATATCTGTGATGCTTGAAGAAACTTTTTCCACCCTCATTGCTGGGTAGAGTCAAAACTTTATTCTGGATTTATATCCTATCAGTCTATTAGTTGTGCAGGTCTTGTTTTCTGGCTTCTCATCTGTTTTTTAATTCTTCCTTTCACCCACCATCTGATGATAGTATTTTCATATTTGCTTTGTATTTGTCTGTGTTTCACTGAAAAATGAGTGTTCACCCATTGCCTTTTTACAGTTCTGTTGCTGATGCCAGACCAGTGCATTTTGTGTGTACAGTGATTCTATTCCATTTCTCAACAGTCTTTGAAAAATGATTATTTGGGACAGGATTTGGTTATTGTTGCAACTGTATAAAATCTGGGTACCTCAAACAATAGTTGCTGTGACCATTCCTTAGCTTCCTTTCTTCAGACCCTTGTGTACTATCCCTGCAGACTACACTCAGGACACTCATTCCTGTGGAAAGGCGCCCAGCCTTTTGCATTTTCTTTTTGAGTCTGATCATAATGCTGCAATATTGCTGAGCTGCTGGATTTTTATGCACTGGTTTTGTTTCTTTGTAATAATTAGAAATCTTCACACCACCTTAATGCAAGGAAAACACATTTTGGAGGAAATATGATTACAGGCTTGTTCAGTAGTTGATGGGTTGCCAGCATCTTTTTAGCTCTATTTAGAATGTGTGAGAAATGGTGTGACTTTCTGTTTGAATGGCTAGAAACTGTAATGGTCTCCTGGGGTTTAATAAATGAATAGGAAAATGCCAGGGTAATTTTCATGAATATTATAAATTGCACATGGGAGGTCATCTAAAAAGTGTACAAATAACTGAAAAGGGGCCCCTTATTTGTTCTTTTCTTTACCAGCTGCACTGTAGAAATGAAAGTTGTAGGTAGACCTGGAGCTTTGATTTACTTGTTCTGAGGAAGGAAAAAGGAGAAAATGTATGTATATCTAGACGTGCATTTGTAATTTCATGTTAGCAAAGTGGTTGTCAAAATACAGTTTCAAAACAAACCTCAAGATGTTTTCTTTAGAGAAAATGTAAGGCAGTATTTAAAAGAGGGTGTTAACTGAATGGCCACTTAGCTGATTAAAAACACAGGTTTACATTAGTCATTTACACTAGCTTTTCACGTGGGACCTGTACCTCAGGTGTGACAGAAGGAAGCCCAAGAAGGGCACTATATATGTGAGGCAAAGGTGGAACCTGTGCCTTTTAATGAGTAAGATTTTTGCCAGATGGCTGAAGAAGCAGCTGCAAAACACCTGATCTATCAAGCATGGTTTGGACTGTTGGCACTGGCAGAGCTGGCAGTATAGCAGTGAGTATTGTAGGAAAGCAGGATGGAATTGCCACTCCCATCCATCCAAAGACTGTGACTCAGTTTTCTTGAAGAAACTGTTGTATATCTAAAAAAAAACCCAAACAAAACCTGATGGTTGGTAGGAAACTCATACAAATTTTGTTTCCCGACCTCTTTGTTTGCTGGCAAGTATATCAAGTAAGGACAGTCTTTGCTGCTTATTGCAGATGTAAGGCTGTGACCTACTGACAGAATTAGGAATACAGAGGCTGATGTGTTGCATCATATCTTTTCAGTTGAGAATATGCTAATTAGTCCTATAGCTTATTAGCCAAGCACAGCGTTGGTACTGCCGTCTTTCTCATTTCATGTGCTGTGGAGCCAATGAGTGTAATTCTGGAATTTAAAACCTTTTAACTTGCTTGGTAGAGGACAAAACCAGTCTTAATATAAATGAGAAGCATGCCCTTTGGGGTAACATTTTTACATGCATTTTAATTCGTAATCACGTCCATCCAAGTCCCTGGATATGTTTCTAATATAAAACATTTTATAAACAATGTGGTCCAGACAAACCAAACTATTATTCCTGCTGCCTCCTACTGACAAATGGCCACCCAGCTATTGAAAAAATCAGAGTAACAGCACATTAAGCAAGTACTTTTTGCATTACTTTATTTTCAATCTGCAAGACCAGGCTCTGATGGAGCACAAAAGCATTGCATTTGCGCCAAGAGTAATGATGAGGAAAGACAGGTCCTTCAACTTAGCTAGGTTCAAGTCTAAGCAGAACTGTAAATTGCAATTAGCTTCTTTACTAGATAGAAAGACAACTGGACTATGACTGTAGCAGATTGTACAGAGGCACTAACTGTGATAATTGCAATAAAATCTGACAGATACGATTGCCAGGGGACCAACGGCATTTTCCTTATGTGTGTAATATATCAAAGGTTTCTGTAATGAATTGAAGGGTGGTTTATAACATTGTCTGAAGTGCTTCCATTCTGATTTTTCTCTCCTTTTTTTGGTAGACTTTGACCACTTCGTGATGCACAAGAAGTAAAATGATTCAACTATTTTGCAGGCCTCATTTAGAACATATGAGGACTCAGTTCTTCCTTCGTCTTATTCAGACTAAACATTTCATAACAAGCCACATAAAATTTGTACTTGGGAATTTTAGAAAGGGAAGTTGGTTTATAATGTCCTGCTTACATCTTACAAAGACATAAGTTAAATCATGTAAAGCTTGATGCACTGTACCTCATTTGTTTATTTTGTCTAAAGCAAGTGCCAGAATGCTTGTTTGTTTCTTTAGCTTTATAGAAACAAGCACTTCAATTAAATTCTCTGTAAAAAGAGTTTGCAATCCTTGCATCATTTTATATCTTCATAATTGGCTAAGACCATCTGAAAATTCAAAGCAGCTGAAGGAACAGACTTGTAGCCAGAAGAACTAGAGAGATGGGACTGTGGTTCCCTTCTGAGGCATGCTGAATAACCACAATAATTAACTTAGTATTTCTCAAGTTAGTTTTTGGGTTTTTTTAAAGCCTACAAGCACTGGAGGGGAATAACAATCACCTGGAACACATAAGCACTGAAATTTAACCATGGACGTCAGAATGGGAGATGAGTTGTCTTCATCTTTCCTTTCTCAGTGCCAGAGGACAGACTGTATGTTTTGCCCAGAGGTCTCAGGGAGGACCTCCCTTCCTACCAAGTCCTCTGCAGAGTCTCCTATGTGGTGGGGTTTGGCTCCATGCCTCTCCTGCTGGAATCCTGCCCTCAGAACTACAAAATATCAAGGCATTGTCAGCTAGTGCCCTCTGCATTGCCCAAGCTGCATCCTGCAAACCCTTTCCTGCCGTCACGGTGATGTCTGTTGGATGCTCTGTGGGATTGTCCCAAGTAAACCACTACAAGTAAGCTACATGGTACGTGGTGAACAGTCAGTCCTCTCCACAGTGGAAGGAGGACTGTGAGGTATAATGTACAATGTATAGCTGTATGGGGTCTGGACCCTCTCCTGCATGGTTACTGCGGGCTGCTAGTGATTCTTGCATAAATCTGCCCTCTGCTGCTGAGCAAATCTGGGGGAGGGTGAGGGGTGGTAAAGCGTAATGATGCTTCCATGGACAGGGATGTCTTCTGCTAGATCAGGTTGCTCAAAGCCCCATCCAGCCTGGCCTTGAACACTTCCAGGGATGGGGCATCCACAGCTGCTCTGGGCAGCCTGTGCCAGTGCCTCACCACCCTCACAGTAAAGATATCATCAGTATTGAACTCTGTAAGAGACAGTGTACGTATACGCAAGGATATATATATATACCATTTCATTGACCAACGCAAACAACAGCCTCAACTTGCCTGATTTAGAGAAGACTTTTTCAGCCATAAATGTCAATACTAGCTTTCATTCAATTTCCCAACACACACACACACTCACTCACACACCCCCATCCAATGCCTTTGGTTACAGCAGTTTCTTTGCTTAGAACAAGCTCTCTTAACACTTTTCTGCCTGATGCCTCCTTTTTTCACGCATCCAGAAACAGATGCATTTCGATCCTGATGGAAATATACATCACCAAGAAACTAACATTCAGCAAGGTTGTAGGCCATGGCTTACACATAAGATGTAGTAAAAACAACCTTGATAGTCATGTTTTTCTATATATTACAGGTTCAGACAATTCAGACATACGTAGAATTACAAGTTGCATTTATGCAAAGTCACTTTCTATAAGGTAAATATAGGTGTAGTCGCCCACTGAAACAGGTTCCCCAGGGAAGTGGTCATGTCACCAGGCCTGTCAGAGTTCAAGGAGCATCTGGACGATGCTCTTAGTCATATGGTTTAGTGTGAGGTAGTCCTGCGAGGAGCAGGGAGTTGGACTCAATGATCCTTATGGATCCAACTTGAGATATTCTATGATTCTATGATCTTCATCGAGTGGACCATATATTTTGAAGGTATTTAGACTGACATTCTCTGTGCTTGTGCTAGACCAATTAAAGCTTCTTTATTAATGTTTTTTGAAATTCCTTATGAAGGCTTACTGTAAGTTAAGGGCAAAGCAGGGGTAATATTTCAGTCAGCAGGAATAAAGGTTTTCAGAATTGCAAGTTGGATTGAAGCATCCTGGGGCAATGGGGAATCATATGTTGTGCTGAATGAAGACTGCTGCCTTCAGAGGTGATCTGCAGAAGATGAACTTACACACTAGACATACTCCCATACCACGATACATCAAAAAAAACACTATAACAAAGTGAAGCCTCAATTCTAATACGATTTTGGAAAAGAACAGAAGCAATCTGGACCATCCAGAGAAACTGGTCTGAAAAGCTCACTTATTTTTTCCACAGCAGAGCAGAAGTACATGAGCCTATGGCACAGAATTAAAAGAAAGATCAGTAATAACTGGGACTCAGTGTAAATAATGAAGGGATAAAAAATGTATATGACTGGAATGTAAAACCGTAGAAGATTAAAAAAAAAAAAACTAAAAAGAAAATGAAAGCCAATACAAATTCTGCAGGGAGTACATTCTTGGCACCATGCTCTAGAGGGGAAGTTAGGAAAGGAAAACCATTACATGATGAGGAGGGTAGGTAGGTAAAGGGGAATGCAGGTATTGAAAATAAAACCGAAAACTTTTAGGGATATGAGCTAAGAAACCTACACAAGAGCTACAGGAAGAAGGAAATATTCAGAGTCAAATGATTGTGGCTTCTCCTTTGTCTGGAGAATTATACAGCATTCTCCTGACTCCAAGTGGGCATTGCATCAAAAATGTTAATAAGAGAGACTGTTTTCAACTTGTGCTTTATAGGCGGTTAAGCATTTTCTTACTGGGACAATAGCGGCAAGGACAGGTTCACTGATGGTTTGAAACAATATGGAATTTCTAATTCTATTCTAGAAATTCTGGGTTAGAAATAATCAGCTATAAAGGTATGGAGACCATGTACTTGGCCTTTGCAAACAGGATAAGGGGAAGTATGTTAGGAAGGAGCCCTGCTCTCCTTGTGTGTATCTCAAGGCCAGGATGGTTGCAGCTCACCCACTTTCTTCATGCGGCAATTTGTCTGAATTGGAGCTGGACAGGCTCATGGTTTGCTTGGTGCTAGTCAGCAGTAGAGTCTGTGGGCACTGTCCCAGCAACTCCCTGCAGGGGATTCAGAAACACCGAAGTGCTTTGGCACTGACTGTGTGCCTGAGGCACATCTTAAATGTTTCTTTTCTTAGAAATTTGCTTGCATAAAATTCAGCTTTTCCCTGGAGTAGAATTCCTAGTTTTCACAGGCACAGTAAGGACAGTGGTGGGGAGTGGCTGTGTGTTGCCATGGGTGTTCAGTCTAGGTGCCACTGCATGTTTGTAGGTTAAATCTTTGTAACCTGTCACTCTATCTCCTGGGTCAGACAGTGGGAATAGTTTGCACCATTTGAAGTCACATAGCCATGCAATAGGCATAAAATCCAATATGTACATTACCTTTATGTTCCAAACCAATGTATTAGCAGTGTTTCAGCAAAATATTCTCTTTGGCACAAATAGTGCCAGATTACAAAAGTGTTTAGGAGCTGCAGGTTGTAGATAAACACCAACTGGGATTTCAACAGTGCTGGTGTTGGCCAGGTGCCTAAAACCCAGCTGGCTTCAATTCCTAATTACCTTTGTTATATGGGCCACAGGGCTTTTAAAGATCCATCCACACAGTAGGAGAGAGTTTTCTGAGTGTATATGCTGCAGTTCAAAGTATATGAGCTCCTGGGCAGAAACTGCAGTTTCAAGTAAGTGCAATGGAAAGAAAGGCATAACACATATATGCAGGAGGAGTTTGTGCCAGGTGCAGGTACCACTCTATAGATTCTGTGACTTGCTAATTACTGGCATATTTTTTTTGCTCAAGTTTGCATTAGAAATAGCTGTAAGGTATAGAAAGTAATTACAAAAAACAGTCTGAGATTCGCCATTAGATTTTGATGGCAGGGTGTGGGCCTCATGGAAGAAATGGTCTAAACAAGCTGCCAGATCGTAACTGAATAAACTCTAAGGTGATTTTCTATTTACAGATGAATCCTGGGGTCTAAATTGTTTTCACCAGGACCAGATTCTAGTCTTGTTGTTCAAAACAAATCCCCTTCTTCCTGCACACTGTTCATGGAAAGCCTAACGGGAATCAATTCTGGGGCCAAATGCATCCTGCAGCGCAAATGCGGGCACAAGGATCTGCACTGCAGAAAGCCTGTATGTGCTTGTACACTGCCATGTGTTGCCTTTTTATTTTCACTCTTCCGCAGTAAATAACGTACCACCTTATGTCTTCGCAGAGAAACTTCCTTTGGTTTGTTTTACTTTTGTTTATAGCTTGCTGTTATCATAGGTCACCTCAATGGGTGAAAAAGTGAGTTGTTTTTTTTTCTTTCAAGGGTTGTGTTGGAAAGTTTTCTGTAGGAAGTACTAGAGGCCTTGGTGTCCTGCCAGTTCAGCACACTGAAGTGACTGCTTTCTCTTTGATGGGAAATCCTACTTCTTATTCCCAGAGGGTTGCTTTAACACTTAAACTTTTTTTTTTTTTAATAAATCTGAGAGTCTGAATTATATCCTTGTGGTTAGGAAAAAAGACATTTTACTAGGGAAGCAACTTGTTATGACCTTAGGTAAAATGCCAACTGCAATAAAAAGTACTTTCAAGTGTCATTTATATATTAAGCAAGATTTAAAGAGACACTAAAAAATATCTGGCTGTGTTTGCCAAAATCTATATAGATTTTTATTCTCAGAGATAATGAGGTAAAACACAGCTTGTCTTTTTCAGACTAATGGGCTGATTTTTGTGGTCAATACATACTTGGTGGGAGTTTTTTCAAGTAAGTGTGATAAGCTCAGGCTCTAAAATCAGACCTGATTATACTCCAGAGGGTTTTTTAGTTTCTCTCCAATGCAGAAGCTGGATCGTGACGAGCAAGCTTCACAGCAGCTTTCCTCCACTTTTCCCAAGGAGTTCACAAGGTGTTCTTGTTTCCAAGGAGGGTGGGCGGGAGGGAAATGAATGAAATCCAAGGGAAGTGTGGGGATCCCAGCAGTGGGTCTACAGGGAACACATATTGTTTCCCCATCAGCCCCATGGAGGTCATAGAAAAAAATAAGGATTAAGGCTCATTTGCTCCCTTTCTGTTGCAAAATATCTTCTTTTTAAATAATGGTTGTGGCTCAGTCATTGCTACAGGGAGTCTCTGGTGTTGCACTGCGATAGCAAATGCTGAGGATGTTCATTCTCCGTTCTCTGGAGACTGGCAATGAGTCTTGTTGCCTTAAATCAAGAAGTTTCAGGAAACTTTCACTTGTATTACAAAACAATTAAAAATCTCTGAAATAGCTCTTTTAAGTCTCTCTTTACCTTACACAGCTCCCAATTCTCTTCTTACAAAATGCTCTCCTGATTTTCATTGCACAGTCCTGCTGTCATTGCTTGAATGACACAAGTGTTGAGTAAGCCAGAAGTTGTCCCTTCAAGCTTTTTGTTCTGAGTGTCAAGCAGAAGCAGCAATGCAGTTGTAAACCAGTGAATTTTATTTTTTTTAAAGACTTCTACTATTTATTGTATATTCAACTAGATAAAGAGGAAGCTAAGAAACCTGCATGCTAACAGCATTATCTGCCATCTAAACAAGACAGATGCCAAGCTATGTTTATCGCTCCAGAAGAAAAAAAAAATGCTTTGCCATTCTGTCATTTAATGCAGTCTTATGAAAGATGGTAAAGCTTTTGAATGGTGCATAAATAAGCGGAGATGGGAGGAACTGTTTTATATTTTTTGTGTCTCAACTTTGCTACCTGTTGGCTCAGCAAGAAGGACACAAATAAGTAACAGTTCAAGTCCAGAAAAATCAGAAAGAGGGAAGATGAAGGAAATGCTGTTGTTTAATTATGTGTTTGTCCTTTTTCTCTAATACTCGTCACCCACAAGTAGCAAGTTAGATTTAGTTTGGAAGCAAGAAATCCTCAGACATAGTTTGAGGTCTTGACTATATAATGAGACATCTCTTCCCCCACATGCTCCCAGCTCTGGAGTTCAGTTCTCCCTTTGGCCTTTCCAGCCATTTATAAGGTTTTTCTCTGATTCCTCCTGACAGTTATTAATCCAAATCTCTGCCTGAATTCAAGATCTGGTCTGTGTTTTAACAATACCTGGTGTAGGCTGCACTATGCACTAAGTTGCACAGAGGACACTATCTTTTGAGGAATTTTATAATCAGAAATCACTTGGGCTCAGAAAGCAGGCTTGGGAGTGCGTCTGCATCTAATTAACTGAAATCCTTTTCTTTCCTTTTTCACATATAAGGCAATTTTCCTTCACCTTTCCTCACACTGGCAGTGTAAAACCTCTTTGTGCCAGAACACAGGACTTTTACCCATTTATCCTCAAGGTTTATAATAAAAAATCAAGGCTTAAAGAGGTTGGCACACAGGCACTGCCATGGCATGTTACAGAGCCAGCTCAAAATGTTTGCAAAGCTGGGGAGAGAATAAAGGCTTATTCCTGGCAGAAGCTAAATGAATTGTTTGGTTTGGTGCTTAAATAAAACAGAAGATACAACTCTTCTGCTTTTAACTGAGAACTGTGTTGAACTTAGCTGTATTTTCAGCTCTCAGTCTATGTGCTAAAAAATATAGAAAAAGTAGGTCATATTGCATCGAATGCTAGCTGCTGAGTGTATATATTCCATTATTAAAAGAAAAAAAAAAAGGGGGGGGGAGGAGGGAGAAGAAAAAAGAGCCAAACCACAGTGGCAGGAAGAAACAAATTTTTGTGACAAATTCTAGTGATAGTAGCATATATCACAGCTGAGGCAAGCAAGATGCATTTGAAAGTGTTATATAGATGTATATTAACAAAGTAGAACTGAAATGAAGAAGAACAAGCTTAACAGGAAAAAGGCAAGATGTTTTGAACATACTTTATACCTTTAATTTCTCCTGGTCCTATAGATAGAAGACATTTATATTTATACCTTTATACTGTTACTTAAAACAGGATGACCATCTGTGCTCTGGCACTGCAATCACTACAGGCACATTTCATCCTTATGTCACTTGGCTGTGTATCACTCTGGGTCCCAAATAGCATCCTTCCAGCCTTGGACACATTATTTTGTCTGTTTGTCCCTTCCACCTCCCAGTGCCTGAACTACAGTGAGGACTGTGCTATGGGCTACTGGTGGGATATTCTCACTGCATGAAAACACAGGTGTGCGCTGCACGTAGGGCACCAGGGATCCAGGGTGCTTGGTGGCAGGAGAGCACTGGCGGACTTTGTTAAGGGGAGGGAGCCACCTAAGGTGCGGTTTTACCCATACTTTCATCTGAGAGATGGCAGTTCGCCTGGGCTGAGATGTGTTGAGAGTGAGTTAGCCTGGGTAGTCATCAGCAGTCCAGCATACAAGCTCACTCCCTGACCCTTTTTTATGTAGTGATACAGATGTAGCATAAATGTCTTTTAACTGGGGAGGGGGGAAGTCATTGGTCATTTCATTCACTCAGTGAGTGAATTACAACATTTTTTTTGGCAGTCAGTCATGACAATTCAGTGTGAAGACTAAGGGTGTAGGCGGTTCTTGCTGTTGCATATATGTTTGTCAGCAGCAAAGATTTGGCAGATTAAGGGAGAAGTCCTGTCTCATCTACTCCACTGTCTTCATATGGAGCCTGTCCCAGCAGGCCTGAAATGTTGAGGAGGAATTTTCCTACTGACTCCAAAAAGGTTGGGACCAGCCCCTTGTGCTCCTGGGTCTCCTCTGCATGTGAAATGCATTTCTTGTTCAACAAGTATGTGTTTTGCTAGTCTTAGATGAGTAAAACCATAGCAGAAATACATGTTTTGTTACCAGAATAGAGCTTGATAAGCATGGACACGGTCTGTCAGCGGTCAGTCTTTGTTAGCAAGAAGTTCTTTCCATACAGTGCTCCTCCAGGTAAGAGCTAACCCATGGCCCTCTATCAAGCAGATTTGGTGAGCATTCAGTTCAGGTGCATTTTTCATACCTTGCAGGGTGAATGAAGGAAGTACGATGCAAACACAGTTTAACTCCTGCTATCACCATTTAGGAAGGTCTGCCTTTACATGCAAAGATAATGGTTTGCTGAAAAATATGAGAACATTATGAGCAAATCCTAGTGCATTTTAGTGTATGCATCCTCTTGTTACCTTTGGCATGGAAATTATTCCAAGAGCTGGAATGGAGGCAGGGAAAGGAAGTGCTTTCCTTCTCACGATAGCTATTCCCTGACCTCAGTATCGCCTGATAACAAGGGATGTTTCAGAGATGGTATCAGATCACCACTGTTGGTAGGACTTCTTCACAATGCCAAAACAAACAAGGCTGGAAAATTGCTAAAATCAACAGGATCTTGCCTTAATATTGCAGGCAAATGCTTGTCAAAAGTCCAAGTCTGATAGTGCTGGAAGTGGAATGCTGAGTTTACCCGCACAACAAATGAAGCAGTGGAGGTCAGGCATATTTCAGCCCTGACGGGCTCTGTAGGGTGAAGTCTGACAGCTCTTCCTACTGAGACTACACTCAGATCTGCTACTTGGTTTTGTGGTCAACTGGGATTGAGACAGTGATTGCAGAATAAAGGCCAACAAATCTATGGTGCAGTCACTGACCAGTTGCTGGGCTATAAAATGTTAAAAATGCACGTTCCCTCCTGGTTCCTGGATGGAAGTCAGTGTGGACAGATTCCACATACCAGGTCAGTGTAAAAAGCCGTTTTCATTTGAAAGGTGAAAACCTGAAAAATTGAAACATTAAAGAAATATTGAGGACTCTATTTCCATCTCCTTGCAACCATTCATCCAACCCTGAATCACTGCAAGGAGGATTTGGGTTTTCCCACTGATGCAAAACATCTTATTGTAAGAACTTCATGCTGGTTGATGAGGCTTATTGCCATTGTCAGAAAGTGTCTGGCAGATTTGTCACCTGAGAAAACAATTATTAATCCACAAAAGCAAGTTTTGCAGAATTTGCCTAAAATACAGTGAAGCACTTTAGAGTTAAATTTTGTACATAATCAGACCAAATAAAAAGAGGCCAGCAAAAACGTGTATTGTAATAGAGAGTTACTGTCAGTCACCACTCAGAAATAGGCAAAGCCATCATGGCAGAGGTTGTGTGGTCCCACTCTCTACTGCTACTCTAGAAAGGAGCTGTCAGTATCAAATGAGAATTTGTTTAAAGGTTGCTGGGTTGTAATTGACAAGAAGCGAGAGAAAAACATGTTAAAAAAACTCAAATGCAGGCAAGGTCTTCATGTGGTGGGTAGGGCAGCAGGGCTGTGCGTCAATGGGCTACAGCTCTGTCATGTAATGTGGGATCTCAGTGATAACGCTGGGAATAATGTCTCCTTTGCTTCCTTTTCAATCTGTGCAAGAAGGACATTTTGAAGTATAGGATTTAACTTTGGCTGCTTTCTTTAACAGGAGTTGAACACCACTAGCATTAAAACCTCCTGCCATCAGGCCTGGGGACCTTTGAATACAGGGAGGGTCAGAGAAGGCAAAATGAAACTGGTGTGATACTGGGTGCTGGGAACCGCCACTGCCTGATCCGTATCAAAAGGGAAGGGAAAACCGGGCAGCTGGTCAGTTCTTCACCTGCCTGAGAGTCCAGGCTGCATTGTCCCCACCACAGACCAGGAGAGGTTTGAGCCCCAGATCTTTGCCATCTGCTACTGTCTGCAGGTCCAGGAGGCAGGACACTTGAGCGATTAATTTGGTTTGAGAAATTAGTTCATAGACTGTAGTTTTTAGTATTTAAAATCTTGTATTATGACTATAGAAAGGTAAAAAGTAGGGAACTGTGCCTCTGAAGAGTCCTGGCATGTACTTGTTGGAACTGGATGTTGTGTTATACTCAGCTTGTGTTATGGGATGCTGACCAGAGGACTGCAGTATCCAAGGAAGCAGGTCTCTTGGGACTCCTTGGCTCTGGCTGGGCACAGGTTTCCTGTCGCTTCTGAAACATGTAAATGTCAATATTTGCATTATTTTAAAGATATTTTGTCTCAGTTTGTCTCAGGACTAACATAGCCGTTCATACATTTCTTGTACCCACAAAGTTCCTGTTCTGTCACAGAACAGAAAATATAGTCTCTTGCAGAAGCCGCTTCAAATGATTATGTGAGATCATACAAAAGCCACCAGCTAGCTGACAACCAGGGTACCAAGTGAGGTTACTGTCTCAGACATGCTGATATGTTCAGATGATCCTAAAATTACCATGCAATTGGTGAGGCTGGCAAGCAAATAGTATCTGCCTTGGAAAAAAATGACACATTTGTGCAGAAACATATGGCTTTCTGAGTCCTGTGTGTTGTCCATCTATTGCTTGTTGCTTGTCTTGGGTTGACATATAGCAAGACTTTCAGATGCAGCGCTTTCATCCTGGGAAAGCTCATTGCATTACAAAGTCATCTGATGCAGCTTTTCTGTGTCATGTCTTGCATAGCAAAATTTTTCAAGCCTTCACTTCACCAAAAGTGCATAAACCCGAAATGTTTCATCAGTCCATCATTGCAGGCTCTGTCATAGCTTGCATTTTTCTTGGAGACTCGTCATGACATTTTGATAGTACAGGAGACAGCTGTGGTGCCATTCCTCTCCTGTTCCCTTCAGTCATTGCTCTGTAAGTTCAAGCCACTGTCCTATACTTTGCATCAGTGCAGCGTTCATGACAAGAGTACAGAAGATTTCCCTTTCTCATCGATTTATCTCATGACTCTATCAATGCCACAGACCCTGTAAAAAAGGCACATGAATAAATATTTATTTACGTATCATTATGAATGGAAAAGGTGTTTGTGTGTGAAGACTGGTTGCAAACTAAGCCTTGAGTGTCCAGAGTGTTAGGGCTGCCTCTCTTCAGATCTTTGAGGAAGGATTAATTTGCCTCTTGAAACATATGCTGAAAGGCAGTTTTTTGGTTTGCAGAGGATGTGAGGACATCAAGAAGAAAGGCAGCTATTTTTTGGGAGTGCAGAGCTATGCTAACACTGCTAGTCACCTGAAGAATCAAGCACATACATCTGTTCTGGCTACATGTACATGATGTGGGGAATGTTGCAAGGGAAATAGCTCCCTCCATGCTCCAGTGCATTTGTAAGGCAGTTGTTTGCCTTCCTTCTGTCTATTCATAGCAAACACATTTTCTTAGTTGTTGTAAAAAGAGAGGGAAAGCAAAGGTGATGTAGTGATGAATTTTGCATTACGGTGCCTGAATTTATGGATGAAAGCTTTGTATCCATTCAAACACACTTCAAATGTGAATGGCAGATTTCTTCACTTCCCTGAATTACTGTTATAGAGATGAAAGTCAAGAATAGTTTTATAAAATTCCCTATTTTAACTTATATATTTAACTGATAAAAAAGATACTGAGCTTGAAAAGCCTATACAAGTTCAATTTTTTGTGTTGTTTCCCAACATTTCACTGTTATGTGCTTACTAGAAACTAGAATGTAAGCTATAAAAAAATCAGTTAATATGAAGAGTAAATGCATTTTCTGCTCATAAAGGAGACCAAATTGGGCTTTTACAAGCTTACCTTGCTTTGAAGATCTGTTTCTGCTCCCATACAATTTGGTAGCAAAAATTTCTACCCATTTCAGCCACGTAGGAGCAAACCTAGAGGCAACCGAGAGACAAAAGGCTTTTACAAAACAGTGCAAATATGATAAAGAGAAATATCAGGACGCTCAGCTGGTCTCTCAGTGAATGGAACGAAAATAACAAATGAAAGCTTGATCTTTCAGGAAAAGAAGTCTGTTTGGAAAAGGATGCATTCAGCAAAAGATATCATACTTAACACGAGAAAGCCGTGCATTATGGAAGAAAAACTATCTGCTGAAAGTTAGCAGGACACCAATATCCAGGAAGCTGAACTCTGGAAATGAGTGTGCAATCCTCAGGGCTCAATGCAGTCATCTTTTAGGATGGAGTTCTCAGCGGCTTTGGGAACGTGTCAGGTACTGCCTGGGAAAAAACATAGGAAGCTTGAGGAATGCAATAAAATTTGTTTCCTTCATATCCTGTATGAGAAAGTTTTGGTTGTGGTTTTTTTTTGTTGTTTGTTTTTTTGTTTTTTTACCCTGGTTGTTTCTAAGATTTGTTAAGGCTTGTTTGTTGTCAAACAGTTTCCTTTGTTCTGCATCTTAAACAACCCAAAACAAAGACCTCTTGTTCCTTTTGGGAACCTATTCTCCTCTCAGCCCAAAGCAGTTGTGGGAGTCCAGTTTCTACAGACTTCCTAAGTGGTTTACAACAACCCCAAACCTTATGATTCTGGATACGCTTTGCCTTCTACATTTTAGAAGGGGGGAAGGTGTTATTATTGCAGACAATTTAAAACCATAACAAAATGTGGGCTCCGGTTTAATTTGAGAACGGAAAGTGGATGGTATTGTAAAGCTTAATGTTTATAGGAAAGAATGCTTTTCCTTTTCAGCCTTTTTCTTAAGTCTGAAATTTGTAAAAGGAAGTTCAGAGAGGATATACACATTAGTTCCTACTTGGTTATTTTCCATATGTGAGGTCAGTAGATTTCAGTGGGTTAGTCTGGTTTCTGAACAGCTGAAAAATTTTGAAATCACCTTCCTGAGGTTTTGAAGTAGGGTATTATAGTTTGCAGAGAAAAAGATCAGTTTGAGCAGGCTTCCTGCATTGCCTGTTTACTAAGAAAGTGAGAGTAGAGTGGTCTGAAATGGGACATGAGTGCAATCAAAGTAATTTACAACATCTTCTAAAGCACATCCATTATGGCAATAATTTAAAACTCATCAGGCTTTTTAAGAAACAGCATACATTTCAATAGCCTTGAGACAGTACCTCCTTCTACACTGCTGATCATAGTTAAAACCTTTTGGGAGAGGATGATTTATTGTTTCAGGGCAATTTTCAGTACACCTAAACAAAAGGCTTACTTGAGAGGAACTTTTTTTTGAAAAGAAAAACAGACAAAAATAAACAAATTTAAAAACGACTAGACTGACACTGTTATTTCAAACTATTTTGTACATCAACACGCAAGTTTTTCAGGTCTACTTAGTACTTTCTCTCAAAAGCAGCAGTACTTAATCTAATTGGAGGTCACAAAGCAATCATCTCACAAAGACTGCTCAGGTTATTAGAACTTGAAATATTCGCCATTTGGGTTCAAATATGCATTTCCTGTTTGTGAAGGGTCCTGATTTGACATTTATGTTGGTTTTTTTCTCCAAATCTGTAAACAGACTTCCCCAAATATTTGGAATTAAAAGGCAGACCTAGCACAGAAGGCAGGTGCAAAGAAGGATGAGGGAAAGTCAGTGAATCTAGTTTCACTAGTAATTTCTTACAGAAATATTTTTCATATACATGGATATGATGGAGATGTTCTCAAGGGAAGCTTTGCATTAATGCATGAAATAGATCATTTCAACATAATTAATCTGAAAGGTTTTGAAGATGCTGAGGCTGGCAGAAGTTCTGGGGATGTGTTCAGTAAATCAGGATCTTCCCACTGCTGAAAATATTTTTGAACTGACCTGCAGAGGAAAAGGTGAGGTTTGAAAGGTGCAATTTGGGTTCAAAATAGCTTTGAGTGCTGAGCGTGTCTGGTTCTGCTCCAGGAAAAATAGGTGCTGAGTAGCTGGTTGGGAGTACTATGTTTATTACCTTGCTTTCTGTTAAGGCCTGCAAATCCCAAACTTTTCTGCAATGTTTTCTGCATGTTATTCTGTTTCTTCTGAGTAATTGTTTGAGATACCTGACATCCATTGTACTGGTATACAGCACTATATGCTGAGTGTTTGTAGAAAGAAATGTACTTTGCAATTAATATTGTATGATCTTGTAATTAGTTTATTTGTTAATATATAAACAAAGGAAAGGAAATTCTAGAATTCTCATTAACCTTTCATTTCAGCCCAGCAACACTCCTAAGAATACACCTAATGTGAAAGCAGTCAGTCTACTCAAGGGCTTATTGTTAAACCGGTAGCTGAGAATCTTTCTGCATAGAGTTTAGCTTTGACACCAGGAATGGTCTTACCTCTGGCATACTTTCTTTATGACCAGCTGTGCAAATTTTCCACCCACACAGAGGTCCTGCATGACATTCACTACCTTCACAGCACAAGTCCTTTGAACCTACATCTAAGGTATGGCTAAGGACAGGATTTGCCTTTAAAACGTCATTAATATACAGGTTTATGCATGTCTACGAGAAGTTGCACACAAGATACGCTTGAGCATCATAAGGGATTTTTAAAGTAACTCACAAGTCATACTAATCCCAAAACAGGGATTGTATTATTAGTGTTAAATGTGCATAGGCGCCTCGGTTCCATATGAGCTCTAGGCTACTCTGTGGTAATAAAAACTTTAAAGAGTTCATGAGTTATTTAAATATCTTGCTAGCAAGAGTTTAAATGTATAGTCTATAGAAAGCAAGAGGCTGAAATCCAGATGTATCTCATTCAGCAGGGAAAATTGCAGCTCATTCCATGTCTTGATGGGATAAAATGTATCTCCCAAATTCTGCCTTCTTTAATGGTCAGGCAGTTCATTTAACTGTGGACAGAAATAGCAGGAATTTTCATGAGTTTATGTCTTTTGGAGAAGCCTTAAGTCTTAGAAAAATCTCAGAGGTTTTACACAGGAATTCTAATGCTAGCAGTTCAGTGGTAGACTGAAGTCCTTTCTTGTGCTTGGTTTATTTGCATTGTTTCCAGTGACACTACTAAATTTAGGACTGACTCTGGAAATGAAACTAAAAGGTGACAGTGACAATAACTTTAATCTTTTTTCTTTTTCTCCTGTTCCTTTACGACTGTTGCTGAAATGCTCTCAGCTCACAGGTGAAAAAGAATTTCCTTGTAACAGCCCCACCAGTGTGAAAAATTCTGCAAAGGCAAATATAGAAAGTCATGGGCAGCATTTACCTTCCATGCTTATGTTAAAAGCTGCTCTCCCAGGCTTGGGATGCCTGCACTGGAGTGAGAACTCCTTCAGCTAGTAACACAAAGCACCTATGCTAAAGCTTTATGAAGCTTTCCTTAAGCTCTTGCTTCTCCTGAAGGAGAAGCCTCCCTGTTCTCAGGAAAAATGGTGATGATTGTCCCACTGTCCAAACTTCTGTCCACTTTCTTCCAGCAAAGACAGTGTTAGATGACAGTGATCAGGAGCACAGAGCAGACTGAAGCCTGGAGCAATGCAGTGGTGCTGTTTCCAGTGGCTGCCGTCTGCATTGGATCAGGCCATGAAACCAACCCAGACAAAACCTCCAAGGTTTCGTCTTTGCTTAAGCAACATTTGAATTGGCCTCACTCAGAGGGATTAGGCAATGGGTTTTCCAATGTATGTATCAGGAAACTTCTCTTTGAGGTTAATAAATTAATGCAGACTATCTAAACTAAAAGAAATCAATTTCAAGGTCACTTTAAAAGATACACAGGTAATTTTCTTCCCAGTTCCCACCTTCATCTGTACAAATGCCACCTCATTTTTCCAGACAGCAATTTGGCCAGCACTAGCACACAGCTGTTTTTTTAAAAGTGTACTGCATCTCCACAATTTCTATTCTCTTCCTAGAAGAGAACAGTTTTTTCGTGTAATTGTTGTCATCGGAGGGAATGGCACTGGCTACAAAACTTTATAAACCAGTTTCATTGATTTGATTTTGTCAGTTCAACAGCTGTCTCCCGGCCCCACTCTCATTACCAACGTCAGTGCTCCCATCACTCCCATCACATCTTTCAAAGAAAGATAAAGGTATGTTTATTCTAAATAAACATTTGGTTCCAAGGGATGAGTGTGTACATAGGATTCTGTCCAATTCAGATGAAGGTTTCACCTTGCATGAGATCAGATCATCTGTATAAACTCAAGTGTCATTCAGACAGAATAAAAGTACCCTACAGAACGTCTTCTGCGAAAAAGACATTTCCCACTATAGAATTTTTTAAAAAATGTTATTCTTCTCCAAAACTTCTTTACAGAGTCATCAAAGAAAGGCAAGTTCAGCAGTAATACTCATGAAATTTATAGTCCTTTGTGTTCTTAATAGCATATTGAAAAGAATAAAGCTACTAGACTAAGTTATTCAGATGAAAACATTCCTGGACCGACTAAGTTAAAAAGACTAATAGTTAAAAGTTATGCCACTCAGCTATGCACTATACACCACTCAGCTATTCACTACTCTCACTGCTCCGCTCCTTGGAGCACGGTTTGCAACACCTATGATGCATAATTGTTAGAAGACTTAACATTTCTCTTCCGACACAGTTCTGGTGGATCAGAACAACAGGTCATAGTCTGAGCACATTTTGAACCTTATTCATCAGGACAAAAGCTAGATAAATTGTCCACAGTCATCCCATCTAATACAAACATACCAGGCCAGCTTCTCCTCTAGTTGTAGTAAATGTTACATGCCTTTATTTCTAAATGGAGGACTGGATGCAAGAGACCTAGGAAGATTAGGTCTACATTAAATAGTAAGATTTCCTCCTTATAATGGAAATGTTGAATGCTTATGCACAACCAAAACAGAATAAGAGTGAATCTTTGGGTGTCCTCCAACACCATTTGAACTTAGGCCACTGTAATGTAGAGCTGTACTGTGATTATCTGGTATCTTCAAAGCAAAGGTTCAGTCCAAATACATTTTTCGTATAGTTTTTGAAAATAAATCAGTTTGTGTGGAATCCAAATCCAGAAAGAATATTGTTTAGGGAAAATAGGCACTCACTGTACCTGTCTTTCTTCATAAAACTCATGCAGGTAACAAAATTTCATTGGCTGTCTGCATTTCCAAAGTGCAATGATGTATTTCTTGCCTGTACTTAAAATGTGCTTTTATTATTTTAAAGCTTTCTAGAACCTGTAAATCTTGACTATTATTTAACTTTAAAACACTGGTAATTGTTTGAAATAGTTTTTAGATCCTCTACACAACCACTCTGTTACAAACATTTAAATTATGTTCACATGACATATTCACTCCACATACTTTCATCTGAAAATTCTTAAATTCTTCCCACTGGAAATTAAATATTATCTTCTATGTTGTTTCTTTATAAGGTTTACTTTTTCAATGTTTAACTACTGCATATGGTAATAATATAAACCATCAATCACTTATCACAAATATTCATGGAAAATCTGATTGTGTTGAGCTCTATTTTGCCAGTGACTTTGGTAAATGTTAAATTCTGTTTTCTTAACTGTAGCCAGGAAAATTAACCTCCACTTTAAAATTAATTTGGAAGACTTGTTCCATGATATTTTTTTTTGTCAGGTTTCAGACATTGTAATTGGTTACTGATTAAAGACTGCTATGTTACTCATACGGGCATTTACCGTTTTAAACAGGCTAGAAAAACTCAATATATTTATTTTAATTAAATGTAGGTTGGTGTCTACCTGTACATGAGGCCAAGAACACACTAATAAACAGACAATCTGCTAATACTGATTTTAATAATGATTGGTTTTAATTCTTTGTGTTCTCAGAGGAAGATAAGCATGTGAACTAGGGGCAAAACCTGTTGTTTGCATTCATACTGTTTAAGTAATAATTTTACAGCTTTTGGTAAGACACTGGGAAGTCTTCTTTTATGATATCTTTATGGAAAAAAGCAGGTTCTCAAAGTCAGTGGAATGCTTACTTGTATAAAGCTTTTTGGTAGCTTGCTTGAGGGGGAATAGAACTACTAGCTCCAGCCTGCTAAGTGCAATAGCTTCAGTTTAATAATTCATCCTTTGACTGACTTTTGGCAAATGTGATTGACTACTTATTTTTTTACTGATGCCAAACTCTTCACCAAGAAGGCTGAAGAATGTATTTTGATCTGTAAGGCAATAGTAGCTTGTGGAGCTCATAGTACATCTCCCTGACCACTTAAAATCTGCTTAGGGCTGTGGTGCTTTACTTCAAACAAGGGCAGCCGCTGTCTTATTTTCTCTGTCAAAAGTCACATTAAGAACGATATGCCTGTAAGTCACTGCTACTGATGGATGTATCTGCTGGAAAGCTACAGGTGAGGGATGAGCAAGAGATGTTTGCTCTAGGTTTAGAGGAGAACCATGTGAACGAGTTATATCATGCCTTAAAGCGACTGCTTGGGCAAGGGCATGAGTACACCAGCTGTGTTTGCTGGAGAAATTACTTTTTCCCTGCTCAGAGCTGCTCCTTCCCCCTCCTGCTGTAGACAGTGGTTGCTCTCCCTTCTCTGCTGGTAGCAACTCTGGAATTTTTCATTCAAAATGGGTTTGTTTAGCAGAAGACCTACCATTTAAAGCACTTCAGCCTAACCCTGATTTTTCTGCCTCGTTAATTGCTCCAACTGGAGAGGGCTATCAGCTTTCTCAGTTAAAGTTTCTATCTCAGTCGTGGTGTTTTGTCAGGATCCTTCTTCTCATTAATCTCTGGAAAAATCCAGCTTGTACTCCCATGGTTTTGACCAAAATTGGTGGCTCTCACCACGTGGCTGGCACCTTCTTTTTAGGTTTGACTGGAAGTAGAAAGCCAATGAAATTTGGCAGCTTAATAATGGAAGTATTACAATTAGAGAAATGAGACAGCTCTTTATTAAAATAGATTCAAAATCTTACATTTATATTATTTATTACTATTTACAGACCTTTGTCCTTGGGGAATCTAAAATGCACAAAGCTGTTAAAGAGCTCTCATGGTTCTTTCTACAGGTAGTTGTATTTCAGGTGATAAATTCTTTCAGACAAGGACTTGATCTTCATTACACGTATCTGCACCTGTGCAAATATGCCATAATTTAATCAATTTGTTTTGTGGAGTGTTTTGGAAAGTGCTTGTGAAGTGCCTTATTAGTATATAATGATGATGATATATATATTTTTTTAAAATGGCTTCAGTGATGTTTATTTTGCTGCATAGGGGCTGCATGACATAATGGATGCCATAGGTTCCCTTGCAGCCTTGTGAATCTCCCCTTGGGACCTGTATGACATAGGGAATAAAATAAAGAGTTCATATGGTCTGGAATTTAATTTAATTAATAGCATTAAGCATATGAATAGTTCCCTTGAAGTCTGTGGAAATACACTCTGCTTTTAAACTTTTAAATATGATTAACTATCTCGCTAAAGTAGTTACTTTTCTAAATCAATTACTTTTATAATTCTGTGTATCAGGAATACAAAGAACAGTGAAGGTGCCCTTTAAATGAATCATGTAGCACCACTACATGTGGAAAAGACGGGGGAAACAGCCAGACTGAAAATGTAGCCAAGGACAAAACATTCCTCTGGTGATGTGTGGTGTTAGCTAAAGGTATTCAGCACCTCACAAGATCAGGCCTTGTATGATTAAATTGCTGTATAAACCCGTGGTAATAGATCCTTAAATAACAAAGTGAAAGGGGAGATAGGAAAGCTGGGTGGGAACAAAACTAACTCAGTGCATTAGAAAGATTATTGTTTGAGTTCCCAGTATTTAATGGCTGGGTTCACAGTGCAGGAACTAAATTCAGCAGCAGTGTTGTTCTGGCCAGTGATTTGGTGGTAATGTCAACCTGAGGAACAACACCATAGTATGTACAACTCAGGTCAGACACGTCTCTGATTTCTGACCACTTTTTCTCCTGGGTGGTGTTTATTTTCTTCCCAGAAAATATGGTAATATTTGGATTCATTCGATCTTGTAGCAGTCTTGTACTGCTTATTCTAATGCCTGTTGTTGAACCTGACCCACACATTATCCCTTCATGTAAATAACTGATTTAGACCTAAGCCCTAAACCCTCTGCTTAAGGCTGTGTGAGCTGGACTGAAGGAAAACAATATGTCCTCACATGGAGTGGAGCACAGAACAAATGTTCTTTGACTTTGAAACAACGCTTGCCATGCACTGTAGCATTGCCTCTCTTTGGAAGGTGCGTGCACAACTGTTCTTCAGCTTCTTCCCTTCTGAGGTCCTGTGAGGAGGAGCAGCATGTGTCAGTGCTGCCGTGCCAGTGAGCAAGGGGCTGGTGGGGTGCGTGGAGCTTGCTCTTCTTTCCTGTTCTGCGACACCATGCCTAGTGTGTCAGCAGTAATACCATTCTCCTTTTTCTAATGTTGTTCATTAGAACACCCGGGCTCATTAAGATGGCAGGCAGTGAGCGTGACTCTTCAATTCATTCCTGTAGGTTGTTGCTCACATCTCTGATAGGTCTGGGTGTTAACTGTTAGTGTAGTCCTTACACGTGGATAGCCAAAGACAAACCACTCCATCCGGGAGTTTAATGAAAAATTATAAGACAAGGGACTTCGTTGAAATAATCTACAGGAAATGTATTTGTCCCTTGTCAGAAATACAATCTTTGTGGAGGGGAAGGATGATAGGTATTGCAGTTTGTGTTCTTTAGCCAGAGAGACTTATTTCTCACAGAAATGTAAAAAAACCCTCTCTCACACATAGGACTATTTCATAGTAGATACAAAGAGAAAAAAACACATTACAACCGTTTTGCAGGTAACTTTCTTCCCTGTTATATATCAGGCCATAAGTAATGCACCTTGGAGACAGCAAGCCAAAGCAGTAATTATTTCTGCGGTGATGCTTGGAATCCCCAGGCATAATTTAAGGCTTTTTGGTCTAGACACAATATATGTACACAATAGGAAGATGATTTCTCTCTCTAAATCAGGGGTCCTCAAACTACGGCCCATGGGCCAGATAAGGCGCCCCAGGGTCCTCAATCCGGCCCCCAGTATTTACAGACCCCCCTGCACCCCCCCACCGGGGGTTGTCGGGGGGAACCAAGCAGCCGCAGATGACTGCCTGCCACTGCATCCGCGTGCCGGCCCCCTGGTTAAAAAGTCTGAGGACCCCTGGTTGAAATAATCACCTCTTTACCAAGCTCATAGCAACAACACCTCATCAGAATGCAACCAAATTTGTGTGCTTGTTCTGCCTGTATCTGCGTGTTAAATGATGTGAGAATATGCCAAGTGGTGAATTGCTGAAAACCCACAATAAATACAATTCAACTAATAGCACATTTATTACATTCATGCTATTCAGATATTTTAGGAACTAATAATATTAACTCCCAGTTTATTGTGTATCATCTGATTTTTGCTTTTTTAATTCTAAAGCTAAAACTACCCTTGCAATTCTTTATGAAAAGGTGATGCACATATCTTTATGGTTTCTAATAATCCCTTTGCAAGAGTACTTAAACTATTTTAAATAATGGTAACAATCTAAATGATTTAATCATAAAAAATGAGTTAAATATAAATGCTCAATATCTAGATTCCTAGCATAGCTGTAGATGTTACCACCAGCAACTTGCTACGTTTGGTATTTTGGAAGGTTTACCACGGAAACCTTGTGAGGTGACACAGACCTTTAAAAACAGTGGGCCATTGACTTGATGAAGCATACTGTCATTGACTTGGGCTAGCAATGCACGTCTATGCTTAGTCATATCAAACTGAGTGATGACTGAGGGATTTTGAGAAAATTTAACTCATCGTGGAAGAAGAAATGCTCTTAATATGTGTAACAGAAGGCTTCAAATTATGCAGGCTAATATATAAATAGGAGGCAGAAATATAAAACCCACTGGGGATTATATGGAAATTTAAATGTTGTTATAGCCACTGAGTGACAATTCGGCCTAAAGAATTTGGGCAAATAGCATGAGAATAGATGGTATTTATACGACATGTGCAGCACATTAAAATGTGTGCTTACACTTGTGGCCAGATTCTTAGTGTAAGAGCAAATTTGATATGTGAATCTCTTTCACTGCTGGCAATAGATAAGAAGTAGGGAAAGCTAGACATAAACCAGGTGTTATTATTTTGGGGTTTGTGCTCAGGTCAAGACTGCAGAGCCTTGGTGTAGTTTGTCATCAATGCAGTAGCTTCAGATGAATTCTGGCAACTCATAAGGGCTGGAAGTGGCCTTGTTGGTTTCCTTTAATCTTGTCTACAGGTGAATCAGCTTCTGAATACTACATGTTCCATAAGGAAACAAATTTCATCTGTCAGCCATTAAATACCCTGCAACAGAAATAAAGATACATCTTGAACATATTAGTCCACCTACATGGAAGCAGGTGTCTGCTGAAAAACCTCCCAACAAACCACAGGAAGAAATCTTGTATAATTTTATTAGATTCCTTAAAAATGTAAACCACAACAGTGAGACCATGGTTCTCTCTATTTGGAGTGACTTTTAAGATCACAACAATCTTCTAATTTTATTCAATAAAATAATATATGCTGAAACAGTATTTGAAGTCATACAGGCCTTTAAATAAAGTGAAAACTTCAATTAACAGTCAGGTTCTTTATACCTGAAACCTAAATTTGGACAGGTATTTGGAAATGCTGGGATTTGCCTCCAGTATAAACATATGAATAGCCCAATCCCTGACATTTACTGTTTCATGCTTCTAAACATTTAAAAAATATGGTCAGATGTCAAATTTGTCGGGGAGGGAAAGATTTTTTTTGCTATTTTTTCTTTTTTTCTGTTAAGAGTACTTTGTTGGTGAGGGAGCAGGGTCTTGTTTCATTGCAAAGGAAAGGAAAGTCCCAGCCAAAATGTTCCAAGGTCATGTCTGCTGGGTGAGCATGCAAAGAAAACAGTGGTGTTTTGATTTTAAAATCTCAACCCATCTTGCCACCTCAAATAGCCTTCGTTTTTCATTCCTTCTCAAAACCTTCTCACTTCTGTCATGGTGGGCCAGCCTCTGCTTTCCCCGAAGTGAAATAGCCTACTGTCACGTTGCCTGCACTCAGGAGGAAAGCCGTTTTCTCTACAAAATGATTACCCACAGCTCAGGATCTTCGGGATCTGGTTTACCTGTTTTGTTAATTTCTTTTAAATAAGGATTTTCAAGTGCATCTTACTCCTCACCTCTGGACCAGTTTGGGGGTCCAAGGGCACCCCTGGAGGAACCCACAGGGCTTAAGCAGCCCAGTAGGGAACCGCTGGGGTTAGCAGGGGCTGGTGAGGCACTGCCGGCCTGGCTCCCTGCCCCTCAGGGCACAGGCTGCTGTGGGCCCAGGGATGCCCCGTGCTGAGAGGGAATGCAAGCGTCAGGGCCTTGTTCATTCCCCCTCCAGGGCCCTGGCTGCTGAGGGTGTCCTGGTTGCTGCAAGTGGTTGTCTTCCCACTGGGGACTGGGGAGAGGCCCCAGCCAGGCAGTGGGAAGGCTGGTGGCCATGTCCTGCCGAGGCCCCAGTGTGCTGCTCTGGGCTAGGCAGGGCGCTCACAGCCCCGTGACACCCACTTTGTTCCTGGTTTCCCACCAAGGGAACTGCCCTGTATGGAAGCAGAGATACAGTGTGTGGAGTGAACACAAAACAGCCGCCTGAGAGGTCACAAATGTGTGGGGAAAGAGGGAAGAAAAGTGTCTGGCATCATGGTAACCAATGTCTCCTTTCAGTCGAGAAAAATTACAAGTACTGGATGTGAGCGGTAGGGCAGAAGCAGCTTTTCTAGAAACTTCTGACCTGGGGATATGATGGCCAAACTCCAGGGCTTGTCTGTCCAGGTCCTGGGGGACACATTCTTCACCTGTGCAGTGGCAGCCACCAGGTTCCTCAGTAATGTGGTTGGCTGCAACAGGGCCTGTGGCATACCTGTGGAAAGTTAGTTGTTTATGCCTGGAATAATCACTCAGGGCTCATTTTCCTGCCAGCTCCAGACATTGATTTATCTCTCCCTGTGTTAGACATTGAGGATGAAGCACCCAGAAGTAGCAGCTTTCCTATGCTGGCTTGTGAAAGGCATCTTTGGCAACAAACTGAGAGTTGGAGGCCTAACCCTGAGCTGCCTAAATTGAAGTGAGGAAAGTCCCTCCACCAGCAATGAAACCAGAGCCTCTAGCCTCCTTTTGCAATTGGGCGCAGATCTGCTTCGACAATTGAACCCCAAAATGAAAAAACATCAGCAGTCTTAAGATATAGAAAAACAGGGCTAAAAGCTGTTTCCTGTGAACTACGGAGGTTTATTTTTCAGCTCTCCAATGCATGGGGAAGACACCACCTCCTAGTTTTATTAATGTCTCTTTAATAAAAGCAATGAGCAATGATAGGGATAGAAGAGGAAGAGTCTGGAACTGCTAAAATGTCCTTGGCTGCATTCCTTCCTGCTGCTTGGGTAGATTAGATCTTGCCAAGCAGAGTGTGTTGAGCCTACCTTGATTCAGATGCCTGAATCAGTGTATTTAAACCTAGTCTGGTTATTTCTACACTATGCTGGAGTGTGGAGTACAGACAACCCTGAACATGCAGTTGGGCAAGGTGGAGAGGAGTTACACTATGGTTTATGGCTGTTTTTACAGGCTGGCTTTATGTGTGCAGTGTTAAAAGCCCTTAGTGGCACCCGTCTGAACCCCTGAGGCTAAAGTTTGATTAGCTAACTTGCAGGTTTTCTTTACAGAGAAATATATTTTCCATTTTTATAACTGTGGGCTTAGAAGTTGTTTTAACATTAAGTTGCACAGATGCATCTTTTACTATGTTTTCTTTTCCAGTATGACAATTCAGGGGAGGTGGAGGGTTATAAGACATGACAAATGCCTACTCTCTGCAAATTCCAGAAATAACAAAAGGTACTATTAGGCTGTTTAATAGACTTGGCAGGTATCTGGGGGCAAATATCAGGAATATGCTTGCAAATATGGATGTCCAACACTTCCAGGAAGATGTTTTTGTTTTCTGAAATACAAGGTGCATGTTAGCCTCAGAGAGAGAAAGACCACAGTATAGTTTGTCAAAGGGGAATTCTGGATAAAGCAGGTGGAACAGAACAAAGTCCATGAAGTTTATCGGCTATCCAAAATGTTTAAAAAAAAATTACTGCAAGATTTTATTTAAAGAATTCATGATATTTGACTAATCCAGCACTACTTTTTTGTTTTATCTAAAGTTTGTTAAACTGAAGAAAAGAAGGTCTTCAGGGCAGATTTACTGCATAAGTTTTCAGAAAAGACTGTCTCAGAGAAACAATTCACCAAAATGTTTCAAATGCAGGCAAGGCATATTGGCTCTGGTGGGCTGTTCATGGAAAAAGTCTTTGTTCCTCATGCTCTATTCATGCAATAAATGCATTTCTTCAGGAGGAAAAAAAAAGTATATACAGAAGCAGTTTATTTCCTAAGGTACAGCTCTATTTTGAAATTGCAAATCTTTTTGAGAAGTGTGATGACTTTGAAACAGTGAAAAAGACCCTTTCCTCAGCAGGTTCTGAAGAAACTTCCACAAAAACTATTTTAGCAGATTTGGTGGAGAAGTACTTCTGTCATTCAGAGGAGGATAGGAAAACTACAACATTTGTAGCCTCTGTTCATTGAAACCAGAGACAAATTAAGGGATACATTTAATTTAACTTCAGTTATTTGGGGTAATGTCCCATCTCCTGACAGTCTTATTTAGTTTTAGAGGGGCAGAGCTTTCTAAGATCCTTTTATGATGTCCCATCTCAGACATTTTAAAGGGTTCTTGCTTAAGTAAAAGAATACATTTTTTTCAGACACCTAAACCCAATGATCTTATTTTCAAAATGCAGCTGAGTGCTCAAGTATTTTTAAATGCCAGGTCGTTACGCCCTGCAAAGAAACTACTGTAGAGTGAGCACCAATCATAGAATCATTTAGGTTGGAAAAGACCTTTAAAATCATCAAGTCAGCTGTTAAGCCAGAGCTGCCCAGTCCGCAAATAAACTGTGTCTCTAAGCACTGCATCTATGCATTTTTTAAACACCTCCAGGGATGGCGATTCTGCCACCTCCCTGAGCCACCTGTTCCAATGTTTCAACACCCCTTCAGTAACAAAATTTTTCCTAGTATCAAATCTATAGCTTCCCTAGTGCAGCTTGAGGCCATCTCCTCTTGCCTTGTCACTTGTCACCTGGGAGAAGAGACCGACCCCCCTGCCTACACCCTCCTGTCAGGCAGCTGCAGGGAGCCACAAGGTGCCCCCGAGCCTCCTCCTCTCCAGGCTGACCCCCCCCAGTTCCCCCAGCCGCTCCCCACCAGCCTTGTGCCCCAGCCCCGGCACCAGCCCCCTGCCCGTCTCTGGACACGCTGCAGCCCCTCTGCGTCCCCCTGGCAGTGAGGGGCCCAACCTGAACACAGGAGTCGAGGGGCGGCCTCGCCAGTGCCCAGTGCAGGGGGACAGCACTGCCCTGGCCCTGCTGGCCACGCTGTTCCCGGCACCAGCCAGGGTGCTGCTGGCCTCCTTGGCCACCTGGGCACACGGGGGGCTCATGCCCAGCCGGCTGCCGACCAGCCCCCCCAGGCCCTTTCCCCCCAGGCAGTTCCCAGCCCCCTGCCCCCAGCCCGCAGCGCTGCGGGGGCTGGTGTGACCCACGGGCAGGACCCGGCACTGAGCCTGGTTGACCCTCACACAACTGGCCTGGGCCCATCGCTCCACCCTGCCCAGACCCCCCTGCAGAGCCTCCTGCCCTCCCGCAGATCAACGCTCCCCCCAGCTGGGGGTTACCTGTGAACTTGGTGAGTTGGCACTCGATCCCCTTGTCCACACTGTTGACAAAGATACGAAACAGGACTGGCCCCAACACTGAGCCCGGGGGAACACCACCTGTGACCAGGCACCAGCTGGATGTAGCTCTGTTTACTACTCTCTTTGGGCTCGGCCATCCAGCCAACTTTTTACCCAGTGTAAAGTAGGTCTGTCCAAGCCATGAGCAGCCAGTTTCTCAAGGAGAATGCTGTGGCAAATGGTGTCAAAGGCTTTGCAAAAGTCAAGGTAGACAACATCCACAGCCTTTCACTCATCCGCTAGGCAGGTCATCTTCTTGTAGAAGGAGATCAGGTTGGTCAATCCGGACCTGCCTTTCATAACCCCATGCTGGCTGGGCCTGATCCCCTGTCTGTCCTGTACATGCTGCGTGATGGCCCTCAGGATGATCTGCTCCATAACCTTCCCTGGCACCGAGGTCAGAATGACGGGCCTGTAGTTGCCCAGATCTTCCTTCTGTCCCTAGTTGTAAATGGGCATCACATCTGCGACTTCCAGTCAAGGTGGACCTCAGCAGTTAGCCAGGACCGTTGCTAAATGATCGCAAGCGGCTTGGTGAGCACTTCCACCAGCTCCCTCAGCACCCCTGGGGGCATCCCATCTGGCAGCGTAGACTCGTGTGTGTCTAAGTGGTGTAACATGTCACTGAGCATTTTCCCTCGGGTTACAGGGGCTTCACTGTGCTCCCTGTCCCCATCTTCCAGCTCAGGGGGCTGGGTACCTGGAGGACAACTGGTCTTGCTACTGAAGACTGAGGCAAAGAAGGCATTTAGTTCCTCAGCCTTTTCCTCCTCTTTTGTTACTCTGTTTCCCCTTGCATCCAATAAAGGATGGAGATTGTCCTTAACCCTCCTTTTGTTGCTAATGTATTTACAGAAATATTTTTTATTGTCCTTTATGGCAGTAGCCAGATTAATTTATAGCTGGGCTTTGGCCCTTCTCCTTTTCTCCCTGCAGAGCCTCACGGCATCCTTGTCCTCCTGAATGGCTTGCCCTTTCTTCCAAAGGTGGTAAACTCTCCTTTTTTTCCTGAGCTCCAGCCAAAGCTCTCTGTTCAGCCAGACTGGTCTTCTTCCCCATCAGCTTATCCTTTGGCACATGGGGATGGCCTGAGCCTTTAAGATTTCTTTCTTGAAGACCATCCAGCCTTCCTCGACTCCTTTGCCCTTTGAGACTGCCTCCCAAGGGACTCTGTCAACCGGTCTCCTGAACAGGCCAAAGTCTGCCCTCTGGAAGTCCAAGGTAGCGGTTCTGTTGACCCCACTTCTTTCTTCTCTGAGAATCAAGACGGTCATGTAATGATTGCTATGTCCAAGAGAGCCTCCAGCCACCACAGCACCACAAGTCCTTCTCTGTTCACAAAAGGCAGGTCCAGCAAAGCGCCTTCCCTAGCTGGCTCTGCCACCACCTGTGTCAGGAAGTTCTCTTCCACACACTGCAGGAACTTCCTGGACTCTTTCCTCTCTGCAGTATTGTATTTCCAGCACACGTGGTAGGTTGAAGTTCCCCATGAGAACAAGGGCTAGCGATTGTGAGACAGTGTCAAAGGTTTTACTAAAGTTTAGGTAGACAACATCCACAGCCTTTCCCACCCACTGGTTGTGTCACCTTGTCATGGCAAGAGATCAGTCTCGTCAAGCTGGATCTGCCTTTTACAACCCCATGCTGGCTGGGCCTGATCCCTCAGTTGTCCTGTACATGCTGCATAATGGCACTCAGGCTGATGTGTTCCATAACCTTCCTGGCAGTGAGGTCAGAATGACAGGGCTGTGGTTTTCTGGATCCTTCTTCTACCTCTTCTAGTAGATGCGTGTCTTTTTGCCTAACCTCCAGTCTTCTGGGACCTCACCAGTTAGCCAAGACTGTTGCTAAATGATGGAGAGTGGCTTGGTGAGCTCCTCCACCAGCTCCCTCAGTATCCTTAGGTGGATCCCATCCAGCCCCATAGACTTCGTGCTTGTCTGAGTGGGGCACATTGGAAAATGAACACATTTCCAATTCCAAATGGATATTTAATCAGTCAGGATTTGGAGGCTGGGGAACTCGGGGAAAAGCTAAAAGAAGGGCTAGCCACAGTATGCATCACCTATTTGGCCCTCTACCTATATTAAATTTTCATAGTTCAATTGCTCAGATACTGGTAATCGGTAAGGGACTGAGGACCCTGCTAAAAACCCCACACAAAACACAGAATAAATACAATGATGACAGCAGTTTGTTGTCATATTAAGATGCTTGTCTGTTCTCTTCAACTTTATTTTACTAAAAAGTAATTTAGGGGGAACATTTCAAACTATATGGCTAATGATTCGAGAACTTTCAAGCTGTCTTACTTTATGCAAAAATAATTCTACCTGTTTGATGTGCCTAGTTGTTTTATGAGTGCTTTGCCCTCTGTACTTGCTTTGTTTTTACTAGTTTCTGAGATTTATTTAGAGACTGATTTTTTGTGTTCCTGACTCACACAGAATTGAAGAAACAACAAACTAGTTTTAACAGAGGTTGTAAGATTTTTGCTAACATGAAGAATAAAGACTATTCTGCTAACCTGATTGCAAAACTGATTGGAGGAGTTCTCTATTCTGTTTTAGTTGGCCTGAGAAAATATCATACTATGCACTACAGTTGATCTAAAGTTTTAGATTAATCTCTATTTGCCTGATTGGAAAATGTATTTGTTTCTCGTTACATCCTGTATAGGGGAAAAATGTATCTTTGCTTTGCAATAATTCTCTTAACTGCTATGCTATTGGACCAAGGCTTATCTCTACAAAAGGCCTTAGATACTGATGTGGAATTTAGGTGACTGAACCCAACAGTTAGATCCTCAAAATCCCTATTCAGCTGTTGCCTAGTCCTGTAGGTGCCGAAAATCTGTAGGAGCCAAAGATATTAACATTAAAGTTCCCAATACCTATGTCTATTTACTTGGAAGTGCATCAAATGGTGTTTATCTCCTTCCTGGTCATGCAGCCATTCTCCAAACATCTTTACAGCTTTCAACTCCACAGAATGCAGCAGCTTTTCTCCCAGAGTGATAAATTGCTCCTTATGCAGTAATTCAGAGGTTACGTTCCTGGGAAGAGAGTAGAAGAGGACTAGGTTCAATCCATCCTCTTCTTGCTGGGCTTCAGCTCTACATCTCCTCCCCTCCAGGACAGTGGCTTACCCAGCATTTTTTGCTGTAACAATTCTGGCCATGTACTTTTCTACTTACTCACCTATACTGCTTTCTCTTCCAGCTACATCATGAAAGATAAGTCTAAGCCTGGGTTAATTCTCTGAGAAGAAACATAGCTGCTTCTTATGGCTCCTATAAGAAAGGTCTAGGACTGTAAAAGCTGTGAACATGAGAACCTGCTTGTACACATGGGTGAGTCACTTGCAAGACTACAGGCCATTGTGGATACAACTATTAAAATCCCTATGGGCAGAATTTAGATCTGAGGACTTACTTATTACTTTCCCCATGGATTCATAAAGATACTTTTCTGGCATTTGGTAAATGGCTGTCATCCGAATGTAGTAGCAAAGAAGCTGGATGGTGAAAACACCAGGAAATAGACACAATTCAATTAGATTCTCTATTTCTTCCATTGTTGGTCAGTGAGTTTCACAGTAGATTCTGAATGGAGGTAGTCTCAGGTATATCCCCATATTACTCTGTTGCATGCTGTCTTTCTGCGGGACTCCAGCAAAATTTTACATTCACAAAAATGTCTGTGAATGTAAAATGCAAATGAACTGATTAAACTGGGCTGTCTCAAGCACTAGAACACTTAAAAAGGATATTCAGGTTCCCTGTTACCCTCCTTCACCTTGCCATTATGAGCACTACCAGTCACTGCACTGGTTCACACAGGTATCTTCAGTAAAAGATATTAGTAAACTTGCAAAATCAGGCACTGGGATTAGAAAAGCCTATGAAACCTGAGGCTGGTACTCTTGTGGGTATTCATGGTGAGACAGTCTTTACAGATGAGATCAGGCAGTGGTTTGGGTTTTTTTCCTTTCATCCAGTCTCTGCCTCTTCTAGTGTGTAGAGGATAATCTTAACATTAACTAATCTACTCAGTATCTTGCTTAATCTTCTTCTTCCATCTTCTGGAACATTATTCCCTGAAGATGTAATCAGCATTTTCCTCCCAGGTTCTTCTTGGGCAAGCACCACTAGTTTATTTTCAAAATGCTGAGGGTGGGATGGTGTTTGCACTCCACAGATGGGATGTCACAATGCTATCCCACCCAGAAGTGTATTCACAGCCTCTTTTTGAAAATACCCCTCCTCGTTCACTGTTAATCTATAGCTGTCATATAAACACCTGTTTTAAACCTCAAAGAGCAAAAGTGTGTATTGACAAGACACAAGGCTCCTCTGTCCCATTCCCTACCATGCATACATGATGGGTGGTATCATTGATGAAGTCCTTATAAGGGCATAGGGTTTCATAAAGATAAATGCTGATAAGTTAAGAAAAGTAAGGCCTAATTATGATTTTGAAGATATTGATGCTGATGTTAAACCAATGTACTGAAACAGTCAGCTATTCCGGATCATTCTTGTCTTACAGCATAATGGAATTCTGATGTTAGCAATACATGGATACATATGGTAGGAGATCGATGAGATTGTAGCAGTGTGAAAGGATCAGGTTACAAGGAAGTAACACTTAAAGTAAGAAACAATAAATTCCACTAGAATACAAAATGTATGAAGATTCTACCATTAGGTCTGTTGGAAACTGCTCTTAAACTTGCAGCCTTTCTGAGTCTGTGTATGTTTTGGGTTTGCGTCAATACATTTGTCCATATGACTTCTTTGTGAAAGGTAAATCCTGAAAAGTTCTTAAGACATAAGAGTGTTAAATTTCTTTTACTAAATATTTTCAAGCTTTGAGTGCAAACTGAAAAATCTGGGAAATGTGACAGCTGCCAATGCTAGCTAGTGTATTTATCACAATGGACATTGG
Source organism: Falco rusticolus (assembly GCF_015220075.1). NCBI lineage: Eukaryota > Metazoa > Chordata > Aves > Falconiformes > Falconidae > Falco > Falco rusticolus. The sequence goes on along the minus strand of NC_051210.1, from coordinate 72,359,695 downwards.
TTAGGAAATGCTGTTTCACTGAGAAAGGAAACAGAAATGCTCTATCACTACTTTTAGCCTACAGCCCACCCCCCCCACCCCCCCACCCCCCTTCCCCCCATCTTTCTGGGATTAATTTAAGGATCTTGGTACAAAACAAAGGCTGAGAAAACCGAACCTTGGTAAGCACCATACTTTCTGTAAATTGGACATGAGTAACAAGAGATCCTGGGCCATCTCTGTTACCAAAACAGCTTGGGTGCTTTGGGAAAAAAAAAGCCACTTGGCTTGGCAGTCCTGTTGAAAAAACTGGTAAATAAATCTCTGTGTTTGGTTTGGTGTCAGGATTGTTTTGAACATGATTTTGAATATTCAAGTTTTCTGTTAAAGTACTCTGAACTCTTAACTTGAGAAATTTGCAGTGCCAATAAAATTCACTGTAAAGCAAGTTTCATGAAAGTTTGCAGTGTTCAGACTCTGAAAAGGAAAATGATACTGGTGACAGTAATGCCCTACCTTTATATTTCCTAGTGTTTGGCTTTTATACTTCATACTGTCTTGATCTGTGATTTGGAGAAACAGCCCTAATAACTTGGGAGGTTATTTTATTTAGTGTCTTGTTTGCAAGTGTTAGAAAACCTGTCGTTTCTACCAGATGCTCCCAGCCAAAGGGAAAGGATACACATCAACAATAAAGTCTTTAGAAACACATTACCTCCTACTTAATTATCAGTATCGCTCTGCCCCACATACAGACACACTTCAGATCTTAGTTTCTGACCTGTGCCTATTTTTGTGTGGAGACTGAATGTTAGACTAGATATGAGACTTGATTTAGTCTTATATCTGAAACTCTGCTTTCAAGTAAGAATGTGTTTGTGAGTGGTCTTTGTTCATGTAGGTGTTGATGCTGTTTTAGTTACATTTGTTCCTCTTTTTTCTGGATTTAATCCTTATCCCAGTGGTTTTTAGCATTGCTAAGTACTTCCGTTGTATTATTAACCTGTTGTCTATTTTGTATCCATTTTTTCCAAGTTAGTTTAACGTTATCCTATTAAAAGATTTTTCTCCTCCAATGCCAATGGTGAGTCTATAACTATCTTTTCAGTAACCTTTTCTCCCCTCTTCCCTCTCTGCTGTCAGCCATTGCCTGACCCGGGCCTTGCAGAAATGTTTGTCTAGTGTGTGACTCTGAACATAAAAGCAAAATGCTCATGCCAGTTTAGAAACTGTTAGGAGAAACCTAACAGGTTGACAACCTCCAGCTACTGGGTTAGTTAGGGTGAGCTCTTCCACTTCTGTGAAACAAAAGTCTTGTTGTGGCAAACTGAAGTACTGAAGTTGCTGGTGTGTAGTTGTGGTGGTGTAGCAGTCTGCTCTCTCCTTGTCTTGTGGTATAATGTCAGAGGACATTGGCTCCTCCTGCATTATAAACATTCCTGCCAAAGTACTGAAAAACAGAAGAAACAAGCTGTGAGGTCTTTTATACTTCTTTAGAGTGTTGTAGTCATGGATACTTTTGCTTTTAAAAGTATCAGCTATATTAAACTTGATCTCTCCTGTTTTCCCTAAAAACCCCTTTGGAAGTCCCCATATGCATATTATAAGCTTTCTCAGTCCTCTATTGAAATGCAAAATGGATTAGATATTTCTCCCAGGTGTCTCTCAGTGTTTGAGTTAAGTAGGTGTTAATAAAAATAACCCAAAGCATTAAACAATCCAAATAATAAACCAGTTCCCCTCTCTGTTAATTAGGTTTTACTTATATACTACTGTGGTGATAATCCCACTGTTCTCCAGCCATGTGTAGTCTTCCAGGAAAAATTCAGTAGATTTCCTCATGTAAATAACAGGCAGAACTCCCTCTTCCTTTTTTCCTTCTTTTTAAAAATAAGATTTATTTTTATGTAGTTTCTACTCTGTAGATTGTCTTTAAAACTGACCTTGAGTGGTGATTCCAGACGTAACTGTATTAATAACTGTGATTTTTTCTTCTAACGGGCAACTTAACTTTCCACTTCTCTGCCATCAACGAACTGCTAGTAGATGACTTCTCACACAGCCGTGTGGACAGTAATAGCTAGTAACCCTTTACTGTCACGGAGGGCCTTCAGGTCTTCCTTGACGTATTGTTAGATCTATCCTGCAAGCCCTGCTTCACTCCCCTTAAGACCAGAAGGTATTTTGTGCTGAGTTTCCAAGACACTGGAGGCAGGGATCTTTTAATAGAAAACTCTTCTCTTTGTGGTTCACTTTACCTAGAATTACATCAAAGCCAAGATTTTCTTTAGTTGGAACATATTGCAGAATATCTATGTCCCATCATTATCTGTGGATTCCTAATCATGGAAATTAAATCCACTGGCTCTCACTATAACCCATCCTTGTCCTTTGAAGCCACTGTTGCCAGCAACACATAATATTCCTTCAAAGAGTGTTAAGATCTCCCAAGTGAAGCTCTGCAATATGTATAACAACAGTTATAATGGTTGGTAGAGCTCATTGTAAAGAGTAATATGTACACCAAGGCAAAACATACTGTCCACTTATTATTGAAAAGCATCCTTTTAAAGCAGAAATAATAAAATTAATAATTATGTAATCTTGCCATTATTTAAAATTAAATAAATCTTCGATGTTTTTCTTCCCTTTTGTGATTACAAAAATGCCCAGAAGGTCGGTTTGTATCATATAAGCTGATTAGTCTGGAAAGGACTGTTTTATATGGTATGTGAATATTATTCTGAAGAGTTCTTTATATTGGCTTGTATGTACATATTTCACTGCATCACTTTAATTATTGACTCCTGTTGAGAGTCTATACTTGCAAATTTTTCCTAGTTAGTAGACTGTATCTTTGTTGAACAGTGGCTGTGTTAGCTGTTCTCTGTTACCCTTCAGTGTTAATGGATTTTCATCAAATATTTTTGCAGAAATTGATATTCATGGCAACCAATGGACTGAATACACTGCCCGTAGCCACCTGATTAAACCAGCTCAGCTTAGTCACAGGCAAAAGCACTGCTAAGACTCTTCGTTTGTGCAGTTTGGGGAAAGATATGGAAAAGATTTATCTTTCTGGCTTTGTCAGTGCACATCTTACATCTTATGCTCCTTATACATGCCATACCAGGTTGTTTTGACTTTGTCAGTTGGGGATGTGAATGTGACCTGTGTGATAAACAACAAGGTGCCATCCCACTGTAAATTCCCTTGTACACCCCAATATAACAAAAGAAAGCCATATTAATTTCTACTCCTGAGTTATGTAAATTCATAAAATAATGGCTATTGGTATTTCTGATTGATTTCTCTGAGTCAAAGTGTCCATTGTTTTAACAGAGTAACAGTCCTGGCAGGAGCAGTAGCAAATAAAGTATCAGGTAATTTGTGGCACCTTTTTCAGAGCTGTCTATCCTATACATAACCCCTACGTCAGTAATATGTATAAAAACTTTCAAAGTGTTTTGAAATCATTCACATTAGCGTGAGAGCTGAGGTTTAAGGGAATGGTGTTGATGAGGAGTGTTAGTGTTTCTGTGCATTTCCTGCATGCTTTTCTTGGATCTCTAGGGGAAGTGTCTGGAGAGGAAGATATTTTTTTCTCCTCCTCAAAGCTGAGAACTGGTGGTGGATTTATGGGTAGCTGAGTTAATTTTTCTTATGTGCAAAAGCATCAGGTTGCAAATGTTCCCATTGGGAACTCTTCCTCCTTCTGGACTAATGCCCACTTTTGAATCCTGTTTCTGCAAATTAATTACACTTGGCTTGTCATCCCTGACATAAGTGCCCTTGGTTTGGTAAAATAAAGCCTACATTTTGTGCTGCAGGGAACTAACAGATTCCACAGAGGTCAGTGATTTTTCTTTTTGACTATTACAAAAAAGATCCAAACATCTAAATAACTTAGCAGAGGCTTTCAGGGAAAGGGGGTAAGATCCTTTTTTTCCTGATGTATCAGGTATTTTCACTGCTGAAGTCTAGTTACTGTAATTCACAGATCTGGCAGATTCCAGAATGCTAGTATAGAGTTTCCCAAGAGGGATATCTATTTTGAACTGCCCAGGAGGGATGTCTTTACCTAATTTCACAGCTTGCCCTGTGAACATTTTTGCACATGCTTAGTTGGCCCTACCACTATTTTTTTTTTCTTGGAGGTCAGATTTCTAGGTATGGAACAATTCTTTTTCTCACAATTGTACATACGCGTTTTCCTCCCAATGGCTCTGTGATGCTTAATGGTGTGAGAAAAATCCTATCACACAGGACTGTATTTTGAGATACTGGTGTGCAAAAGGGTTTGAGTGTCCTTTCCAGATAGCTTGCCAGTAGCTGTGAGTCTCTGTTTTCTCATTGCTCTACTGGACTGGTCATAACCATCATGTCATGCAGAAGCCATGCTAATTTCATCGCCCCTAGCCTCTGGGTTTTCTAGAAAATGGTCAGAGACTCTGAGATATTGTAACATACTCAGTAATTCACCAAATCTGCATGAGGGAAAGTTTCGTCTAGTTTTAGACCTAAATAAAGAAGGTAATAAAATCTATGCAGGCAAAAAACTAAAACAAACTGTCATTTTCCCATATCTTCCTTAATGAAGTGTACCGTCTACATTAATTTAATTTACTTTTTTTGCATTCCTTATTAGTAAAATAGAAAAATGCAAGCAGGTCTTCACTAAGTAAACACTAGTATGGGCATGGCAAGAAGCACTGGCTGGGTCTTAATTTCACTGTGAGGTCAACTACCTGTGATATTCTGAATTCCTGACTCTTGAAACTGAAATTGACTTCTCCCTGGAAAAATGGTCTAGCTCCATCACAAACTGAAGTCTCAGAGCAGGAATCATTAAGTGAAGTTTTGTGTTTTGTGCTACAGAAATGTCAGAGTACCTCGTAATCATATTTTCTTCTGAAGTTTAAAATCTGCAACTATATGACTATTCATAAATATAAGCATTCAAATATTTTCTGTATGTAAAAAATGTATGTAATGTAAAAAAAGTACATTTTGCAAACTGTCTAGTGAAGAAAAACACTAAAGCTAAGCTAATTTTCAGGGTCTCATTCTTACCTTGATTACACTGTTACAATTCAGGTCACAGTGGGACACAAACTGTGAGTTACACAACAGCACTAGGCAATTTGTGTAATACCTACTTCTATCAGTTGTAGGTGAACTGGTCATTGCCAAAATGCGCTTCCTGGGGAGAACTTTGTTATACAAGCATTGTACTACTGGGAACTGGCAATGTAGTGTTTGTGAGAATAAAATACAGAAGGGTAGGTACAAGTTTCTGCTAGGATCTGTATTTTCACTAGTAGCTGAAAATGAAGTATTCATTTTAAAAATTGAGATGTAAGATTTTAATTGATCATTTGACTTGGAATCTCAATGGAGAGACTAGCGTGTGCTGGAGATCCAATCTGGATTGAAGAGTTTTGCATGAGCTTATGGGATTGAGGTATCCACCTTGGCAGATGGAAATGGTCTTTATGAAAGACTTGCCACATTGCTGGACTTGTCTCAGTAGTCTCCTAATCTCTTCATGTACTTTTTATTTGGCTTTATATGAAGACAAAGAGTCCTGTATATAATTTCCTGTATATCATTAACATATACAGAGAGGTGAGAATGATCATTGTAGATCCAGAAGAAAGATTATCTTCTGATACTTGAAATAACAGATAGATAGATACTGTGGATTAAAACCTGGAAATAAAATCTTCCCAAGTTCCAACTTGTAACATCAAATCAATATTTGGACCCATCTGAAAATGTTGAATCTGTTCCAAGGTTTTAAATGGGGGAATCATGATTATGTTGTGCAGGAAGACACTACAGGAAGGGACTAGGAAGCCTAGTTCCCTAGCTATGATAAGTAAAGGCAGAAAACAATGCATAACCAAATTCTTTTGGGAAAGTAATGACATTTTTTTGCCTGATTCTTTCTCCTGAAAGGCTCTTTCAAAAGCTCTTTTAAAGAGGAATATTTAGATATACTTATTCACTACTGGTTCTTACCAGCTGGTTCTTTTGGAATGTCATGGAATGAATACTGCAAAAGTTGTCTTTCAGTTTAAATACCTTTTCTCCACCACTGATGTCTATCCATCTGTATGTTTGCAGAGAGCAATATTATCTCCTTTCAGGCTTGGCAAAATAAACCTCTTTCCTTTCCAAGTCTCCTTTCAGATCCTCCTGTTACTTCTTCACTGAAGCTCTTCTGGCTTCAGTTCATCTGATCAGACGTGAGGGATGAGAATGGCACACAGTATTTCAGATGACTTTTTTATTGTGTCTTGACATGAAACAAGCCTAGCTCTTTTTTCAAAGGCTTTTGTGTGAAATTGCCTGGGGTATCCCCCTGTATCAAGAAGACATGTTCCTTTTTCTCCAGCTGTGGCTACCCTCTGTGTGATAATAAAAAAAATAATCCCTAACACTGTGTAAGGTGTTATAAAGGCTAGTTCTGTACTGCAAGATACTTAAAATGTAGTGACACCAAAAGTCAAGATGAATGTTAAATCAGCTCACGGCTCACTTTGACAAACAGATTTAGAATCTGGTTTTGTTAATATCACAGCAATATACTCTTTATCACATTCAGACCAATTTAAATTAATTTAGCATGGCACAGGAAAGAACATAGCTGCCATTAGCAAAGAAGAAGAAAAAGAGAGAATAACACTAACTAGTAGTCAGCTATCAGTAAAACTGGATAAATGGGTTACTTAAAGCTGTCTCCTCCTGTAGTAATGCATAAAAAGCTTAAAGCTTCTCTTCTTCCTTTGGTAATACATACTATGCAGCTGTGCTTTTTTCAGTCTTCAGAGCACAGGTAAATTTTGCAGAGACAGGAGTTTTTCTCACGCATGGAAGAAAGCATGGAGAGAGGTCAGTGGGTAAATTGCTGCAAAATTAGAAATTGGCACTTATATAAGCTTATTATTATTATTATTATAAAGAAAAAAAAGTACTGGGATTCCTGCAATATTTTTTTAAACTTAAGAATTTGAAATGTTTTATGTGCATTTAATTAAAATATGATCCAGTGATAAAATACCATAATGAATTTCTGTGTTTTTCAGCCTGCTTTCGATGTTTTCTTTACCTTTACACATAACTGGCTACTGAAGTTTAGAACCACATTACCACCCACCTTCTACAGTGGTACTGACTAAAACTTAAGAAATGGATCTTTGGCTGATAGACAAAATTATTTCCTTTACTGGCTCATCCCCAGTGAGGTGCCTGCAAAACATTCCAATTAAGTTTTAAGCACATAGTCCATGTTCTGATATGGATGTGAAAATCTCTGCGTCATAAAGATGGCATGAATGCATATTACTGGATGAAAGGAACATTTTTTGTGGTCATTTTAGAATGCCACTGAGTATCAGAAATCTAATCTCTCAGGCATCTGAATGAAGTTCATTGTCTTTGTATATTTCAAGCTTCAATGAAAAACTGGACATTTTGTCTCAGTTTTCTGGCTTACTCCTGAAATACTAGTGAACTTAGTTCCGAAACCCACCATCCCACTTGACAGCAAAAATCTCAGTAAATTGAGTAAGAAATTAAGACTTGATACATTTTTATCTCGATTATCCTGGAATGTCTTACGTGTTGCCTGCTGTCACAGTTCAGAGGTTTATCAGTCATTCAGAAGACTTATTTATTTTTGTTGTTTTGTGCACTGGAAGCATCAGCTTCCCTGGTAGTAAAGCAGGCCAGGGATGAAATTGGTTCTAGAGCAAGCAGTCTTCCCTTTCTCTTCTCTGTGATGGGCATGAACCTGGATGGCCGCCACATAACAATGAGAGTCCTAGATGCCAACCATAAGGTCCGGAGGTGAGGTCCGAGGTCCATTTCCCTCTTCTTCCATCCTTGGTAGGTTTTCAAAATCAATACATGAGGTTACTTACAAGCCTTTGAGTCCAGCCCCATTCCTAACCACCAGCTGTGCCGTAACTCAAGAGCTTCTATAAATGAAGAACCTCTGCCCCTGTAACCAGAATGAGTGTATGTTGGATGCAAATCATTGTGAGGATATGACTGTTCAGCACAGTTTCACAGATGGTATTTTCAGTTTGGGCTGAGCTCTGCCTCCCAGAAATGCTGGTTTTGGAACATTGCACAAAAACTTCCATGTAGGAACAAAGTGTAACTTCCTTGTACAGTTTTCTCTCTTAATTGGAGTGAGATGGATTTGATGGATGGGCTGTTCAGTGGATGAGGAATTGCTTGGATGGTTGGATCCACACAGTAGTGGTCCACAACTCAATGTCCAGATGGAGATCAGTGGTGAGTGGTGTCCCTCAGGGGTCTGTATTCGGAACAGTACTGTTTGACTTCATCAATGACATACATGGTGGGATTGAGTGCACCCTCAGCAAGTTTGAGGACAACATCAAGCTGAGTGGTGTGGTTGCCATGCCCTGAGGGACAGGATGCCATCCAGAGGGACCTGGACAAGCTCAAGAAGTGGGGCCATGTGAACCTCATGAAGTTCAACAAGGCCAAGTGCAAGGTCCCCTATACCTAGGCCAGGGCAACTCCCAGTATCAATACAGGCTGGGGGACGAAGGGATTGAGAGCAGCTCTGCAGAAGAGGACTTGGGGGTGCTGGTGGGTGAAAAGCTGGACATTAGCCTGCAATGTGTGCTCACAGCCGAGAAAACCAACCGTATCCTGAGTGGCATCAAAAGAAGCATGGCCAGCAGGTCCAGGGAGGACCTCTGCTCCACTCTGGTGAGACCCCACGTGGAGTACTGCATCCAGCTCTGCAGCCCTCAGCATGGGAAAGACATGGACCTGTTGGAGTGGGTCCAGAATAGGGATACAAAAGCGATCACAAGGATGGAACATCTCTCCTATGAGGAAAGGCTGAGAGAATTGGGATTGTTCAACCTGGAAAAGAGAAGGCTCTAGGGAGACCTCAGTAATTAAAAAGGGCCTATAAGAAAGATGGGGACTTTTTAGTAGGGCCTATAGTGAGAGGACAAGGGGTAATTGTTTTAAACTAAAATATGCTAGATTCAGACTAGATATAAGGAAGAATTTTTTTATGATGAGGTGGGTGAAACACTGGAACAGGTTGCTTGGAGAGATTGTAGATAACCCGTCCCTGGAAACATGCAAGGTAAGGGCTGATGAGGCTTTGATCAAACTGATCTGGTTGAAGATGTCCCTGCTGATTGCGGGGGTTAGGTCGGGGTGGGGGGTTGGGCTAGATGACCTTTAAGGGTCCCTTCCATCCCATACCATTTTATGATTCTGTGGTTCTTGTAGCTGCAGATATTGATTGAAAACCTTGAAGACTTCATGGACCATCTGCTGCATGTGAATCTCTACTGGAAGAGGCATGACTTAGTAGGTGAAGTTGGCAGTCAGCTGTGTCCTGTAAGATCTACTTTTTTTTGAAAAAGTGTACTTTTGGCTAGCTCCTGTGAAAACTTCTGCATGTGTGTGTTTGATGGGTGATCGTAAGGGATTTTCTGGAACTGTGACTCTGTAAGTGCTTTTATTGAGTTTTCTATGATGTGAACTCTGAGGAGCTTTCATGGTTTTGGATGTCCTTTCCAACCTCAATGATTCCATGATTCTATGAAATACTTTTTATGCAAGTTGCAGCTACAATGAGAGCAGTGAGTCATTGCACTCTGTCTTCTCAGTTTCTACAGCTCTCCTGGACAGCCTTATCTGTTAACTTATGTCAGGTTCTTTCCATTTGGGAACAAACAGGCTACCTAGAGCTTTGATTAAAGAAGTTTTTTGGATACAGTATTCTGTAGAGAAGGGCAAGAGTTTTAAGAACTAGGTCTGCCCAGTTTCTAGTCTCAGAACTGATGGAAAAGCTCATGACATGGATAGAGTCACCATTTGCTTTTTCCACCATGACCTACTTCAGAGAGTTTGGAAAAAGAGTGGGAGCATTCTCATAAGGAAGTCTTCCCTTGACAGCAAACTTCGGGCAGTTCTTTAAGGTAGCTGGGTGGCAGCTGCATTTTAGTTTGTTTGTTTTCTCCCAAGTTAAAAAAACAAACAAACAAAAACCATTTGATGTGCTCATAGGGTCTCCATCTCCAGGGTCCCTGTAGTAATAATAATGGCTTTAGGAAAAGAGGATTTTTTTTTTTCTTTGTTTTATTTTGTTTGCTTTGGTGTTTTTTTTTTTTATTGTTATCAGGGGTGTGTACAAAGAAAAAAAGACTGTGGCAAAGGCAAGGGGAGTTTTGGTGCCTTCAGAGTTTTGGATCTGGGGCAAACACAGATACATGGTGATAGGCATGTCAGTCTGAGAACAGCTTCTGTCACCTGTAAAGACCCATTTCATGAGATTATTATCTGGAAACTAAAGGTGTCATAGTAAATCCTGTGTCTCCTTGGGGACCTCTTGGGTGTTCTGGTCTCCTGTCCATCCATGTTCAAGTGACCAGTTCAGTGAACAGGTTCTTCCAAAATCTGATGATACTGTTTCTACGTGAATTTCCACCCTTGCTGTTTTTCCCACAATGACACAGAAGGATTGAGCTATTGGCAGCAATAGCTTTTATACCTGACTAATTCACTTACCACTGGAATCTTGTATTTTACTGCTCAAAGGGGAGTGCAAATTTTTGGCAAACTCAGCCGTGGAATTTGCTTATGATCTCTGTTCACAGTGAGCCGTCTCCTACCCTGAGAACTGCTGTGACAATACAACTTAGGTTGATAGAGCGGGAACTAATTTGCAGTTTGTTTAAAATGTCTTTTGGCATTTTTCAGCATGCTCTCTGCTTTTATAAAGCTGGGGATAATGTAGATAGGGCAGTCTCCAGCACACACACACACAGAGTCTTGTTGAAGGCTCTGAAAAGAGCTTATCTTCTGAATGAAATTGCCTTATTGACAGAGCATAGCTTCTGGTTTTGTCAGGAGAGTGGTTTCCATAGTGATAGGATAACCCAGTTTTGTCAAAAAAAATAAGTATCAAAACGATCTTAATGCATCCACTCATATTTTCCTTCGGGATTAATGGATTTCTGTGCTCTGTTTGGGTACCAATACTGAACCTAATGAAGTATGATAGATCTTGCAGAAGGAAAGTTGTTCAAAAGGTATTTTCAGCCTCAAGCCTCCAGAGGTTTGGATGAGCTTCAACTACTCATCTGAACACGCTGTACAATTCATACTACCTTCCTCACTTATACTGTAGTTGGGAAAGAGCAGTGATGCCTCACAATCTCTCTACACTTTTGCTCCTTCCTGGGTGCTTTGTTTTGCAATGTAGATGTAATCCAGAGCCTAGCTAAACACACATGCAAACATAGAAGAATTCGGGGTATTAAGAAACTTCTGTAAAACAAAACAAAGTGCCTTTTGGTTAATTTAAAAATAATCATGGTACTTGATTTACATATACTTTGGAACATCATCAAAATAACTGTTCCAAATCTATAATTTCAGCTACTGCATCTGGCACAGTCAGATTTAATTGGGTTAAAAAATGTAATCCTAGAAGTATAATTTCTAAATCTTGGCACATTCCTGAGATTCCAAAAACATGCATACTTTTATAAGTTAGCTTTTGCAAGATCAAGACCTTAGTGTCTTCCTTGCCCAATGACTTGATGAGAGTTGAATGCCCTTACCACATCAGCAGAACAGAGAACTGAAGGAATTCAGAGAAACCCTGGAGAACCTCTACAAATTAATTTATCCATTTGCTTCACCTCTGGAGGTAACAATTTTTTTTGTCAGTTAGACTCCTTTATCCTGCAGCCACCTTTTCAAAAATACAAAATTACAAGGTATGGCCACCACTTAGTTCTATTGTCTTTAATTCTGTATAGAAAAGGGATATGCACTTACTAGCTTTCTAAAATGGATATTTTAGTGCAAAATCATAATATAAGTTACCCTTGATTTGGCTGTAGATTGAAACAGGAAGCTTAAAGAATTGATTGTGCTCTACAAAGCCCCATGTATGCCTCAGTGTCCATTCAGGTCTGCCAACCTTCAAGGTACCCAATGCTAATGTGGCTAGAGAAGAGAGGCTGAAGGATATGTGAAGTCTCAGAATTTCAGCTGAATATCAAAACTGACAGTTTTGTTGCATTTTTAAATTCTTCCTCTAACTTTATACATGCTGCATGTACTAGTTTACTTACAGACCATTTATTAATGGTCTATGTATCATGAGTGAATTGGAAAGTTGGTGTCGAGGAGTACTGAAGTCACAGCCTCTGACGTACAGACACACTACTGACACTGGCAAATAAATACCAATACTGGTGAATATAGCAGTTTCAGTGGAAATGGGGTAGTCAAACACTGGAACAGATTTCCTAGTGAGGTGGTAGATGTCCCAAGCCTGTCAGTGTTTAAGAAGCATTTAGACAATGCCCTTCACAGCATGCTTTAACTTTGGATCAGCCCTGAATTGGTCAGGCAGTTGGCCTAGATGATTGTTGCAGGTCCCTTACAACTGAAATATTCTATTATTAGTTTTTTGCAACGGTTTTCAACTTTATGTAGAAATATACCTTTTGCATACACCTTCCACACTTCTGCCTGACCCTTTCTAGTTACGTGCCTATATGACTTTTTGTAATTGTCTTTGTTCCTGCTGTCCTGAAATTGTTGCCAGACTCCCTGACTTTTGCTGTCTGCTGTGTCATTGATGCCATCACCTTTGTATAGGTCTGTTCCCATAGTGGTTTGTATAGCTGCTTCCAGTCCAAATCTTACCTGAAGTGCTGCCATCAGTCTGACAAGAAAATAAACACCACGATAGTGATAAAGCAGAAGCTCTCATAAAAAAATGAACTGCTTGCTCTCTCAGATGAGCACTGGCTTCTCTTGTACGTACCTGACAGAACTGTGACACTTCTTGAAAATCATTATCATAATAATGATTAATTCTAATATGTCTAACATGGAAAGAGCTTGGCTCACTCATATCTTTAATGGCCCAAAGGAAGTGATCATCCCTGTTACTGTTGGAAGAAGCTGAAAATTACTAATTAAAGGTGAGTGTAGTAAATAATTTTCCTTTTATCAATCTGTTCTTAAACAGTATCATGAAATAGCTGAACATCTTGCTTAACTCAGTAATATTTAGAAATTCAGATGGAGCTGATTTTAAAGGCAACTTAAACTGATACGTATTAGGAAAAAGTGCCAGAATTGAAAATTAAAAACCAATAGGAATTAGAAAATTACTTAAATCTTAGTATTTTGAAGGAAACAGAAAGATGGTCTTAAACATTGACGTTTATGTGTGATAATGCCCAGTTTCTGCCACTGAGTCTTCATCCTCCTTTTTTTGGGCCTTTTCAATTCTTTCTTTATTGGTTAAGATTGCTGCATGCATTACTTTCATTCCTGAAGATGGCTGGATTACATTCTTAAAAAATCTCAAAAGACCTCACTTTTCACTAACTCAGAAGACAAAAAAAATGAGTTTTGTATATGAATTCAATATTTTGTATGAAAATGTAGGCGCTTTCTCTATTTTAACCGCAATATAAATCAGCACAGAAAACAATGTAGGTTTTGGCATCTGTGTCATGTTAGTTTTGAATGATGAATACATACCAGGTTTGGGAATTAAAAAAGCTGCTTGTGTGGTATGTTGCAGTTTTTCCAGTGTATCTACAAGTACTTGAGTGTCATGGTTTAACTCCAGCCGGCAACCAAGCACCGCACAGCTGCTCACTCACTCCCCCCACAGTGGGTTGTGGGAGAGAATCAGAAGGGTAAAAATGAGAAAACTTGTGGGTTGAGATAAAGACAGTTTAATAGGTAAAGCAAAAGCTGTGCATGCAAGCGAAGCAAAGCAAGGAATTAATTCACTGCTTCCCATGGGCAGGCAGCTGTTCAGCCATCTCCAGGAGAGCAGGGCTCCATCATGCGTTAACAGTTACTCGGGAGACAAATGCCATAATGCTGAATGTCCCCGCTTTCTTCTTCCCAGAGCTTATATATACTCAGTATGATGTCATATGGCTTGGAATATCCCTTTGGCTAGTTCAGGCCAGCTGTCGTGGCTGTGTCCCCTCCCAACATCCCGTGCAACTCCAGCCCTCTGGCTGGCAGGGCCTGAGAAACTGAAAAGTCCTTGACTTAGTACAAACATCACCCAGCAACTACCACAAACAGCAGTGGGCCATCAACATTGTTCTCACGTCAAATCCAAAAAACAGCACTGCACCAGCTACTAAGAACACATACTCTATCCCAGCTGAAACCAGGGCATTGACCTTTCCATGTCCTAAATTCTCTGTTGTGCTCCTTGGCACATCCCATTAGGATTTCCCACTAAGCACAAGGAATCTTCCTCGGGGATTCACCTGCTCAGGGGTGTATCAACAAAATTACAGAAATGGAGGGCCATGGCGAGCAATGAGACATCATCTTATCTTAAAGAGAGTAGATTTAGAATAGATACTAGGTAGAAATCCTTCACTGTGAATGAAGCAAGACAGTGAAGCAGGTTGGCCAGAGCAGCTATGGATGCTCCATCCCTGGAAGTGTTCAAGGCCAGGCTGGACGGGGCTTTGAGCAACCTGGTGGAAGGTTTCCCTGCCCATGGCAGGGGGGTTGGAACTAAGTGATCTTCAAGGTCCCTTCTACCCAAATCATTTTATGATTCTATGATGCTATGATCCAGAACTGTTCTGAAGCAGAATCAGATATCCTTGCATATACTTGACAGATATTTTTCTAAGCTGTTCACCAAGTTATCCAAGAGATACACAGCATAATGAAGTAGCATACTGCAGTGCTTCAGAACCTTTAAATTAGAACATATGGATGCAGGGTACCATCTCAGGTCTCTTGATCCCCTTAAAGAATATGGGTTAGCCACCATTCAGTTTTGTGTTGCTTTGAAGACACAGCTTCTTGTATTCAGTTTATTTTATCTCATGTTCCCTTGGACGTGTTTATCTCTGTCCTTGGTTTAGACCCATTCTAACTTAATGCTGTGTACAACTGTAAAACGCTGTCTCATCTTACTGATGAGTTAAATACAAGAGCTTCCCTTGAGTAGAAATACTTCTTAAAGAGAAAATTAATCACACTAATGATATAGTCTACTTAGAGAATTTCTAATACAGGTAGGAAATCAAATACAAGAGAAAGTGAAAAAGTTCTCTGTTAACACTTCTCATGTAGGTTCTTCCATTTACTTCAGTGTTTGGTTTTTTTTTTTAAATTTCGGTCAAATTCATGTATCTTTGGAAGACTGCCATGACATTGTGAAGTCTTTACAGGTGTTAAGCAGAGTTCATAGTTGATAAATCCTGATAAATTTGTTAAGGATTTTTGGCACAACCCTGTTAAACCACACAGAAATTCACTTCATCCTGTATCTTACCTCCAGCATTGTCCATAAGCCAAATCATGAGAAGTGTCTACAAGAAAACTATGAAATAGAGAATTATGGTGAAACATGCTCAAGAGTAAATTACTTCCTAACCCTATTTCTGGGTGGTTGCTTATTCACTGAGGAATGTGGTCCCAGAATTTAATCACATTTTATGTAACAGATAGTATTTGCACAGTTCACATGATGCTTAACATTTCTGTGAGTCCTATAATGACTTTCTACTTCAGTTAATATTGTGGTAACAGGGCAGTAATATACAAGGATTATTATTTAAAAAATGCCTATATTTATCTATTTCTTAATTTCAACAGCTTTATGTAGTCATAGAATGATCAGGTTTGGAAGGGACTTCTGGAAATCATCTAGTCCAACCCCCTGCTAAAGCAGGTTCACCTACAGCAGGTTGCACAGAATCATGTCCAAGTGGGTTTTGTATTTTTCCAGAGCAGGAGATGCCACAAACTCTCTGGGTAGCCTGTTCTGGTGCTCTGTCATCCTCAAGATGAGGAAGTTCTTCCACATATTCAGATGGAACTTCGTGTGCTGCTGTTTGTGCCCATTGCCCCTTGTCCTGTTGCTGGGCACCTCTGAAAAGAGCCTGGCCCCGTCCTCTGGACACTTGCCCTTAAAGTATTTGTAGACATTGATAAGATCTCCTCTCAGTCTTCTCTTCTCCAGGCTAAAGAGCCCCAGCTCTCTCAGCCTTTCCTCATAAGGCAGATGCTCCAGTCCTCTAATTGTCTTTGTAGTCCTCTGCTGGACCTTCTCCAGTAGTTCCCTCTTGAACTGGGGAGCCCAGAACTGGACGCAGCACTCCAAATGCAGCCTCATCAGAGCAGAATAGAGGGAGGATCACCTCCCTTGACCTGCTGGCCATGGTTCTTCTAATGCCCCCCAGGATCCTTTTGGCCTTCTTGGCCCCCAGGGCACACAGCTGGCCCATGGGCAACTGGCTGCCCAGCAGCACTCCCAGGTCCTTCTCCGCAGAGCTGCCCCCCAGCAGGTCACCCCAGCCTGTGCTGGTGCCTGGGGCTGTCCCTCCCCAGGGGCAGGACCCTCCACTTGCCCCTGTTGAACTTCATGAGGTTCCTCTGCCCGACTCTCCAGCCTGTCCAGTCTGTCCAGCTCTTCTGGTGTGTCAGCCGCTCCTCCCAGTTCTGCATCACCAGCAAA
The DNA here is from genome assembly GCF_015220075.1 of Falco rusticolus. Taxonomy (NCBI): domain Eukaryota; kingdom Metazoa; phylum Chordata; class Aves; order Falconiformes; family Falconidae; genus Falco; species Falco rusticolus. The sequence continues at coordinate 72,343,164 of NC_051210.1, read as the reverse complement.
CTTGCTGAGGGTGCGCTCAGTCCCTTCATCCAGGTCATTTATGAAAGAGTTGAACAGGACTGGATCCAGCAGCAGCCCCTGGGGAGCACTGCGAGCTACAGACCTCCAGCTGGACTCTGCACCACTGATCACAACCCCTGAGCTCTGCCATTCAGCCAGTTCTCAATCCATTTCACTGTCCACTCATCTAGTTCACACTGCCTGAGCTTATGCAGGAGGATGTTATGGGAGACAGTGTCAAAAGCCTTGTTGAGGTCAAGACAGACAACATCACCACTCTCCCCTTGTCACCCAGCCAGTCATTCACTCACAGAAGGCTGTTGTGTCGGTCAGGCATGATTTCCCCTTGGTGAATCCATGCTGACTCTTTCTGATGACCTTCTTTTCCTCCACATTCTTTGAGAACACCACCAGGATGAGCTGTTCCATCACCTTTCCAGGGATGGAGGTGAGGATGACTGGCCTGTAGTTTCACTGGTCCTCCTTGCCCTTTTTGAAGACTGGAGTTACTCTGGCTTTCCTCCTGTCCTCAGGAACCTCTCCTGTTCTGCAGGAGCAAAAATCGTGGACTCAACGACATATCAGTATGATCCTAGTTGAAGCCACTTTACTGAAGTTTCTGCAAGGTTATATACGATTTTAATATTCATACACACATCACACCTTAATTCTGTGGGTTACATACACTGTTCACACGCTGCTATACAGATACTAATGTGTTAAAAGCATGCAGGTGGTTAGTCCCATCATTAAGATTGTTGAGATTCTTGCACTCATTAGATCCCAGCTCAGCTCCTGTTTTTCTGCCTGCTTAACTGCCAACGATCCCATTTTCTTTGTTCCAGGTGTCTTTCTCATACAACATTGCAGCCTTGCTGAGCAGATAAAGCCTTTATTTAACCATATCAAGCTGCTAAAGCAAGAGTGACATTTGATAGGCCAGGTGTCCCTTTTCTTCCAAATACATTGCCACACTGTCCTCCATGGACTTTCAAAGATGGTGGGGAGTGGCTTGGCAATAACATCTACCAGCTCCCTCAGCACTTGGGGGTGCATCCCATCAGGACCTACAGATTTGTGGGTGTCAAGTTTGCTCAGGTGATCTCTAACGTGATCTTCCTCGACTTTTCTTTCTTCCTTTCTCCAGACTTCTTCTCTTGGGTCCTCCAGGGTCTGGGAAACCGGAGGGCCGGCCTTGGAAGTAAAGACTGAAGAAAAGGCAGCATTCAGTAACTCCGCCTTCTCTGTATCCTTCATCACCAGGACACCCACCTCATTCAGCAGTGGGCCCACATTTTCGCTGGGTCATCCTTCTCCTCCTGATATACTTGAAGAAGCCCTTCTTGTTGTCCTTGGCATCCCTCACCAGGTTAATTCCAAACAGCCCTTAGCCTTCCTCATTGTTTCCCTGCATGTCCTGACAGCATTCCTATATTCCTCCCAAGTGGCCTGTCCCTTTTTCCACATCCCTTAAACTTCCTTCTTCTCTTTGAGTTGTGCCAGAAGCTCCATGCTCTTCCATGCAAGTCTCCTGCCCCCTTTGCTTGTTTTCTTACTCATGGGGATGTACTTATGTTGAGCTTGAGGGAATTTATGCTTGAGTATTAGGCAGCTGTTTTGGACCCCTCTACCTTCTAGAGTCCTAAGCCATGGCACTCCTCTAAATAGGTCCTTGAAAAGGTCAGAGTTAGGTCTCCTGAGGTCCAGGGTTGTAACCCTACTTGCTGCCCTGCTTTGTCCACACAGGATCCTGGACTCCACAATCTCATGGTCACTGCAACCAAGGCTGCCCCCAACCTTCACATCACCAACCAGTCCTTCTGTGTTTCTGAATACAAGGTCTAAGAACACACCTCGCCTCATTGGCTCCTCCATCATCTGCATCAAAAGCTATAATCAATGATTGCAGGAACATCCTGGACTGCATGTGCCTAGCTGTGTTTAGTATCTGTGTCTAGCTGTACCTGTCTTTGCAACAGATGGTGGCTGAAGTCCCCCATAAGAACCAGGCCATGAAATCATAAGGCTACCTCCAACTGTCTATAGAAGGCCTCATCAGCTTCCTTTTCCTGGTCAGGTGGCCTGTAGCAAACACTCACAACAGTGTTCCCCATATTGGCTTGACCCTTAATCTTTACTCATAAGCTCTCATCTTGTTCTGCATCCACACCAAGGGAGAGCTTGATACATTCCAGTTGCTACCTCACATAAAAAGCATCCATGACACGCCATCCATGACAGTATTCCAGTCATGTGAGCTACCTCACCATGTCTCTGTAACCACAATGAGATCATGGCCTTGTGACCACACGCAGATCTCTAATTCTTCTAGTTTGTTCCCCATGCTGCCTGTGTTGGTGTACAAGCATTTCTGAGAGGTAATTGAGCATGCAGGTTTCCCAAGATGGGTGCAAGTGGATCCACCATAGCCACACACACCCCTGAGATGTTTGGCTGTCTGGTACTCATCTTGCAAGGCAGCTAAGGAACATACATTGCTGCTCTGGTTGGCCTGGCTTATCCCCCAGTTGGATATGATGGCGTGAGCACTGCCACTTTGAACCCCTCTCCAAGTCCTTCAGTTTAAAGCCAGCCCCACCAAACTGGCCAGCCTGCTACTAAAGATTCCTTTGCCTTTTCTCAGCAAGTGGATCCCATCCCTCCCTAACAGGCAATAGTCAAAGAATGTCCCATTATCATAGAAGCCCAAACGCCCATGATGGAACCAGTTGTGAAGCCAGAAGCTGATGTGCGCTGGATGTCTATTTTTGGCTGCACCTTTTCCTCTTACTGCTAAAACAGAAGAAAGAATAACCTTGGCACCAAAGCTTCTCATTTGCACCCCAGGGCTTTATAGTCACCCTTACAGCACAGCACAGCACAGCACAGCGCACCTCCCTTCCCCCCCGCCCCCAATCAGGCCAGCAGGTGGGCAACTCAGTGACCCCCAGCAGAGCCGCCTGCTGCAGCCCCCAGCACGTCTCTCTGCGGTAACCACGGTGTGCTGCCGGTGCAGTTCGTCCGTGCGGACCTTGCTTGTGCGTGTCTGCAGCTGCTAAAGCTTCTGGTCTGTTTCTGGATGTGACGCAGGAGGGTGGAGGCTGCGGTGGAATCCTGCTGTTGTGGGTCACTAGGGCCCAAGGTGCCTCGTGCTCTGTGGTGTCTGCTACAGGAGCACGGTTCTGAAACCACCTGCCTATCTCTGCCAGTCCTGTGACAGGCATGGTACTGTGTTGTTGCAGTACAGTGTGAAGGGAGGGGCAGAATACCTTCCTCATCCAAACTGGTGGGAAGCCCTGATACTCACAGCTACTTAAAGTCTTTGTTAGCCTATTTGTGATGAATTTTTAGTCTAAAGAGAAAACAATGAAACATCCTACAAGCCTCAAAAGTACAGCTCACAATTGTTGCAACATCCCTTTTTTCTGAATTTCTACTGAAAACTAACTCAAACAATCATTTAATAAGGTCATTACAGTCTGAAAATTGTGATTCAGAATTTTTACACTTAAAGCTTTGTTTTGCTCCTATTTTTCTTGTCTGCACCCTGTGATATTACCTCTCTCCTTTACAGGATGTAAAGCTAAAAAACAGATGCTCAGAGTCCAAAGATACCAAAAGGCTGGTTTGGCTCAAGTGTTGGTGACCACATAAAAGCTTTAAGTTTTGCCTTGTTTCATGTGGCTTTTTAGTAGAGTGGACAACAAAAATAGTAGAATGAGGCGAAGTAGCGTGTACAAACTACTGTAGTTCATTAAAAATTAAAGAATGGATGATAATAAGAAAAAGACTGAGTATAAAGAAATGTTCAGCTGAGCATATTTTATGATCTTCTAAGCATAAATAGAGGTATACAGAGCCCCCCAGAAGTATGTACAGTCAATAAAATTAGCCAATTATCACTGACAGGTTTATGGATATAGTTTCAGGAAGAGCTTCAGTCTCAATAATTACCAGGGGTGAAACTTCATTGATAGCCAATGTTATTTGGCAAGTATTTTAATATTTGTTTAGATGACTGCTTTTCTAATGTGACAACTCCTAGCAAGTAAATCTGTGAATCAAGAACTGGTAATGGAGCTAGCAGATGTGTGAGAATCTGTGGTCTGAGCAGTCACACTCGGTCAGGCTGATGTCATCTAACTCTTCTACTCTCACTCCGACAGTGGCCAAAAGCAGATGTGTAGGACAAGGTGTATAATTCAGCAAAGCATCCCTAGATCAACCCCCCAGCTTTTTGTATGTGGCCACCTGATGGTGTGTGGTATATATATGTAACCTTCCACAGATTTCTCTGCTTTGAACTTTTCCAGTCTCCCGTTGGGCCCATGTAAAGTTAGCATTCACAACGTGCTGTGGTAGAAATTCTGTAACCTGCCATGTTCTATTTCCTCTTGGCTGGGCTGTTTGCTGTTTGTCTCTTGAATAGTTTCTAACAGTAAGTTGCTTTCTGTTGTGAATGTAGCAGGTGCAGTTCTTCACCTCATTCAGAGGCTTTTCAAAGCTACTTGTGAGACTTTTTCCAAAGTTTAAAGATCTGCGTAATGAACAGTTTAAAACATGATAAAGTGTGCCTATGCATCTCAGCTAACTTTAGACAGAGCTAGGCTTGTCATCTAAACCAATTGCCCAAGCTTCCTCTACTATCAGAACAACAGAAACTTCCGGATGGTGATTCATCCCATTTATTTTAGGCATCCACTTTTGCCTGGATTGAGTTGCCTTTCGGAGGATCTTGTCCTCCTTACTAAAGGAGTAGTATGGGTGGCCAGCTTAGATAAGCTGCTTCACATTTAAAACTGAAAATAGAATCATAGAATTTCTCAGACTGGAAGGGACCCATAAGGATCACCAAGTCCAACTCCCTGCTCCTTGCAGGACTACCTAAAATGAAACCATATGACTAAGATTGTTGTCCAGACACTCCTTGTACTCTGACAGGTTTGGTGCCATGACCGCTTCCCTGGGAAGCCTGTTGCAGTGACTGACCACCCTCTCAGTGAAAAACCTTTTCCTCATGTCCAGTCTGCACTTCCCCTGATGCAGCTAGATGCCATGAATCCCAGTCTAAGAAATCTCAGAATCCGGAAAGTCGTTGTAAAGTGAAAGCAAAGGAGGAATAAGCTAAGGAAGTAACAATGCACAAGCATATGAGCAGACTCTTCCAAGGAGCTTCCAAGGGCTGAGTGAATAAGGCAGCCTGGTAGCAAAAGCATAGGCCTAGAATACAAAAAGCAGTCTTGCTGGGGTCTGGATTCAAATCAGTCTCAAGTAGTCCTCAAGAGGGTCGTTCAGGTCAGATATTCTGCTAAGAGAGGAGAAACATTTAAATAGCCTCAAAACTAAACAGATGAAACACAAACCTTTGTGTTACTACCATGCAGCCTGTGTCTGTTATCCATAACACAGAGGTTTGAAAAGTACTGTTTGCTACAATTTTCACTGTGTAGGCTGCATGACTTGGGCAAATGTTGAACATTCACTTGGTTCATGACTTCTACTGATAGAGAGTTAGGATAGATGCTCTGAGGGTTTAGCAATGCAGGCCCATTTTGTTCTGGTCCCATACAAATCCCTGTGCTAGGAAATAGGCTAAATTTTCATTTTGATGCACTTAATTATGTTGTATTGACCCAAAACCATCATCATGAGTTTACCAGAGGGACTAACAGGGATTTAACTCTCCCATTAGCAGTGACCCACATGTGCTCACTATCAAAACACAAAGCTATCATGCAGCTGCATTGCTCTGGCTTCACTGTTTGGCCCGGTTGTCAACATGTGTTCCGAGAGGTTCCCATGCTGTGGCTCATGAATGAACCAATGAAGGCCCACTCGCTTGTGGAATATATAGAACAACTTTGGCTCTCCTTTTTTCCAGCTGCTAATATAGGTATTTCACTGCTTACAGAAAAAGCCTGGGGGCCAGCAGAAGCAGCTGGAAATAAAGGAGCACAGACAGCTCAGGGTCTTCATCCAGGGATTGCTGCTGCACTGCAGCCAAGACTCACTAACAGCAGCTGCTAGGAAGGTGGTGGCACCTCATGACAAACTCTTTGACAATCACATAAGTATGTAGTCCCTGTTGCTCATCCCTGCTCACCGGTCATCAATACTTTTTCAGGCCAGTCCTTTCCTGTCATGTTTTTGGCCTACATATCAGAAATCAGTCAGTTCTATCTTCTGGTTTTACTAACTTTGATAACATCTTGTCATATCTTTTTCCAGTTGATGTTTTAATCTGAACTGAGCTGATACAGAATATCCTTACAATGAACAAAAGCTAAGTCAGGAGTATGTTGCTTCGCTTTCATTAACTGAGATGACCTTGATTGAGTGAAGGGGTTGGTTCAATATTTTTTTAGAAATGTATCCATGAATATGTGGGCAGAGAACACCCAGTCTGACATTTTTGGGCAAAACTTTTTTCTTTTTAAACACCATGCTTTTCAACAATCCAGACATGATTGATGTTTAAAAGTGATGAATCATAGTGCAAAATGTGAACCGTATAAGACCTCATTTCCCAAAGAACGGTGGAAAACTAATAAGAAAAAAAAAATCTCTAAAAATGAGTAATTTAAAAGAAATGGTTAGTGTATGTATGCACCTTGAGTTTTTAGCATAAATGTTGTGACACGTTTTGTTTGTGTGTGTGTGTGTGCACTTGTGTTTTATCCTCATCCAACAAGTGTTTTGATGCTATTAGGAATAAAAAGAAATAAAGCTGTTTAAGTCACTAAACCACATGTCCTCTCTACAAAAGCATGAAGTCTTATGACTTGAAGTTTGAAAATTTACCTAGCCATGTTAATATCTAAATTACTGTTGGACCTCTCTTCCTTTTCCCAACCAGCTCTCTCTCAAACCCACAGAAAGTTTCCTGTTCTCTTAGGTGGGCATTGGATCAAGCCATTTGGTGATTCCTGTTGTATGATAGTACTGCTGGTGAGGGTTGAACACTGTTGATGTTGGGTCTGAGTGAATTCCCTAATTTGTAGTGTTTTACAACCTTGTGGTAAAATTTTTATATGACAGAAATGTGACTGGGTAGGGATAAACTTGGGATGAGTTTTTAGAAACTTTTATTACAAGGAGAGCTCTGTGAAATGTTCCTCACCGACCCTCCAAATCTCTTTTGTTACATTAAGTTAGGATGCAGAAATGGGGTTTACAGAGGGTCACCCAATAGCTGAGTTTACATGGGACAGATGTATTTCTGCTGGCTGTAGCTACTAGAGGGATCAAGCAAAGGTATTATGAGTGTCCCATGCATATAATTACAACCATAAATTAGTTTTATGTGCCAGCATGGCTCACTTTTAGATGACAATATAATCGAGCTGATGACACATGTATTTCCAAATTTCAGGCTTTGGCTTTTACGTCTTTCTTAAAAATAACAGCAAGGCAAGCATTCTGAATAGAGCAGAAATCTTCAAAACAGAACTCAGAAAAACTAGGCTTTATTTCAAAGTTAATATCCTGGCGAGACTTAAGGGAAGGCTTGACAGGGTTTGAGTGTTCAGCTCAGCCAACTCATGCTTCCAGATGGAAATTCTGTGAGACATTTTTTGGTCTTGTTTGATGACCTCGGACAGTTCAGAAATGGATAGTTTATATTTCACACTGTGTTCTGCTTTCATTCGAGCAAGAGGATGTCAAGGGCAACAGACCTATGTAAAAAGAAATGAGGAGCACAGATAACTACAAACTGGAACCAGCAATTCATCCACCTTTATTGGCAAAGCTCACATATAAAGCTTGAAAAAAAAACCCCAAAATTGTGGTGAAGACTGACCAGCCACAGCTCCATTTATTGCACACCTTTCTACTGTACTTGTGACTACTGCAGCCGGGCCTTACTAAGTACAAACAAGTTTAACATATCTGTGTCAGCACAGTATTGGGAATTTAAATGCTTGCTCTGGGGTATTTGTAGCATTCTGGAGACCATTTGCCCAGGAAGGTCACAAAATTTCCAAATCAAATCTTAGTATATATTCGATGTCCTGGAGTAGGTCATCCAGCTGTGGTATATTTTGAACTGAGGGAACCAGGTCTTGGTAAAAATGCAGCTTCCAGCTACCATCATTCATACCCTTTGCCTTCAGCCTCTGTGTTCTGCTCTCAGTTCTTCCTACATTACAAAGCTTCCTCAGCAGCAACTTGATTGTAATTTCTGTTTACCTCATAAGCAGTATCTTGCTTTTCATCTGGGACTTTAGGAGGAGGATGGCGTTTGGCAAATTCTGAAATTATTGGCAACTCTGGCTCATGCATTGTCCTGTAGAGGACAATGACTTTAGCAGAAGTTACAGAAATAGAAAGGGAGAGACTAATTGGGGGAATTCTTTTATTTTAGCCCAGAGCTTAGGCTGAAGCCTGAAGCTGGGAAATATCATGGCAATGTATTTTGCTATTCTTTGTTTTACTGGAGAAATTGTATAAATTCTTAGAAAAGAGCACATGAATGACTAGTGGACCCTGGATTCTTTGACCACAGAAAGCTTCCAGCACATAAAACTTGGAGTGAAGTAAGAAGTCCTATAAATCCACATTAAAGGGAAATGATGGCACATTTGGATCCAGTATAGGAGAACTAGATCATGTGTAAAGTATGCCTTACCACTTCTCAAAATGAAGAGACAGTAGCTAAGATATGAGGATGTTTCGGGTTTCCTACGGCTTGTTCCGCTGACAGTCCTGCATCTATTGCTGCAAGGGGGTCCTGTCTTTTTCACAGAGAAATGTATTCTCTCATGTGAGAAAACTCTGCCTTCCTATCACATACCTTCTACAGATTTCCAAATTATGCTCTTGGTTTTGCCCTTAACTTTTCCTTTTTCACAAACCCTGCAATTATCTCTGTACTGCCTTTGTCAGTCCAAGCACTGGGATTACAAGCTGTGGGAGATTCTGTATTTCCCTGTTTTTATGATTACTGGATTGGCCAGATGGTCTCAGTTTACTGGCGGTATGATTTCTACTGTCTGAGAGTGAGAGACACTGAATACAAAAATGCATGCCATGGCAAAATGATGGAGGAGAAACTGTGTTAAGAGGTTTATCTCAACAAAAGAGTGGTCTCTAGAAAATACCTTACATAATGTATCTTCAAAACGAGCCAATTCAGTTGTTTTCAATGAGCTGAACCAGACATTAAAGGAGTTTTACACTGAGAGAAAAGAATATATGGACTTGAACCAACTAATTTACCTGTGATAAGCACATCAGAGTAATTCAGATTATCCTCAGACACAGGAAGAGAATACATTTTGCAACAGAGGTCCTTTCTTGATTTGTAACCCTTCCTCACATAACAGCTTCACTGAAGACAGTGATAACATTCCCTGAATGACTAAGAAGAGAACTCTTGGGATACAGATAGATCTCATGCTTACTTTGATGTTTGAGTGTAATACCCTTATACTTCTGTACCAGGGGAATAGCCACTTTGTATCCTCAGAGCAATTGTAACTGAAACTGAAGCAGAATTGCCAGTGTGTAAAGCAACTCTTCAGGTACCCCTGACTCTATACACCGGTCTGTTACTTGCAGGAAAACATCAGTTTGATTTTGCTTCAGTCCCAATTAGCAGGACTGAGGGTGGAGAGAGAAATATTACATGTATTTGTGTTTTCAGTTGGAGAGAAAAAAGATAGGAGGCCCATGCCAGCTCCTCAAAATTTTAGTTGTTATGGTTGGTTTCTCTCTCTTTAAATTGCATGCATTTGTCTGACCCAAGCAAGTGGTGTGATGTGCTTTCACCATACTACTTCTTAAACTAACAGTTATCTTTGGCAGGTGCTGTAACTGCTCAAGCTCTTTTATATGTCTGGGGTTCTTACTGTGGTCAGCACTTCAAGTATAGCTCAACATAAATGATCTGAGGAGAAAACATGGAAATGAAATTATTTTTTCCAGTAGTGAACAAATGTTACTAGTTCCTAACATTTTACAAGTATTTAAGACTTTCATTAGAACTTTGACGCAAAGCTGCCATTGTTAACATTGTTGATGTCTCTACTGTAAAACATTAGCCTTTAGAGTTTACTATTTGGATCCTTGAAACAATATTCAAATACAAGTTAATTTCATATTTCACATCTCTATAGAAGTGTTTTATATATTTTTTTACAGTGACATTTGGGATTGATCTCAGAGTCTTTTGTTGCTGCTGATGCTAGACTCCTTAAACATCCATTTTAATTTAAAAAAATTAAGACATTGGTCTTTTAAAAATAAAATCAATTCTTTTTTTTCTTTTGCAAATGGTTAGTCTTTTTACAACCAAAAGACAGTAACCCTTTTCACCCTGGCATTTTGCACAGTGCCATATTAACACTAACTCTTCATGTCATCATACAGCCTGAAAGACAATGTCAGCAGAAGTATATGAGCTGGATTTACCAGTGGTGATCATATCATGACTAGCTGTCAGTGGGCAGATTGCTCCTAATAAAGCCAATGGGAGCTTCATATGCAACCTCCAGCAAATAGTTCATTTCAGTGAAACAGGTTTTTCACAGATCTAACTAGTATATGAAAGCCTCTGGCACTTTTTACTCTGTGCCAAACTCCAGCTCCGTGGAAATGCCTGTGTGCAAACAGTTGTTTCATTGCAGGCACGTGTTTCATTGCATGAATAACCTTAGTAAACAAGACACTGCAATACAGTTTAGGTTAAATACATGTTGTGCAACATTCAGAAAAAGAAAGAAATCCGTAATTGAGAAATGCATCATCAGTTTAGCTTGCTGAAGAGCTGATTATTTAATGTTGGTTCCTCTTTTAAAGAGAGAGAAGACATGTTTCAGAGGCATTTGTTGTCAGATGTTCATTACTCTAATTTCAAAGAAGTGCAACTACAAGTCAGCTAAGGCCCATGTTAGTTCTCCTGACTCAGTTGTCATTGAAATACAAGGCAGTCTCATTTTGAAAGGAATTGCACAGAACTTAAAAGAAGGAAGTAACAAATATCCCTGTGCAATCTTCTGAATCCAATGGGATTCCATGAATAAAGCTGAGCTAGACTCCTTTTGTACTCAGCCCAGGATCTGTGCTGCTGTCCTAAAAATACATAGGAGCGAAACACTCATTTGCTTATACCAGTATGGTGGGGTCATTATCATTAAACATATTGAAAAATTTACAGACCAGCATCTGCAATCGTATGTAACTAAGTAATTATTTTAGCTGCAAAAAGGCACCTATCTAGGCAACAAGGATAAAGGACCTAATAAAATTTTAAAGTACTTAGGGCTCTGCTGAATGAGGGTAATTTTCTGGATTTATTTTCTAAACAGTATTTAAATGAATGATTGTTCTGTGAATGTGGATGACATATAGGTGAATTTAGCTGCACATTGCACAAAAAATGGCTTAGATATATCTGTGGACACTTCAAGTATACACTGAAGCAAACGAACAAAAATTCCTCTTTTTGGGAAAATACTAATAGCTAAAATTACCCCAAAGTGATTTATTTTTTTACTGATATACTTTATTTTAGCTTGCTGCTGTTGTTTTTTGTATGTGGCTTGTTAAAAAGCTCTATGGAAATGCCTGGACTTCTTAAGAATGCAATGAAATAAATATATGCTGAAGTTTTAAAAGTTTTAATAGTTTTATTTCTGTCATAACTCCATTCTAGAAAATTGGATTAGATGCCAAACTCTGAGGATCAGTTTGTGTCACAGCTATTTGTATTAACTATTTCTTTTTCTTCATCTTCTTCATCTTCTTCTTCTTCTTCTTCTTCTTCTTCTTCTTCTTCTTCTTCTTCTTCTTCTTCTTCTTCTTCGTTTTCTTCTTCTTTCCTTTAAGGATTCCAAAGTTCATGAAGAAGAAGAAACTCCTGCTGATAGAAAACTTTTCTACTGAATAACTGACTTCCATTGTTAAGTAATGAAAAAGAAGTCTGAACTCTGATGGGTAGGAATCTCCACAGGCTGAGCAAATGGGATTGAAATGGTGCATAGACACTGTGTGTTTTTTCTGTAGAGAACTGAAATTCATCTGAAGAGAGGAAAAGTATTGATGGTTTATTTTGTTAATTCTGATTTTGTGAAAAAGGTAATTCAGTTGGGTTATGGATGCAAAAGAAGTAATTATCCTTAGTAATTCTGGGATATAAACCTGGCAATTATTTCCCTTCTAAAATGTAGAATGTCTAAAAACTCCCCCAGAAAACTTTCCATTCTGCTTCTGGAAAGAAACCTGTAATCAGACAATGCTTACTTGTTTTTCAGATTATGTAATGTTCATCATAATAATTACTTTCAGTGGGAGTAACAAGCAGGCAATTGAAAGTTAAGATTTCTAAGCAAAGAAGACATGAACTTTCCTTCTGTGTTGCAAAATATTTCCATAAAGAGACATATTCCTCTTCCTCCCCACCATGTAGCACAGAATCATGGTTTATCCTTCTGCAAGGATAAAAGTTCCGTAAGGAATCCCTAAGTATGGTAGCAAGGATTCTGATGATAATGAGAGAAGGGAACACTGCATACACAAACCAGAAACCCATATATATTTTCTCTTTACCTTTTTTTTCATTTGTTTTATACGAATGAGATCTAAGATTTGAAGGTGAGATATAAGGAAATGAAAATTAGGTTAGTGCCCTTCAGAAATGCATAAAATGTCAACTCTTGTTTTCTTTAGCCTTGCCAGCAGTCAGCTTAGGAGATCAGACAAAGGGAATGGGAACCTTCTTGGCTCCCCTTGTAGGAGAAAAGGTCAGTCTTTGTCTTTTAACTGTCATTAAACATTTATTTTTGAATCCTTGTTTAACAACAAATAAAAAAAGAGATTTCAAAACCTGGAGGATCAGTCTTTTTGTCAGCTCTTATGAATTCTCTTGCTCATACCAACCTATCACTTTCTTTCAGAAAAAAACCTGAAGTAAAAAAGATGTAAAGAGAAATCTGCAAACAGCTAAGATTCTCTCATACATCAAACAGAAAGGTCACAGCTTAATTCTTTCATTTGCAGATAAGCTTTAAAGTGTAGGACAGAACAAAACTCTTTCTGTGACAAAGCCAAAGAATGTCAATACAACAACCAAACACCATAGTAAATACAGCAAATAATGGAACATATTACTCAGATAACTCTCTTGGATAATGCTGGATAATATATTACAGCAAGCAAATAATGTGTTATTCAAATAATGTAGAATTCATCCAACAACTGAAATGCCAGCAAGTTTGAAGCCTACTGCATCACAGTGTTTGAAATGCACTCCATGAGTGTTGGGGTAACTACTCAACTATTCAGACAAGGAAAGAGACAAGTGTCCTGAAATCAGGAAGAGGTCTACGGGACTATTTTCCTAATTTTTTCTGCTATTAAGTAGCCTGAAAAAACAATTCTCTTCTCTCGTGACTAAAAGAACATATCTTCATTCAAAAGACAACATCGTCATTTGTTATCCTTGAGGAGACATAAGCAAAACACTATTGACTAGTAACCGCAAATAGTGAGGAAACAATTTCTTTCTTCTGCTTTTACCTGGAAGTACAGAATTTTTATACTCTTTGTTGACTTCCAAAAGAAGCAAGTCCTTAAATGTCAGATGCATTTACACTCTTTGTCCTCTCCATAGGTTGGATTTCTAAAAGGGTTTTGCCGAAGGTCCCCCTGATCACTCCTGGTGAAGAAGTTGCTCCTCAAAAAGTGGGAAAAGTCAAATGCAGGCACAGCTGCTGCTGCCACACCATTACCTAATAGGAGCGGTAGGAGCCAGGAAGGCCTGGACATGACTTTGGAGGGGAAATTTTCAATGGTCAGCCAAGAAAATTCAGTGGCTACATCCATAACAGTAAATCAGATAGAGCTAGGGCACACCAGTTAATTTTGCTGGTACACTATCAGGATGGTATCCAGCACATTTTGGCTGTTACAAGTCTTCCCTCACCATCAGACCTCTTGCTACTGCACTATACAGAAAACTTATTCCTACATAACTACAAAACAGGATTCTCTGCTGCATGGTGGCCTTGAAGAGCCCTTACCCAAACTGTTTCTTCACACAGTCTGGGAGCAACCATTCCACTATAACTTCACACAGTCTGGGAACAACAATTCCCAAATAGGATGTGTGCTGGCAGGCACCCCTCTCAGGGTAGGAGATTTTATTGGTGTCGACACAACGTGGTGTGTGCCAATTAGACTCAGTGCTGCAGAACAGTCTGGAGCCCATTCAGTGCCCTAGTACAGGCGTAAACATATTTTTTCTAACAGCTTGCAGTCTAACACTTACCCTTTAATCATTTGGAAGGGTATTTTCTAATTCTGTCCTCACTGGAAGGTGCTGGGAAATATAACAAGTTTACACCCGAAGAATCAATATACTGAATTCCTCCACCACATATAGAAGAGTTGAATACAGTCCAATTTCTGAGTTCACAGTCCATGGAAAATACTGTGAGACTGAACAAGCTTTTACTGCAGTAGGAAAAAATGGTAGACACATCAGTGGCAAAGAGGACCTTGAAACAGATAGCTATGACAAAGGCTGAAATCAAAGCTGCATATGAAAAAATGGTGCAGAAACTCTGTCAAAGTTCTCTCTATCTGGTATGAGACTAGGAATTAGTTTAAAAAGTGAGAATCTAGGAATTTCTGATAGATCAAAGTGGAAATTATAGGCAACCGGCTGCGTTCTCTGCATGAAATCTCCATTAGTACAGCAGAAATCTAAACATGACCTGTGACATTTTCTCAGCAAGCCCATTCATTCATTCTTCTTTTCTTCCACAAATGAAAATCACATTAGAAATGTTTTTCTTGATAGGCTTTCACCGTTGTATTCAACATTCCCATGCTAAACCTAAACTAAGTGCATTGGTAGCAGGAAACCTACTATTGTACAAAAAATTTGTTCAGACAACAGGAGCAAAGTCTTACTAATGATAATTTAATGTTGACAGAACTAGGGTGTAACTTTTGTATCGTGTGAATGATTAAAAGATATCAGATGCCGGAATTTTATTAAAACATCTTCTAGAACACCTGGTCATACTGATGAAGACTTGACCAATACTAGTCTGAATTAGAAGGTGTTCACCAATTGTACCATGTTGCATGGGAAAGCCTAAAACCTCCAGCTACTGTTGTCATTGTTGTACTTTACAAAGAATTAAAGTAGGGAAATTGTTTTCATCTGACTGTAAGCCTATATGGCTAAAGCACAAAACCAATAAAAGGTGGCAAAACTGCAGTGACAACTCATTTATGTGAACATTTGAACATCTGATCATAAAGTGAAAACTGGGGTTTGACTGCTTTATTCTCAGTGTGTTTCTTTGACTTTATTACTATCATTACAAACATTATTCACCAAGACATATTCTAGTAATTACACGGCATAAATTCCTGGAACTAAAATTATTATCCAGTATGTTACCTTCACCAAAAAGTCCATAATATGGTTTCTCTTCTTTGCAAAGACAATTTAAAAGCTGGAAATCTTTAAACCTTGGATGTTGTAAAGAAAAACAAATCAAAAAAGCTATTTTGCAGACTTGTCTGGTGTGACCTTGTCTGTGTTTCCAGCCCTATGGGGTTTTGCCTCATTCTGATCTTTAAATATTTATCCTAAAAAATGGGGGTGCGGCGAGGGGGTGGAGAGAGAGAGAGCGAATGAAGGGGGGATGGGGGATGGAGGGACCTCTCTGCCTGTAACCATTCCCACAGCCTGCTGTCCCCCAGCTGGAATGAACGGAATCCAATAATACTCACTTGTTCAGAAACGCAAAACTCACCCAGACTGTGCAGACACAGCTTTAGCTGAACATTGCATGGCATTCTGGATTATGGGAGAGGGGACGATAAAATAATTAAAAGCAATGTCAACCTAGAAAACTCAGACTGGTATAGAAATTGCCATCCAATCATTACAGAGGACATTGCCTTAAAAAAGATCAGGTTGAAATTAATTTGGGCCAGATCCTCTTTCTTAAGATTTCTGTGGTAGCATGCCATCCTAAAATGTCCTTTTTTTGTATCTTCCTTAACCACATAGGCTTTGCACATTGGAGGCCAGAACTGTTTGACTGCCACTCCACAAAGTGCTTAGCAGCTTCCCAGTGGATGCTTGGGGTACTTGTTCCTTGACTGTTCTTCTAAAAGCTGCTATTTTGCATTTCAGAAGCTAACTATCAGCAGTAGACCCTCGAGATCAAATTCTGGGGGGTGTATACATATCTATGGTATGTATATTATATATCCAGAGACAGTATGAGTCTCTCTCTGCATAACACACATGAAATGAAGACCTAGGTATGTTATTCCCCTGTTTTTTGGCAGCTCACTCTGCCAAGAGCCATTGGGAGTGTCTTTGAAAGATTTCCTTAGTTAGAAAGACACAAAGATTGGCTAAGGAAATCCAAAGTCTGGGTATTTGTAGTTAATGTTGTTGATTTGGGTCCACAGCCTACAGGAGGATTTACTTTGAGAGATGTAATCACATGGTTATGTTGTCTTGGTGATAAACAGAACAGCTGATGAGTCACCTGCATGTTCAATAAGATACATCTAAAGGCTGTGCCTTTGTTTTGAACATACAGCTAGCAAAAAAAGGAGGTGGCCATGAAAAATAAGCAAAGCAGTGAAACAGAAAGGTCTTGCCCTCCCTTGATGGATATTAAGTTAAGTTGCTTACAGTTTTGGAAGTGTTTAATAATGCTTCAGGTTTTGGGTTGTACTTTCAGGATTGTGAATAATAACTTTAATTTTTCTTGAAAAGTTGTTGCAGAAAACTACCTGGACATTGAAGTCATTCCAGTGGGTGGAAACTACTGTTTGTTTTGCTCAAGGTGGAGTAATGGCAGCTGCACCCACTTTCTTAAGATTCAGGCATAAGAATGGCACTGACAACTGAATTGGCGAGTTTACAGGCTAAGGTTTTATCTTCTGGCTTACAGGTAGGCAGAGTATTCTTCAGCTACTGTCCTGATTCCAGCCTTTCCTTTTGGGTAAAAAAAACCCAAGAAAAAAGTAACCATCAACATTGAACAACAGGTGACATTAGCTGACCCTTGAGAAGGCTCATAAGCAGAGTTTAAACTAGGACAGAGTGCTGAGGCTACTTGAAAACTTCCTCCAGGCCATAGGCACACACAAAATACTCCTGATCAAACTACTGGATTTTCCTGTAGCCTTGACACAGCAAAGCACACTAGCACTACCACCAGCATCTTTGTCCTGTAGCAGGAATAGATAGGCATGGTCTACTAGACTTCTTCCCAGTAGTAATGTGCAACTGATCTTTCCCTCTGAACATCTTGCAGAGATCAGTGCTAACCTTGGGTTGTTTTTTAATTTTTCCAAATCTACATGAAACTTCTGGGAGGAGGGGAGAGAGAAACACCACGGTCTCAGCTACCAATGACAGAATGATAACACCCAACTATTTATCTTGTTTGCTGCTCATGCAGCTGTCATTATGTCTCATGCATTGGCATAGGTCAGGAAATAACCTTTCAGATGACAGCCAACTGACTCAAGCTGAAACAAGCAAGATGAAAGCAGTTTGGAAGGAAAAACACATCAAAGAATTGTCCATGATGCTGTTTCCACACGTCCTTGTAGGCATCCAACCCACAACAGTGCAAAAACTTTGCAATACTCTACTCTTCCTGACAAGTCTGAATGCCTTTCTTTTATTTTCTGACTTGCTAGGAAACTTTTTTCAGAGTGCAGGCCTGGACACAGCAGCCCATGTGTTTATTGCACTCGTTCTGGAGGATGGTTTTACTGCACCGAACTGTGATGTTGACTCCCAGGTTAATATCTAATATGGCTTATGACCTGTGACTTTGGCTGCTGTGTGAATCCCCTATTTGTACAGTGCTCAAGCTGACAGCTGGTTCCTAGTTCACTTGTGATACCAGTTCAAGCTTTTGATTCTAATTTCAGCACAACTTAATAGACCAAGCCTTACATCTTGAATTTTGGGGTCTCAACCATTGCAGCAACTGCTTCTTTTAAAGCAATACAGACCAAAACTGAGAAGGAAGCTCATGAGATTGGGAACAAATATTCTGTGATATTCTGATTGGAAGAAACTCCCACAAAACATCAGGCAAGTACAGGGTTTTGCTGTGTTCATGAAATATCTTAAAATCCTCATTTGTGTGCAAGTATTTACTACCAGTATTATTATTTTTTTAAATACAAGGAAGGATTTAGAGGGAAATGTAAATAGTTTTATCAAACTAATCTTGTTTTTAGAGAAGTTAGAAAAGCTTATGGGGGTTGGGGGTGGGGGTGTCATGTTTCCTCCAGACTCATGACTGAATGCTTTTCTTTATTTTTCTCTCTACATTGGTTACTCATCATAAATTATGTTCTCATTGTTCAAAACGATATTTCTTCTTCCAAATAATTTGCTTTATTTTCCCATGTGCCAACATAACCTGCCTCAACTTACTCCACATTCCCAGTAGAATTGTTGCTAGTGCTATTCATTCTTTGTGCTGACACTTTTACCAGCTAATTTAATAATTTTTCTAATTGTTTGAAATGTTTTTCATTTTATATGTTTTCCTTTAATAACATAAATCACAAGTTTTAAACCCATAAAACAAGAAACTTAAATATATTTATTTCTAAGTTTTGAAGATAAAAGTTTAACAACAAAAATTTCTTATTTAGGACTACTGTGGTTGAGATTTTTCATTTTCCAGATATTTAGAAATGGATCAGAATTAAAACATCATATTGAAATACTCAGAAAGTCGGGCAATGCAGCAGTTCCAATTTGTATTACAACAAACGCCCAATTCTGGTCTGCAGCTAGAGTGTGGAGAGACTTGGAAAAAATTATATGACAGGCAATTCTCTGGATGCTTTAGAAAAAGAAGTATACTTTTTTATCTCTTTTTGAGGAAAAATAAGAGACATTAATTAGCAGGACATAGGTTGAGGGGCCTTGACCTTACAGAGCCTTTGCAGAGCTCTGCGGAAGACAATGTAGTTTCCTAAGACATCTGTTTGGAGATCAGATTCTGAATTTAGTTATTTGCACAGGTGAATGTGAGGCCATGAATTTAAGGCCAGAATTTGGCTTGCAGAAACATTATTATTCTTGATGACTCACAAGAAAGAACGTGCTTGACCTTTAGATCAGGTTGCATTTGAAGGGGTAATATTTAGAGAAGCCATCTTTTTGCATAAGCCTTATATGTGATTCTGAGCCAAACTAAGCATAAACGTATAAAGCTGTGTTAAAAGATCAAGAGGCAATCAGACTAATAGAGTTTTTTTGGACAGATAGACTAAGAGGAAACTATGACTACTTTAAGTTTAATGAATTTCTCTGAAATTGAGTAGAAATGACCTCCCAGACTGTACCATATTCATGTTTAACTCATTGCCTTAACATAAAGGCCCCCAAACTGCCTTAATTCATTCTGTATCATTCTGCTCTGAAGCAGAAAAATGAGGGCATAACATAATTCAGCTTAATAACATTTTTGTCTTCCCAAGTGTACTCATTTCTGTAGTCAAATGTGTAATAAGAGGCTTGGCTCAGTTCCCAGGCTTGCTGAGCACCACAAGAACATGATACAAATCAGTTTATGCCATAGCAAAGATATTTATAAAGGTGTAGTGGGTACGCTACAAACCTCCCAGAAAGGACTTGTGCTTTGAGTTGGCTGAATTCCCTAACACACGAAATACAGGGCTTAAGAGGTAAAGAGGCACCAAATACCTCTGTGCAGTGTCTCTGCCTGATCAGCAGAATGACTATGAGACAGTTTTACTTAAAGAACTGTGTTAAATTCAGATAATTTTGTTTGTATCAACAGAAAAAGCTAAAGAACCCATTAGAAAGTTGAAAACCACCCAATGGTACAGATCACTCTTCTCAGAGCGTGAGACTGCATGAACAGGCACAGAGACAGTCAGAGTGGTTTCCTCTGCCCTGTTACTGAGCAGCCGCCCCAGGTGAGCTTGTATAACCCTGTTTTAGAAAGGTATGTGGTAACCTAAGTTTCGTATGTCTTCATATCAGACTTGAGAGGTGAGTTAACATTTTTAAAAGTTGTGAAGGAATAAAAATTCCATCAGTTTGAGTGGGAGGGGGTTGCTTTCAGACACCTAAGAAGATAGGTTGGAAAAAGCATGTAGGAGTCTAGTGTGTGTCTTAGGTACCTAAACTGCACAAGCAATCTACAACTCCTAGTTCCCCAGTTAAACCGAAGGACCACAGGCACTAGTGAAGTTACTTAGTCATCTAGAATATTGTGGCTTCACATACCCCAAAGTGTTTTTGATTAGCATCTCCTAAATGACACTCAGCAGTTTGTGCACACCTGAATTTCCCAAAGTAGGTTATCCTATGTGCAAGTTTTAAGAGTGACCTACTTGCAGAGCTAGGCTATGAGCATAGCTCCAGCATACTTACAGATGGCAACTTCAGCCACCTTAACTGAAAACGTACCAGTGATGAAGTTGGTTCCACAAACCTTTTGTACAGTAAACCTTTAAGCCAAAACATGCATTCAGGAATGGCAGCCTGTGGTTCACCAGTGCTCTGGATGTACTACATATTTCCCATGAAAAGCAGCGTTTCTGGTGCCACTATTTGCTGAAATGCATATTGATTTTCTTCTAAATACGTTAACAATTCCAGTGAATGTAGTCAACAGCAATAAGTTATTTATGGGCATTTTCAGGGTGCATAGTGTACTGCTGAGCCTAGGGCTCCCACTTCCTGCACAAATGCTCTCACCACCAGGCTGTTACAAAAAATACGGCACTACTATCTCATCTTCTAAAAGAATAGAGTCGCCAGGCTTCCACATCAAATGGAAAAGTTAAGTCAAGGGTGGGTTTGAGACTGTTACCCATATTCTCATGCAAGCATCAGGTGTGGTGTTGCAGACACTGCCTAAATCTAGAAACAAAGTGGCTGTTAAGACTTTGTTCTTCATCATTGCACCTGTTTGGTAGTGTAGATGTGCTCTTCTTCTGTATACGGGCTTCTGTGAATGCTGTTATCAAGTGTGTAACTCACAGCACAGTGGTTTTGTCATACTCCGCAATGAAAGACTTTGGTGTCTGATTCCACTTAATTAAAGTGCTTCAACCATAGGGTAACCGGTAAGTGAATAAATCAAATGCCCAGCAGTCACCACTAACTTTTGGCTCAAGATTTTTTGGCTATTGGTGGTGGAAGATTTCTTTAGTTACCATTTCCAGGTAAGTGTGCTACTGTGAAGGACTGGGGCTCATTAGCTGTGCTGAGGTGGAACTAGGGAAATACGTATAAACTTATCTAAATGATCTGAACCTCTGAACTTAAGTAAGTTCTGAAAGTCTCTGGAGAACAGATGAGCACTACAGAAGTCCAGCGAATAGTGCTTTCTTTCTGTCTAACAGGAAACACTGGAAGAGTGGACTTTCTATAACAGTGGCTATTTATAATTCAGCTGAAAACAAGATGATAACATCAGGAAAATGAAAAGTTAAAAGGAAACAGTGAAATTTTTTAATTGACAAAACATGGGGACTGGTCAGTTTTTCAGCAGTCCAAGGCAAATGTGAACACCTTATTTATGCATCAATGAATATATAAAGTTTACCAAGAGACAGTAAATGCTCCATTGAAAAGAACACCTCATAATATATTCCTTTTCACGAGTAACTGTTGAGAGCCTAAACATTCCTTTCTGTGGGGCTATTATACTTAATTCTTTAAACATGTTTTAGACCATCTACGATTCTGCTGCAAATATGAGCTCAGCTGTGGGTGGTAAATGGTAGACGTATTTTCAGTTTATTTGAAATATTTGACACTTTTTGTTAGCCTTGGGCTTCAACCCCCTGTAAGTGAGTGAAATGGATGATCTTAGGGTTACTGACTCATATTTCCTGGCCTCATGATAATAAAACAGAGTAAGAACAAATATGGAGAAATTAAGAAACAACTTGGGACTAATTATAAGTTAGGGTGCCTTCAAGAAAGCCAATGATCTTCAAAAATAAATACTTTTGTTTCATTTTCAAGTCTGACTGCAGAGTGATATTGAGTGAAATCTTTCTCCTTAAACTTAGCAGCAGATTGGAAGGCAGCAGCTGGAATATTTTAAAATAAGTACTTTTAAAGAAATACAGACCCTTTCATCCTTGGGAAGAAGGAAAGTGCCTGTGTGAGTGGGAAATACAGGAAATTGAATTGTTATGAGGGTTATTAAGCCTGCATTATGAGCCTGCTTTCCCTACAGAAAGACAGAGCGCAGTTCAAACCAAGAGACTGTTCATTGTAGGCGTTTGCCAAACATCTCAGAAGGGACTGCAGCACAGTCACATCTATATAAAAGTGAACATTCCTTTTCTGCTTCTGCTGCCAGCTACAGTTATCTTCCAATGTGGATGCCACATCAAAGCTAACAAGGCAATGTACGTGAATTACTGTGCTCTGGTAGAGCAATCCGCTCTTTGATTACCTATATTGGTGTCTCGGCAACAAAATTCAGAGGACTGTGGGAAGGCATTGGAGGGAAGACTCGGTGAAGGATGCTTTCAAATACGCATTTTCTAGGGATATTCCTTGAATACCCCTTGTCAGCTGTTGCTTGGGTTCACTGGTGTTGAAGCAGTATAAGAACATAAATATTCATAGGTATTCACAGAGATTTTTTCATCCCTCAATCTTTCCTGCAAAGCTGGATTGACTTGATTTTTATTCTGCTGTCTTTTCTTATTGTTGTTTTTTTTTAGCATTTGTGCATCAGCCATTTATGCTGAAATCATAGAAATGTTAGCTGGACGAGACTGTGGAGGTCATCCAGTCCACCATCTCACTTGGAGCAGAACTTTTGCCAATACTAGATCAAATCAGCAATGTGTTGTATAGTGAAGTGTTGAAAAACTCCGAGGATGGAAAATCCACCTCTGCTTTGAGTAACCTGTTGCAGTACTATAATGCCCTCCTAATGAAGAAGTTGTTCTACTCTCCAGTCTGAACCTCTGAAACTTTAACTTGTGGCTGGCAGCTTTGTTTTGTAATCTGCCACTATATCAAAGAGTTCAGCCATACTGTCTCTGTAACTCCTTCAAGTAATGCCCAATAATGGGCAGAAAATTTTTCATCTTCATTTTCAGTATCAGAATAAACAGATTATTTATTCTTTCTGGAATAGCAAATGAAAAGTCTTCTTCTGATTTAACAATCCTACTTGCAGGTCCTTGTGACACTTTGCCATATGCCATATCTTCTCCAAGAGGGGCTACTTCACCTATGTAGTGAACCTAGTAGCAAGAAAAGATGATTTGAAGTGAAATATCCTGCCACGTGATCCCAGAAACAAGGATTTGACACTGAAAAATTATGCTGGATTTTTACTTCTTATTGCATATGTAGATCTGAAATGCATTTTCAGAGTACAGACTGCTCTGAGTGATGGAAACAAATCTGACTTTACAGGCCTGAATGAAGTAAAAAGATACTATGATATATTAAGATATCAGTAGAGCATGGCAATACAGTACTTGTAGTTGAGAAAAATTTTGCCTCTAATGTACCTCTTGGTTTTCCCACTCAGGACAATTGTTGTGTTTTAACCCCAGCCAGCAGCTAAGACCCAGACAGCCACTTGCTCACTCCCCCTGATGGGGTGGGGGAGACAATCAGAAGGGCAAAATAAAACTTATGGGTTGAGATAAAACCAGTTTATTAGGTAAAGCAAAATCTGTGCACGCAAGCAAAGCAAAACAAGGAATTAATTCGTCACTTCCCATCGGCAGGAAAATGTTCAGCCACCTCCAGGAAAGCAGGGCTCCACCACATGTGATGGTTACTTGGGAAGACAAGTGCCGTGCCTCCAAATGCGCCTCCACCTCTTTCTTCTTCCCTCAGTTTTACATGCTGAGCATGACGTTGTATGGTCTGGAATACCCCAGTGGTCAGCTGGGGGCAGCTGTCCGGGCTGTGCCACCTCCCAACCCCTTGTGCCCCCAGCCCCTCGCTGGTGGGGTGGGGTGAGAGGCAGAAAAGACCTTGATGCTGTGTAAGCCCTGCTCAGCTGGACTGAAACATCCCTGTGTTCTGATCAGTGTTTTCTGCACAAATCCAAAACATGGTCCCATATTAGCTACTATGAAGAAAATTAACTCAGCCAAACCAGCACAGCAAGGGAAGAGAATCATATCAGTTTCCGTCCCATCAAGTGTAAATATATTGACTTTGAACTTGAACTGCAGAGTACGTAATGCTGCCTAACACTTTTTGGACAGAGGTGTTAGTTATAACACTGGGTGATGAGAGAATCCCAGTTTGAGGTGAAAGCTTCTATGTTTTGGACATTGCTCCAGCTGTATGTATGTTGTTTATGTGTGTACATTGTCAAATGAATCATCTTTAAGAAGGCATATTAAGGGCTGTAAGACATTATTGCAGTAGGGCCCTTATACTGAATAGCAGCAGTGTGTACTCCAGGGAACTGTCCTCTCGTCTTTACAAACCCATTAGACAGAGTTCATCTGCTAACACTGGCTCCTCAAAGATGTAAGGGAACAGTTGACTCACTGAAAAGTCTGTCCAAAAAAACCCTAGTTGCACGCACTGCATACGACAGACATCCTTCTGGGGCTAACCATAAACTCTGTATCTTGTGAGCTGTGATATTTGAATTATGTTTACTCTGCTGCTCCCTTAGCAATCTTTTATGCGCTCTTCACCAAACAGTGATACCCCTTTCCCTCCAGAAATTATGATCCTGCAAAGAAATGAAAACATAATGAGGATTCATTCACATCAAGCTTTATAATGAGGATAATGGAGGCACAGGACAAAAGGACTTTACCTACTTCAGCTTTAAAACATTTTTTTTCCAGTTTTAGTGGGAGAGAATTCAGCAACCGTCAAGAGAAGCAGACAGAATCCTTAGTGCCAAAGCGAAGTGCCTGTGTTCTCAAGACCTTAACACTCCTGAAGGGGGATGTGGAATAAGTCTTCTGGAGATGTCAGCAAGACCACAAATAGCTTGAGAAAAATTAAGTAAAATTTTAAAATAATGGACTACAGCTGGCCTGTGGGAAGACCCCCAGTACACAAGGAATATGTTTGGCTTATACCAAGATGCCTTTGAGCTGTGTTTTTAATATAAGCTGAAATCTGGGATATAACAAGATTTAGTTAGATGGCATGTAAAATGGGATGATAGCAGTTATAGCATATAATTATATTCTTAATTCAGCAGACCTAGCTGCATGAGAAACTTTTTTTCCCACTGCACTATTAATGCTCTGTGAGTAATATATATCTATACTCATAATACATATCTGTGTTATATGAAAAGGCTGATCTGAAACAGAGGCAGGATCAGATGCCAAAATCAAGTAAAATCACAGACAACTCCAATCTCTGATTCATGATTATGAAAAGTTAAGCAGATTTGAACCAGCATTACAAAGGCTGAACATAATCCATGTATTTAGTATAAACTGTCATATTTGATTTCGGTCTTCAGGAACAACTAACACAAGCAAGGATTTCAAGTTTGGCAACTGTGTGCCCTATATTCATCCCCACAGGCCCCAGAAGGATAATTCTTAAACTTACAAACTGTCTCGTGCAGCCTCTTTTTTTTTTTTTTTTTTTTTTTCCTGAAAGACTATCCAATTACTTAGTGCTGTGCTGGGACTACCTGGGGAAATAGTAAAAGGAAATACAACTGAGAGCCACTGCGGTTTGACTCCTCTCCAGATACTTTGAAAATATTTTGGCAAAAACAAGGTTTTAAGTAAAACTGTTTCCTTTGGTAACATACCCAGAACTGCAGGTTTTACATTTTTGTACTTAGTATGGAAGGCCAAAAAAAAAAAAAAAAAGACCTTGTGTGAGAAGGTTGTACACATGGTAGTAATATTAGTGGGGAAGAAATAGAGAGCAAGCGGCAGGGGGAATCTGAGCAAAATGCAGAAAGAAGACAAGGAGAGAACATATTACAAATATCTATATTCTACTGGTAAAATATACATCGCTGCAAGAAGGTACCTTTGAGTACCTTAGGCTTTTAAGTAATGACAGGAGAAGCATGATGTTCTGTTCATCAAAGGATGACTATGACAAAACAAAAAAAAAACCCAAACCCCCCCAAAAGGCAAACAATAATTTATTTTTTGCTGTTTTGTTGTCAAGCAGTGTCAATGAGAGAGCTCTTGAACTGACAATGATGAGTTGGATTTCTTTCTCTTACAGGAGATTCCTTAGAGTACTTCTGATTACTTTTTTCCTCTGAAGTTTTAGTGAGAATAGAAAGAAGTGCTATGAAAACCTTTCTAAATGCATTGTTCATACAGACTTTTCTAGGTATCTCGGTGATTAAGAGGCCTATGAATATTTAAATAAATGAAATGAAACATTAATGCCTTTGCCCTTCAGGACTGCTTACTTCCTTTAGAAGATCATTGTGTTTGTTTGGGTGCTACTGATTACAACATGTTGGTTGCACACACAGATCCAAAATGTCTCACATTTATAGGTCCATTGCTGTCCTGCTCTGTACACTCATTTACAAGAAACACAATGATTGGCATTCAAGAAAACACTGTTAAGTCACTGTTCTTATTCACCATGTTAATTAGCCAGATAACCATAATGTAAGTGCTTTTCTTTAGTTGTTTGTTTCCAACTACAAAAAAATTCCTGGCCACAACCTTCAGACAGATAAGTATTTATGTTTCTCTCAATTTTTATTATGTCTTAATTTTCCTTCAACTTGTGAGAGCTTTTTTCAAGGCTGAATTACTGCTTTTCATCTAGAAGTGCTCACCTTATCACAGCTGGTCAAAGTCTTTCTGCTTTGGATACGAATGTTGTAGGTAACCCCTGTGCACATCACAGCTTTTCTTCAGCAGGATGTATTTTCTATCCTGCAGCCACTTGTTACTTAGAAGGACTCAAAGATGCCATTCGTTAAAAATAGCTGTAGGATGGAAGTTAACTTCAGTGGGATTACACAGGTGCTTACTTGTAGTTTTGCAAACTGGAGTGACATGGAGGTGTTTAAAAAAATGTGTAGATGTGGTGCTCTGGGACATGGTTTAGTGGCGGACTTGGCAGTCCTGGGTTAATGGATGGACTTGATCTTAAAAGTCTTTTCCAACCTAAATGATTCTGTCATTCTACGATTCTGTTGTACTGGGAGAAGTTACCAAGCATGTGAGGTGTGAGTTTAGAAGTAGTCAGAAGACAAGGCTGCAAATCAAGAAGAGAAAAGGAAGAAAGGGTAGGTAGTGAGTGCATGGAGATGATGGAGGTTGGAGGGAATTGAGTATATTTGGGAAGTAAGCTTGAAAAGGTAATGTTAAGCAATAGGCAAGAGTGGCACACTGACACAGGGCTCTAAAGGACAGTAATAGAGCTGAGTTTTGATATTTGAAAAGAAAGGCGAATAGACGTATCCATTTAATGAATGTACTTGAACTCGTAGGTTTGCTTTTCCTTTAAACAAAGCATTCAGTTTAATTCTTACTTAGCTGAACCCAGTGAGAGCTAATATAAAATGAAATGGAGGCTTTTTTTCAGGGGGTGAAAAAACTGCTAACACGAAACAATGTATAATGTCCAGTAACTGGCAACTTGCCTCTTTCCTGTACTATGCTATATCTTTTTTCTCAGAGGCTGAGCTTCATTGTTCTTTGTACTTGGTTGAATTCCTTAGCTATTACACGCTGAAATCTTGTATGTTTAACCATGTCTGTATAACCTATTTCTAACAATTCTTTAATATGCCATGTTTATAAACAACTCATTCTG
Source organism: Falco rusticolus (assembly GCF_015220075.1). NCBI lineage: Eukaryota > Metazoa > Chordata > Aves > Falconiformes > Falconidae > Falco > Falco rusticolus. Next base: position 72,315,383 of record NC_051210.1, on the reverse strand, counting down.
CTATTTGACCCTCAGCTTCAGTGCTTATTTTTTTCTTCTTTTCTTTTGTTTACAGATTGTTTATCCAGGAAACCTGAACATGCTGTTAGGCACAAACTGTGCTGGAGGGGGTAATAACCTCACTTATGTGACAGGACACTAACATCTGATGGAGCCATCCCAGTTAAGAGTCCAGACTCCTCTTTTGGTAATTAATGGAAGGAAGGAAGTTTCTAATATAACTGTTCTTTGAAAGCTACCTTAAGTTAAACTGTACAAACACCTTCTTTGGATGTTTGAAATTAAAACCCTTTTTTATGTAGCTGTCTTTCAGGAGGAGATCACAAAATAGCCTGCAACTTTGAGATGCTGTTCTGTTCTTTGTTTCTGAGATGCTTAGGGGTGGACTGAGAGAAGCTCATTTTCTTAACAAGTACCTGGAAGAAAAAAAATGTAGCAGTATTGTAGAGCAGTTCAGGGAAGAGCCTTAGTTTGAACAGAGAAGAGTTTGTGAGAAAATACTGTGTTTTCACATATCCGGTACATGTGGGTAAATTTTTCCATAAGAAATGAATGTGTTCCATTAAAGTGTTATGCCAGGAAGTTTTAATTTCTACACCTAATTCTTTCATGATCTGAAGCCAATTTTTTAAATGTTCATGTACTGTCTTCGAAAACAAAGCTTCAATGGAGAAATTCCCTAGATAATTTCTGTAGTCCTCTGTTCTAGTGGTTTGCACCATGCCATGAAGAACCGAAGGAATTCTTCCTGGAATTCCTTGAAGACCTACTATTTAGTCATTTGCACAACTATTCTGAAATTAACTGGGTCTTGAAGCTCTTATTATTGTAATTTACATTAACTATCTTTTTGGAGGCATCCTAGACTTACTTGCAGTGATCTCTTAGAGCAATAATCAGTGTGTCCATTCAGACTTCAGGCTGTGCTAGAGACTGGACACCTTTCCCACAACGGCACTGGACTTCGAACGTGTGGGTCATGTCCTCACTGATGTTAGCAAGAGATCACAGTAGTCACAGCATACACAGTTATTCTCAGCTCACTACCAGACAGGGCATCCACTAGATCTGTATTCTTCTCCAAGCCACAACTCATTTACTGTCATGACTTTTTTTCTTTCTGTCCTCTTTGGTTTTTTCCCTTACCTTTTTTATCAAAAAGGTAAGATACTGAGCCCATAATGCACCTCTGTATACACATAATTACATGTATGAAGATCTGGGTTTACCTTCCGTATTCTGGCAAATGATCTCAGCTGATGCAAACTTTTTAATCATGGACAGTTTAAACACCCTTTCTGCAGCATCAGACAATACCCCAAGATCAGTGGCCTTCAGTTCCCACAGGCTGGCAGGTGTTCTACCTCAAGGAAAAGCCGTACTCACATTCACCCTCAGACCCCTCTTTCTAACCCCACAAAATGAGGAAACAGACCAACCTATTTGGTCCTGTACTACCCACTTTTTCTACTTATTTTTCTACTTCTCTGCTTACTGCTCTTTTTCTTGTGTTCACCATCCCTTTAATCATAGACCTCCCTGTCCCCTGCCTCTCCTCTGAGGGAAGGCTCTTTGGTCTTTCCTCACTTGCCTTTCCTCTGAGATGGTCTCCAGCACTGCCAGTCTCCATCACGTGAGGAACGACAACAATGAAACGGCTCAGAGCAGGTCCCATTCCCTTCCGTTTGCAGCCTTGCTATGACAAACCTGCACCTCTGATGGTGATGGGTGACTGTCATTCATACCTTTACGAAGCACAACCAGGACAGTGGTGACAGCCTCTCTTTAACAGCAGTGACACCAGTCACAAGGTAATTCTGTGTCTGTTACTTGCAACTGCAGAAAGTTTGATAGAGAACATGCATTCTCTGTGAAGATAAAAGGAGGTATCTGGCATACTTGGAGATGTGCAGTCCATATGCATCTTTGCTTCCTAACCTCATTCTTTCCTATACTATTGTCCTGTAACACTTTGATTAGATTGTGGACTGAAAGGTTGGCATGGGATGGCACTCCAGAACAGGCACAATCTCTGGATGCAGGATTGGTGCACCCTAACAAGCGATAATAAGATTAACATTATCAGCAGTAGAAAAAATTCTGTTATATGTATTTGACAGACTGCCATGTATATGTGTGAACTGCACATCCCGAACAATTCCTGTTATTGGTGAGTAGCCTCTTTTCTCTCAGGCAACTTTGTTAAGGACAATTAACATTTAGAGGGAAAGATACTTGTATTCTGGTGACATTTCTGCCTTTCTTTTTTTCTTTGGATGTAAAAGTGCATTGAGATAATGTGGAATTCATAGTCACTCTTATTGTAGGGGTTTTCTTTTTTGTTAACTCTGTTTTTCCTTATATCAGTTTTGTCATTGTGGTGTGCCTCTTCTGAACGAGCATCTCATCTGTTAGATTAGTTCATAAATAACATGTAGATATTAAAGATGGAGATGCCCTAATTAACAATGATTTAATTGTTGGTAGTTTGACTATTAAAAAAATCTTGGTTTACACTTTGAAATAATCTAGACAAACCAGATTCTTTGAATTTCATTCAGAATCACTTGGACATGGGCGTAGATTAGCAGGTGCAAGGAAAAATGTTGGGCATCCTTTTTACAGCAGTCTTCCAAGGCTGATTTCTTATCAGAGGCAAGACAGAGGGAGAAGCTGACACAGAGACATCTACCGGTAAAGCGGGAGAGTAGTATTGAATGCAAGCTCTCATTCAGCCTTCCTGGGAGGCTTCTTGCACTGAACCGAGCTTTTGAGTCTTGATTAATGTTCTTGATTTGATTCACCATGCTTTTATCTCCCTGCACTAGAAGCGTAGGTCTTAAACCAATAAAAAGTAGTATGAAAATTGAACCACTCTTCACTCCAGCATGCCACCTTTGAATAACTTGTATTGTCTCCCTTTTACAACAAAGAAGAAAAGCAAACAAATTGTATTGCAAGTATTTAATGTAGGAATACTTGAGTGATTTCAAAAAAATAACAGTCCTGAAGTCAAGGAATCATTTTCCCAGCCATCATATCAACCCAATTCTAATGATAGCAAGAAACAAGCTGGAAGCTCCTGCAGTCTTCAGAGCGCAGACATGAAGCAGTTAATGGTGCAAGCACCCTCTCCTTGGTAACTGTAAATAACACTTCACAGTTAGGACCAGTTTAATAAAAAAATTGATGCTATTTATGAAAAAGAATGTTAATAAGTTTTGTGAAAGCTAAGAAGTAGCAGAAAATGGAGGCTGGTAAATGAGTTAATGGGCTTCATGGATATGAAACAGTAATGTGTTCACAGCTTGAAACTTATTTGCTCTGACTCAGGCTGAAAAGGAAGTTCTTCAGACGAGGTACAGATTTATTTTAAGAGGTGGCACCATGGTTAATCTGAGTCATGTTCAGTCTGTGGCTGGGTAGAGTCCCTCTTGTTATGAAAAAAAATCTGATGTTTCTATTGATGAAATAATTTTAATTTGGATTTCCCATTTTTACAGCATAGAAAAAAAGATTTTAAGCTGGCAAGTGGGATGCTCTGCCTGGCCCCCTGAACATGCCTCGAGTGTGCTGCTAGAAAACATTTCTGCTTTTTCCAGCACCCTCTGCCCTTTCTTATGAGCTTTTCATCTCACCTATCAAAATCCAAATGGGAAATGCAGTGTTACCCCTAGGATCTACAGGGGAGTCAGGACACTTATTAACATGGCCCAGAGTCTTGGTTTATAGATTTACTCCACCCTTTTTGTTCTCTAGGTACTTTAAATCATACCTGTCTCAAGCCAAATCAAGCAAAAATACAAACCCAAGCACCACCCATGGTGTTCGAAATAGCCAGCATAGTGAAAAATGCTTTCTAAAGGCCCAGGTGAATAAATGCAAGAAAAGATGTAGTTGATCTACAACATTTTTTCTAGGAAGGACCTCTCCTTCCACCATCTAACTGGCTGGCACCCTCTTGACCAGGTGATACTTCGAGTTTCAGGGTACGCACACGCATTCCCTCTTTTTCTTATGGAATATGCTCATTGTTCCAGTCAGTCTTGCCTTTGCTGTCTACTAGCTGTATGAATATTTAGTCTTTCTCCCTGAAACTCATTCTGTTCCCTCTGTAAGTAGGAGGTAGCCTGACCAGTATCCTAAACGTGTCTTTCACTGGAAATGTGTTCTGTATCAGTTTGTGTATTATAAATGTGCATGGTACAATCATTCTAAACCAATAATCATAGTATTAATGGCCCTCTGTGGAGAGCATACACAATATTGAGTAACGTCTTAGAAGTAAAAATGTTTTTAGGATGATGGCTTACTGAGCTAGGTTTACAAAAACGCATACCCTAATTTTTTTGTCACAATGATCACTATCAACACGATGATCAAAAGCAGCTACTTTGCATATTAAACTGCTTCTGCAGGAAGAGAACTACATGAGAGACCCTGTTAGGCTCTGTAGAGCTGTTCAGTGAATCAGCTGGTGTAGAAGGTGTTATGAGGCAAGAGAGCTCACCCCGCCTCTAAATGAGTCGTGTTTATCTGTAATATCTTGAAAAGACATAATCATCCTTAGGCATTGTGCAAGCACATTTTCCAGGCAAAAAATAATTAACTGAAAGAAGAAAAAATGAACAAATTGCTTTAGGGTCATCCTCAAAACCAGTGGAGCACCTTAACACCAATGGCCAGAGTCACTGTGTATGCTGCAACTGCTCTGCACAATCCAAAATAGCTGTGAACTTGATTGATGAAGAGTCGCAGATCAAATACAAAATGTTGTAATTGATCTACATTTCTGCAGGTATCCCTCGTGTTTATCACTGTGTTCTACTGGTCAGGTGCATCTGACATGTCAGTCACTCATCAGGAACAAAAATATCCCAAAGTGCTGCAGCTAAAAGCATGCCATCCCTGGACATCTGCCCAAAGAGAAGGCACTCAACACTCGCAGAGATCTTCTGCAGATGACAGAATGCTTCTACTTGGAAAGGTATTAGGCCAACAAAAATAGATAGTTTTCCTAAGTTGCTCAAAAATAAGCCAGTTCCTAGGTTAAAGGTACATTATTTATTTCAATATCTGGAGCAGGTAGACCAGGGACCCTTGCTGAGATCTGTGGATCTCACTGGAAAACAGGCTATTTTCAGTGGAGTTTGAATCAAGCACAAGTTCTTATAAACCAGGCTAGTGTGTGCTCGTGGGGTTAGTTTTCCTGATATTTAAGCCTGAAAAAGGGCTTACAAAGGAAAAACTGTCCTCTGGTGGATCTGTCCTAAAGCTGTTTCAAATTACACTTCCCATAGGTTAATAATTTAACCTCTAGTTAACACTTGAAATAATGAATCAATGGTGCAACCTTTTTATAAGTGTATTTTTCATACTTCTTCAAAAACATAATTGTTTCCTTTTATGATAAGTACATATAGTAAACTATTTTTTTACAACAAAATTTTTAATTTAGAGTCAGAATTGCTCAACTGTATTTCCTATCAATGTCATAGTTAAATTCCAGGAAATTGATAATAAAGGCATCAAACCAACCATACTGACGTCAAATCATGGGTCTTATTAAACAAAACCGTAACACCCCAACACCTACCCACACATCGCAGCCCCACAGCAAATGTAGTTTTATGCCAACATACAATCCACATCTTCACTTCCTATTCAAGGGAGAACTCTTACTGTAAAATCCCAGAAGAACCTGGAGCCTGAAACACTACTTAAACATAGACGCACAGAGACTGATGTTTGTACTTTACTTGCTGGATTCAGAGAAAATTAAGGTCTCTGAGGAAATATTTTAAAAAAGATAGTCATTATTGTGCCATATGAACACTACAGAAAACTCTTTCCCCGTATTTTTTGGAAGTTATGGTAACACTCAAAGCTAAATTCTGATGCCAAAATTGCAAAGAAAATGTTTTAACTCTTTTTATTTTGCAAACTCAGTATAAAAATGCCTCTGATCTTTCTCTGATGTTTTACCAACTTAGATTTTGCTATAATTTACTTAATATACTTTTATCCTCTTATCTTTATCTTTTTTTCTGTTGTTGGTTTGGGTTTTTTTTTAACCCCAAGAAACAATTACTCACAGCTTTAGCTAAATGACCAACTTTCTGTTAGTTCAGAGATGGGTTGGTTTTGGCTTGTAAATGGGGATGAATTATTTAAGAATCGTCATGCATTCCGCATCTGGGGCATAAAGCAACAGTGAATGTTTATAGCGAAAGAGTGAGAATGGCCCATACAGACGGATCTTTCCTCCACCCTACTCCAAGCTTCAGAAGCTAGTGGTTAAGGACTTCCTGAGTTGAAGACTGTATCAATTAAGCTACCTGCTATTAATTTATCAGATCTGTCTTCTCACACTTTAATTGACACAGAATTCTGACCTTCCAATAAAAGGGCGTAAGTTCTTGCTGACTCTTTGAGACTAGGGGCTGTTGATGCTCATTAGCCTTTAGCTCTCCAGATCCTCCTTGTCCTTCTAGAAGACAGGAATGATGTTTTCTTTCTTCTGTTTGTTGGCAGCCTCCCCAGATCACCGTGACTTTTCAAAAACTTTTGAGAGTGACCTTACAATAACATTGACCAGCTGTGAAACTCAGTAATGCTAGAAAGGACCTCACCTGCCAGTGAGTACCTCATCTGTAGATGAGGGGCTGATGAAGGTGTTTTGGCAGCAGTGTTTTGGGAGGCTGGAAAATCCTTATAATTATGGATGGAGTTCAAAAGCATGGCTGATACCAGTCCTTTAGAAAGTCCCCCAAGGAACCATGGTTCAGATACTATAAATATTGCCTCTATCTCCCTCCTTCTAGTTTAACACTTTTGTTTGTTTGTTTGTTTGTTTTTTAACAACAAATAGAAGAGAAACTCTGTAGACCAAATGTAAAGCTTTTCACTATGAAAAGATACAACTGGAAATCAGGATACTTAAGTGTGGTCAGCCAACCGCTTCCTTCCTAGATGGAATCTTTCCAGAAGTTACTGCTGTTTAGCTCACATACAATACCCATGTGATCATGTGAACAACTTCTAGTAGAACTGAATCTCGTTTATTTTGTAATGGTATGGACCAAAACTGTTTCCAGTGCTTCGTCTAAACATTAGAGTCATGGGAGAATGACATCTCAGGGCAGTGCTGATCTTCCACAAGCGAACCATGTGGTTAATCAACTCCTGAGCCCTGGTTCTCTCAGTATATAATGTAAGAAAAGTTTCACAAGATTTTGCAGAAAATTGTTAAATATGGAGTGACTGGAAATGTTGTCCCCCCTCTACCACTACCTCTAAGAAAGAAAAAAAGCCAGAAAAAGAAGGTAGAAGCTGCAGAGAGCAGAGCCTGGGGCTTTTTCTGGGGAGCTGGAAAACTACTACTTGTCAGCATTATTCCATTGAGTGGTTTTGTCACATGTTGTCACAAGTTACAGCTGCGCTGTAGGGATCTTCTCCGAAGGAATCTGTGATCTCTGAGCAAAATTTGCCCTTCCCATGCTGATTTGTGGCACAGTGTAAACTATAGCTTTACTGAGCAATCACACGATCTTAATACTTTGACCTTTTCCTTTTTTTCCCCCTTCAACAGCTGCTGACTGTTTTGTGTTTTCATATTAATTGTAACACTTCTGATGTGAGGCTCCAGCCTTGCTCACAGATGTGCATGAGGAGGTCATCTTAGACTCTAAGAAAGAATTTCTGCTGAGAAAACAAACTCATTTTAATGTTCAAGCTCTGCTTACATAGACGTGTTCTGGAGCAAGACTTAATAACAGATGTTTTTAAAAGTCACTGGAGGCAGGTCTCCTGCATTATTTTTAATGGCTTCAAGATTAATTTTAAAAATAGAATTAAAAGAGTGTAAAAGCATGAATTTAGTAAAAAAAAGAAATTCAGATGAAAGGTAATTGCCTTTCAGGATTTCTTAGCTTGCAAACCAACCTGACCCAGTTCAAGGATGTATATTGACACAGATATTTTATGGCCTTATTTTCTTACAAGTAGTTTCTCTCTCCCTCTTTTTGTCTTCCTTTTCCTCCATGTAGGAGGAAGACAAAAATGAGGGCTCTATCCCATGGCAGAAGACCAATCCAGGACTGAACATTGTGAGTCTCTTTGTGAGCTGGAGTTTCTCCATTAGCGCCAGATGATGCTGGGCTTGCTTTTGATTACTTACTGGAGGAGAAGCCCAGCAGCTGAGTGAGACCCTGCAGCCCTGGCAGAAACTCAGACACCAGACCTGGGTTTCCCACTTTCTCAGTTCTTCTGCAGATTTAAGAGCTACTGTGCTATTTCAGCATAGTCTGTGTAGTTGACTTAAGTTTATACAGCACTGTTTCCATTAGTGTTATCATTTTGTCAGTTAATTTTCGGTGTACATATACTATATGGGACAAGATTGTTTTATTCGTGTTAATGTAAGAGTAAACCATGGCCCATTTTATTTGCAGTGTGGTTAACTGTGGTATTCATGGCAGCTCCTCTGAATATTTTTGATGAAGTCTTTAAGTACATGTAATACCGAAAACACATTCCCATTCAGTAGGTCTCATATAAGACATTAAGCCAAACAGGGCAAATAGCTTCTAGAAAAATTCCATAAACATTAAGCATATTTATGCCATAGCATTAAGGTTGGTCAATTTGAACCTTACTGTATTGTAGTATAAGAAGCATCTTGTTTGCTTTTATTTACCTTCTCAGTAGTAAATGTATTTTGGTTAACCACAATGGCAAACGTGGGCAAGACATTTGTGTCAACAGATCCTTCTTCTCAACAAAGTCACATTCTTAGTTTCTAGGGCAGCAGACTGGATTCTGAGTAATAAGGTTTTTATAAGTCTTGTTGTAAATCTGAAACCATAAACATGTCTAATTTTCTATTAAACCTGCTGCTGTGTTTGAGGCACAATAAGTTCTCTTTTAGGTTCGATGGTAGTGAGCATGTTGGTTTTCCAGTTTTGATTGCTGTTGATTTAACAGTTGCCAGCACCTCCTGCCAAGCTTTTGACCTAAGTCACGCTCCCTGGTGATGTCATTAACAGTGCCTAGAATTTAGTAGTTGATGGTACCTGCTGGTAGGCAGTAAAAGGTTTCATACATCCCTTGTTTTGTTGCAGATATGTTTGGGAACAGTGGTAAGAAACTGGTTCTTTCCACAGCTGACCTCTAATTACTCATTTGTTGATAACAGGTTCAACAAAGATTCAGGCCTGGAGAAGTTTTAATTGGGACATATATTTGCTTTTTATAATACAGGCTTTCAAATGCACCTCAAACACTGCTAACAATGAAATGATTTCTGGAACATTTCTTGCATTCTTCAGCCGCTGTAGGGTACTTCCCTCCTAGTGAGGACCACAAGAGTTATTCCCATGAGGAAAGCCTATTCACATTGGTAAAGTCAGCAGGCACAGTGCCCTTGGTGTATTCTTTTCCTTTGGAATATATTAGGAGTTGTGTGCTGAATTATTTCTTCTGAATGCTTCAAATAGCTATGACTCATTTATTGTGCTGTTATAAACAGTACAAGATAGTGATCCTGTCTGCTGCAGGTGTGCATATCCGTTTTGTGTGCTTCTTCAGGCTGCAGGAATCTGTTCAGCTGAAGCAGTGTTTAGGATCAAGGTCTAATATTGAAATGAAAGTGGTATATTCACTTTCATATTCACACTTTACGGTAACTTAGTTTAATAAAGTAAGAAGTAGGAAGGAAGTTTAACAATGCTTACCATCCTCTATTTGTATCTTCATCTCAATGTCAACAGTTAGGACACATTCATGCATTTCATTAAACGCACCACCATATGACACAGCAAACAGAATTTTATTTCAACACGTGTAAATGAAGGCTGGAACTGATCCAAATTCCTTAACCTCAGTGGACAGCTGCAACTGCAAAAGCAAAAATTAGTGTGTCCTGGAGAGGCCTCAAATTTTCTTGAGTATTTTTCTAAAACTAAATCAAGGAACAACTGAACTTCAGTAATACATTCCATCTAAAACATGGTTAAGTGCTTCTACGGTGCTTAGGAAAAATGCCTACACTCCCGAACCCTTGGATACTTTTCTAGTTTCTCTGTAATCAGTTTGCATCCTATTTCTCATGCATCAGGTTTCACAGTTTCCCTAGACAGTCTGAATGTGGTTATCTGGCAATTTTAAGGTCTCACTTTCACACAGGACATCTTCCTAAAAACACTTGCTGAAAACTGTAGAAAGTAGACCACGAGAAATTATGTTTGCAAACAAGCAGGGCAAAGCATGAAGAATCTTGACCGAATGTCTTATCTTCCTAAATTTTAAACTACACTCTCTTAATAAGATGAATACTCAAAAAGCTTAATATGTATATTGTGTATGCATATGCATATGCATACACGTATACCATATGTGTATCACACTTTCCATTCTTAGAAATGTTCCTGAATCTCAGTGTAAATTTGGTAGAGATCTATTAGAAAGGGATCCTTCAGCTTGCTAGGTTTCACCAGGGAATGCTTCCTAGCAAAGGACAGGGAAGGAGCATATTCTTCCTGAAGTTTGTCTGCTTCTGGTCCTTTTGCAGGAATTGCAGACACTGCAGCCTTTTGGAAGGGCTTGGAAAGGTCTCCTGTTTGCAGGAAACACATGAGTTTCAGGCCTTTGAAGTTTAAATCAGGACTCACAATAAGGCTGTGTGCTGTCATATGTCTCACACCCTTATCTTCTAGATGATGAACCTGGGTGCTTTTGCTAAACCAAAATCCTTTGGGATTTGGCAGAGCTTTTCTGCCAGCAGCTGCTTTAAAGCTGTTCCAAAAGATGACATTTGTGTGTTAAGGATCTGTATCAGTCATGTCTCCACGGTTCCTGCAGAACCAATAAGGTCAGGAAACCTGTACCTGGCCGGTCCTTCCTGCCCATCTGTAACTGAAGGATGGAGAAGGAGTGCTCATCTGCTACAGTACCCCCAGACTGGATTGCAAAATGTTCTCTGCTTTCAGATTTAGAGAGGCAACATTTCAAAGGTAGGAAGCAAAGACTACAGATACTAAACTACAAGCATAAAGAATCATTAAAATTAAATAAAAACAGGTGAAAGGAGGTTTTGTAGCTGAAACTGGCTTTTTCTTCCGCATCAGAGGTCTTTGCAGTTTTCTTCACCATCAGATCCCTCTAGCTCTCCCAGAAATCCCAGGCCCTGATAATGCTATGTGCAGAGTAGGACTCCTTAAAGGTTAAGTGCAATAGTCAGCCTCAGGGCTTATTAGGTGACAATGTGTGACAACTGGGATGACTTGGACAAGAAGATATGGGACTCCAGTAAAACCATGCACGGGAAGGAAAAGGAAGGAAATGCATGAAGAGAGGCTGGATGACAAGAACAATTGCAATATCCTATGGAGGTAAATGTAACAAGAGGAAAAGGACATGCTGAGGCGTGAAGCTGAATGAAGACAATAGGATAAGAGAAGAAAGCACAGCAAAACCAAAAAAGACAAATTATTTCACAAAACTCTGACTGGATAGAAAGCACTCTTAAATTAACTTGTCAAACATGATAAAGAACTGAATGGGTGTTTGGGCTGGTATTTCACCTAAGGCAGCAAAATGCCAGGAGCAATTCTGACTCACATGTTTGTGAGTCAGTCCTTCATCAGAGAGCTGCTAGAACAAGAACTATTTTCACTTGAAAAATATATTTTTGTGCTGATCTAAACAAATTGAAAACATTTTCATTTGTTTTTCATGAGCAACACAGATGTTGTTTGGCAACTTCCATGCAAAGCACCATAGATAAAAACCGTAACAGGACAGCAGAAATGGATGAAGTCTATTTTTTTTAGCAGAACCAAAGATCTCCAAAGTTTTATATACTCTTTGCCAGGGAATGAGGGAAGATTAAATGAGTTTGGGGTCTCTGTGTTTGTGTAGTTTCATCCATCTCACATGGAAACAAAAGAAAAACCTCCGGAGATTTCTTTCTCATGCTGGAAAATCCAGTAGGCAGGAAAGTACATTCTTTTAAATCCACTGAACAGTTTAAGTTTATTTATTTGTACTGCATATGTGCTTTCTGCAGATGTAAACCAGCAATGGAAAGACTAATACCAGAGTTTGCAATGAATATGTAGCCCACATGCAAATTGTGGCACAGAAACTTCCAGTTTTTGACAGCTAAATGCTGTAGTCCTTATACCAAACACTGTATTTCCACAAGGATTTGAGGAGTTTACATACATACATAGATCATGCCATTTGTTCACCTAGAACATAAATTGCATATTATTAGCCACAAATTAATTTTGGAGTGAAATTGCCTCTACTACCTTCCTTTCTGTCCCCTGGGCTACACACATGTACTCTTGATAACCTATAGACAGATAATGTGGCAGTTAAACTGAAGACTGTATTCATATATTACATATTTGGGGGCCAGCCCTTTCTCAAGCACCATCACTTGAGACTATTCCATTTCACTAGTCTTAACTACATCCTCTTAATATCTCACTAAATAATTCATGTGATTTTTCAGCTGCTTTGGCATTTAAGCCTTTGAATACTGTACTAACAGACAATTAATGTCTCCCTTTAGATATCTCATAGCCAAGTTATGTATATATTTAGCTGTTTCATCTTTCCTCATAAATTCAGACATTTAATAATTGTTCTGCTGTTCTCTGAATCCATTCTGGTTTGGCACAATCATCCTTATAGTAAGTTGCTCAAAACCAAATGTATTTTTTAGGTATGGTCTCAGCAGAACCATATGGACAGGGTTATACAGCCTCTGCTCTCCATGACCAAATACCACACAGCTTGTAAGTAAATTTCTTCTTGCTACCATATTACACTGAAAAGTCACGTCAGATGTCTTATCTGTGCCTCTCTCAGAACCTTTCCCCATATCTCTATCTTCCTCTCTTTCTTTTCACACGTTTCTCCTTTTCTCCTCATTTGGCAATAACTCATTCCCCAGAATTGTTTACACTGTATGTTTCTAGTTATAATAGCAGAATGATGGCTTAAGATACTAGCAAAAGATTCGAGAAGTCTGTGTTAACTTTCCTGCTCTGTGTAAAAGGAGGCAGTATAACTTTCTATCACTAAATGGTGCTGTGAGCCAAAGTGCATTGCACTACTGCAAAACACCTGCATGTGTTGAGCTGGGGCTGTTTAAAAGCCATAGATAGTCTTTTTCTGTTGTCCTGTTTATAATTTCAGTAAATACTTGAATACTGTTCTCTGTCCTACTCAGTATTTACCCTTCCTAATTTATCTGGGATTTCATAAAATGTACTCCTATGTACCTGTCAAATATCTGCATAAGTTTAGCATGACTCCAGGTAGGGTAGATACATTAACAAAAAGACATGTTGACAAAAGAAAAGAAATTCCAGAATGTCTATACAGTGTCTGAATGTCTGAGCAACTGTTTCTCCAAATAAACATTTCTGAGAAACAGACACACTAGCAACTGGTGCTGGTCTTGTGCAAGGTGGTAAAATTTCTCACATTGTCTTACAGCATGCTAGCACTTAAGAGTTGTATTTGATAGTCTTTAAAGTGGCTGCAGTGGGTGGGCCGGTTGTTCTTGGCAGCAGCTGCTAAAGCAGTATACCAGACTGGACACCCCCCTACCCCCCCTACCCCGCCCCCAGTATTTATTTAGCAAGTAAACTCACGTCTACATCTGTAAGGTGATATGTACATTATATGTGCATCTGTGTATAGGATTATAAGGCTGACAACTGGCTATCAGCATTCAAACACCATTTTAAAGAAAAAAGGGTTCCTTGATATTTTGAGGGAGACACTTTTTTGGTCAAACATTCAAGCCCATCTGCAGGCAGCAGCTCTAGTTACACAGGTGTCTACTTCACTTCTTTAAATAAAAGCCCAGAATGCCATATGTATACTTCTAAGAGTGATCTTGTATGAAAAAACGTAGTATTGCCAGACATGTAAGAAAACCATGAAAAGAGATCTCTAATAAGTCTTTCCTTTTTCAGTGCTAATTGTTAATCCTTCCCAAGATGAATTTTGCTGCTACCTGAAATGAAATGAAACCTGCAGGTTCATGTGGATGTTCTCAGGAGAAAGGCTGCAGTTCTCTGCACTGAGGAAAGACCAGGCTTCTTTTTTTTTTTTTTGTGCATTATAGGAACCAGCTTGTTCACTGATGGAAATTTTGCATCTGTGTCCTCGGTAAATAATTCTGACTCTGTAAAAGCAAAGATTTTGTCATCAGCACCCAACATGTCAAGTATCTGCTGCAATGGTTTGTCTCAGGGTTGTGAGATACTTTTCCTGCTGTCAGGCTGGACAGTTAGTTCTACCACAAACAATCTGCTGCATGAGCCCCAGGTGGCATATTTGAATGTAAAATATCACTCTTTGTTTATGTCACCCAAAGTCAGTAACAGTTACTGTTTCTACAGTTGAGCTTAAATGTTTTCTTTATCTATGTTTATATAGTAAAACAGTGTGCATGAGTGCAATGATTTAAATGCATCTTGGTTTTCTACCTCTCCCAGCTAGCAGGCTCTGGGGAGCTGTCAGTGCATAAAAGCAAGTAAGAGGTTACCTTGAGCCTAGGAGTGAAATATATGTGGGCACATTGACAGCTAAGTGTGCTTTGGGCCCCTAATCTAGTGAACCATTGATTTTATCTTTGAACCCTGAAAATGGATCTTGTCACATGACTTTCATGGTTGCTATTCAAAAATGCTGGACTTAACATGGGCCTCATTTTCAACAGCAATAAAACAGACTTCACTAAACTCTTCAGGATGCTGTGATATTTAACTTCTGCTGGTGTATGTGTTAAAGAAATGCCTTGAGGTCTCACATAACGAGATGAATAAGAATCTGCCACTGTGTTGAAATTCACGGGGAAAATCTGTACTGTATTCTTAGCATATTTTTCTTTTATTATCTGTGGGCTTGCACTGAGAACATCTCTGTAAGCTCTTCTTTCAAACAAGGGTTCACTGGCACAATGGAACAAGGTTTTAATTTGCTCAGAAATCAAGCTGGCAACTGTCAAATAAAAAGACTCTTACCTGTCTGAACCAATCCCTGGTTTTGACACATGGCACTGCCTGTTGCTCCATTTGGAAATATCACAAATGCTATGTTTTGTAACTGACAGCCTAATTACTGTCTAGTGATTAGAGTTTGGCATAATAGACCTTTTCTTGGATTGCTTTAGCTGTTAATACTTTGCATGAGTATTTCACAACTTAAGATCATAAAATGGCAAGCTAAATTAATTCACAGGCGTGAATGGACCTGAAAAGTTTAACCTTGACCACATTTTTCCAGCTGGTTATCCATTCCCAGTAACTCTCTTGTTACAGCACATGCACATACTTTCAAAAAGACCTGTCACCAACACCACTAAAATATAAATGTCTGTGTACACAGTGCACAACAGGTTTTATGTAGGCAGAAGCCTCCTCCTCCCCTCTGGCCTTAAAAATGCTTTTTTGTTTCAGATTGTATAACTCTTTTCGGCAGTTACAGAAGTGCCAAGAGTCCGGCTTTGGCTGGGATGGGTTTTCTTTGTATCAGTTGCAGTGGTCCCTGCCAGCATCTCAGCTCTGGGGGCTGCAGAGGGCTGTTGTTCTCCAGCTGCAGCACCACCTCTCGTGGCTGCTTGTTGTGTGTCCCTTCAGTCCTTCCGGTGGCCTCAGATGCACAGCTTCTTCGAGCTGCTCCCACATCTCAGCGCTGCGGGTACACGCATGAGCAGCTGTAGATGCTTGTTGAGGAGGGCAGCGGCCAGCAACAGACACAGTACTGGCTGCCTCGAAACAAGAAGATCCAGACTTACAGATGGTTCCGTGAATGCACGCTGGGAGAGGCAGAGGCCATGAAGAATCCAGAGCTGAAAGGAAAGCTCAAGAAGACCCAGTAAAGAGAAGAGGACTATAAATCCCCTGGGATCACCAAGGTTAGAGAATGGGTCCTGTGATGTTTTGCATGGGATGTCTGGCTTTATCAGAGAGAAAAATGATTTGCTTTCAGCCCTTTAGGACGATGGCATTCTGGAGAACACCTGTGTCAAAAATCATTTTGCAGCTAGCAGGCTCAACCCCAACACCTGTCCACAGAATATTTTATCTCTAGCTTATCTCAGCAAACTCAGCAAGTCAAATTTTGTTCAGGATAAGCTCAGAAGCACAAGAGTGAAGAGCAGGAGGAAAAATATGATTGCTCAGGGCTGCTCATGAAGAAATACCTCCCTTGTACAATCGCAGCTACAGCGACCACTGTTCTGCAGCGCAGGAATGAAAGCAAGGGATGGGCCAGAAATGTTCCCTCCTATCTCCAGTGTGTCCTGGTGAGCCTAGCCTCCAGAGTTTCCAAGAGGGGTCAAATGATTGTCTCCTGGCTAAAGTCCCTTATGACACCATTAAAATGCCAGCAGATGAAAGGAGAAGCCATTGGCCCAGGAGACATTATTAACTCAGCTAATTAATTAATATCACAATATTAACTAGGCTGGACACAGCTGTTTCATGGATGGGAAGGGCTCTTTGTAGCTGTGCAAGCATTACCCATGTTGACCATGAAGTTCTGATAGTTTTTACCCATTTGGGCACCTCAGTTCCAGGGCAGCCTCATGAGGACAGCTGACCCCACCAGATGGACAACAACAGACCTGGAGCTGGGCACTTAGTACTAGACTGATGTGTGTGCGAAAACGTTTCTTTTTCAAACTGTCATTATTAGACTTTCAAAAAAGGAGGCAGCTTCTAACAAAAGCTCCTGCTCCCTGTGAATTTTTTTCCATGAGGACTGAAGTTCAGGGAAATGTTTCTGCTTTCCCACAAAATTATGAAGGAATTATTTGGGCTTGTTGCTGCAGGAATTAGTCACATTTTCTCTCAGCTCTAAGGACCTGCTACCCTGAGTATCCAAAGCAGACAACAGAAGAGGACTGCGCAAGTAGGCAGATTTTTACCTCTCTGTTGTGTTTTTGCCTTTCTCAAATGTTGTAAAATAGAAGAACCAACAACCAAGAATCAGAACCTGAACCTTTATCCTAGCTTTTTAGGCTGCTTCATTTTGACATGTGTCTCTAGGGAGTGTTTATGCGTGGTGTAAAAACAATCCAGGCTGCCAACACATCAAAAAGGAAACAGAGCAATAAAGGTTGGGCTGGTTTTGTTTGGTTTGTTCAACATGCTTCATAAAGTGAGTGCTAGCTGGCCAATGAAATTATATATAAACCTGTTATGTGAATCCCTACCTAAATATAAAACCCAAGTTCAGTTTGCAGCATGACTGGTAGGGAATTACAACATTATTGAATCATGATTATTTGGACAACTTTCCACTCTTCCGTGAATGCTAATAAATCATAAAGGAGTTGTGGATTTTAGCACAAATGATCAATGACAGCAGAAGTCTGATCTCTCTTCTTCTGGTTCATCTTTAAGTTTGGGATCAAGAAGAATACACTATGCAAAATATTTCTTGTCCTGTATGTCCTGTAATCTATCATTAGATAGATTGGCCACCAGTTAGCAATAAGGCTGCTCGGGATTCAAAGCATGCCGACAACTGGGGTGGACCTGTCTAAGCAGAGAGGTTTTCACATGCTGGACAGGTATGGATGAGGAACAGATCACTCCCCTGTCAGAGGTAAGGAGAGAGGAGTAAGGTTTTCCCTGAGGTATGGCCACAGCTGTGAGACTATGCACTGGTCCTCTTTGCAGGTTAAATTTCCTTCCTGTTTGCAACACAAGATTCAGGCAACCAAAGAGAAAACGGAAAAGAAAGATCTATGGAGAATCTTTCACAAAGACACTCTAAAAATTGTTTAGCAAAGCCCTTGGCAATAATTTGAAAAGTAATGGGCACATTCAAAGGAAATTAGGATCTGTTTGTGATGGGTCACAATATATATATCAGGCTGGTATATTTGTAATTTTTGTATGCAAGCAGCAGTGTAACAAATGTTAATACAGATCACAGGTATACATCTTTACTGCAGCTTCTTCCCCCAGTCTCCGCATCAAGGAATATTCCACCCATCAATATCAATGTTGCTTTTTATAGCAACAAGCGTTATATAAACACAAATATTTGCCCTTTAGCCATAACTCAATCAAAAAACCACTCCAGACTGTCCTTTTTACATATCACATCTTCTGCTACTCAATTTATCTTTCGGGGTGTGTGCAAGGGATTAACACCCACCTCAAAATTAAATAAAACTTAATTGTTTTTGAAACAGCTCATTCCACCTAAGTGTCTTCAGTTTAGTAACTGAATGCCAGTGCACTTCAGTATTTACCCCTGCAGCTAGATGAGGTGGCAGCTAGAGGAGCATTAACTTTGGAAAGCTTGGTGGGGTGTTTCTTTTGGCCTCCATTATTTAGAGATGCAAGGACTAATAACAAAAAAATTTGCTGTTTGAAATCTCATTTGAATGCATCCCTGGGTCATAGGCCCAAAGATGGGTAAGTGGTTTTCAAATAAACCAACTGATGCAAATGTTAAATAAGCCTTGTGCCTTATTGAAGCAGTCTTGTGGGAGATGACTTAGTCTAAGTACCTGAGAGCTGCTGGGAACTAGCCAGTATGTCTTAGGAAGCTGGATACTCACCATGCAGATACCACGAAGATGAGAAGATCATGCATAGCCTCGAAACAACAGGTAAATACAGTCATTAAAAGCAGTCCTCGAATTTGTCCTTCAGGATTAAGTGATGGAAAGGCTCTGAACTTCAGGCTGCTGATACAGCTTGCATTAGCCAAAGGGCGCTGCTCATAGCCATTCAGTGATCTGTGAAAAATGAATCAGCCTTTCTTTGTTTCCTAGAGGACAAAAAAATACTTTATTGTACAACATAGTACTAAACGTGGGTTTATTGGCAACTTGTTGGAATGTCAAGAATTAAAGAAGCATTCTGGACTGGGTTCTAAGCTTGGTAACACCAGTGTAAATTACATTAAAGCATAACTCTGTGTGTACAACAGCTCTGAAAATCAGTGCATTTGATGGAAGCAGCTGTCATGTATATTGGTTTCTTATCATTACGGCTTTTAATCACAAAATTGCCTGGGCCACACTAGTTTGAGGAAACTTGCACTCTCTCTGTAGTTGTTATGTAGGTAAATATTGTGGTTTAAGTGCTAAAATGCACATAGTTGAAAAATAATTATCCATAGTGTTAGCCAAGAAAAACTTGGCAAGCACTCTAATGCCATAGAGCTGGAAAGTTATAAAGCACCTTTATTTTCTTAAATAAGTAGGATTAGATAAAATACGTCAGTCAAAGGCACCTTTTTCTATTAGAATTAGGTTAAACTATCTTCTGGGTTTTTTTCTTAAAAAAAGGAAAATTTTCTCCAAATTTTGAACTGCATTCAACAATTAGTTTATATTTCTTTATTTCTTCTGTGCCTTTTCTGTCAAGGAAGCATATTTTCAGGAATAATAACTAAGACAGCACACAGAGCAAATACTACAAAATATCTAAGGGAAATTAATTCCTATGTATGCTAAATCAAAAATTGGACATGAAGTGTTATTTTTCTTAGTCCATTTAAACAGAAGCAAACACACCAGGCTTAAAGTGTGTTCAAATAAACATTTGTTATAGATATTTACAGATAGGTATATGAGATACGCATTTGAACACACAAATATTAATATTGAATTATTGAATTTTAAAACGCAGCAGTAATTTCTTAAAATGCAAAGTGTAAATTACAGGTCTTTCACATGAACAACATTCAGTGTTCACTTTTCTGTCTTGACAGCACTGAGAGAAATGATTCAGAGGTTTACTAATGTCACATGCAAAACTTTTTATATAGACTTGTCTTTGCTGTATCTTAATGAAGTCTGCTTTTTATTGTACTGTAAGATAAATAGTGTTAATTCCTAGGCAACGTTAGCTAAAATAAATATGTTTTGTACTTTGAGGAAGAAAGGGGTTACTTTATCACTGTCACATACAAAGTGTCCCAAGTTTGTTATCGGCACACGGTGAATGCTTGCCTTAAGATTAGCTTAATATCAGCAACCTTAGAAATGAGCAACTAAAAAACAGGCACTGATAGAAATGTGATGAAAGAGTTCCCTTTGTCAAATGCAGTTAAAGTGCACTGTGCTTAGTGCTCTGTTGCACTCTGGGGCACACAGGATTAGCCCATTTTCAGTCAATTCTATTTTAACTTGCCAGGACCCAGTGGAGGCCTGGGAATACTCAAGAGTTCTGATGACAGTCACTGGAGATCTGTTATCTTTAAATGAAGTGTTTTAGGGCCATCCCAACCTGAATTTGTGTATCCAGGTCATTTGGTTAAGCCCAGAGGAGATCCAGGTGGTGTTCTGGCAGCACAAGCCTCCTCATATTGCCTCCTTCATGTTCTCCAGCGCTGGCTCAGATAGTGCACCTGTAGGAATGAGAAGGAATTTCCCCCACCCCACTCATTTGCTTTCAGGCTTGACCTATCTTGTTCTGCTAGGATTGCCAACAAAGGTTTAGGTCATGGTAGTAGTATTTTTTATCTTTATGCAACCGAGAATAAAATTGAAACTACTAATTCATTCTTTATGCAGCCTGGAACAACTACTAAATCTTAACATGCCTTGCCCCTTTCTAGTTCAACTCGGTGATCTAAAGCCAAACAGTTCTGTTTCTCAATACTAATTCCATCATCCCAGAAAAATTGGTTTTCTCCAGCTGTGTTACTGGGAAATGATAAAAGAACACAGCAGAAAACCAAGCAAATATGGGGCAGGGGTGGTGGCAGTGGTGATGATGTTCAAGTTAAACTGAGGCAGTACTTTGAAAGAGTTAAACCAAAACATGATGTAAGAACTTCTTCAGCCAGGTTTTCAGTTCTATCAGTTTGCTCTGGAAATTTCAGGGATTTCAGCTGGTCAGCTGCTTCAGAGGCTGAATTGATCATAGATGCATGTCTGGAGCCTGGGCTCCTTTCCTTAGTGCCTTATGCAGGCTACAGAGACATAGTCTCTCCCACCCCTGACCCTGCATCCAGATGCTGTTCACATTCCTGTTTTAATACTGATGAAACATCATCACCATGAACCTCCTTCAATAAAAGTCAAAAAAAGGGAAGAAACAAACTCTTAACAACTGTTTTCAGTTTTATGCTGAATTTAAGATAGTTCACAATGCAAAAGTTCAAAATGAAACTTCAAATTTCATTAAAATAAAACAACAACAACAACAAAAAGCCCACATCCCAAAGCAGTATTATGTGATCCTGAGTTTGATTATATAAACTAAGACAGATCAACAAAATAAGTTACCTGCAACTCACCCCTCTGACAGGGCAGAGAATCAGCTCCCATCCCTCATAATCCTGAAGAGAAGCAGAATCAGTGCAGGACAAGTTAAGGGAAAAGTCCTGCTGAGGTGCAGGCTGCTGACAGGCACCACGCTGCAGGGATGGTGCTCTTAACTTCTGGCTGCCGCCTCTCAAGAGACCATCGTGTCCCATATGGATTGACCAGGCTGAGGTTCTTCTGTCTGAGGAGCCTAAAACAAAGGCTTGACAGAGACATGCCCTTTGGGGCTCTCTTCATGACTTGGTTTCACATTCACTGGGCATCTTGACCTCCCAGGAACCTTTCTAAAATCCTAAGTATAATCAGAATCTTAATAGGTACAGATGATTTTTTAAGTAGTTAACTTCTATGAAACCCATTTGATGATGGAGAAATGTCACCTCCTCCTCCTCCTATCAGATTGCATGACCCTACACCTGCATGCGTCATCTGATGCAGTCAGGAAGAACAGGGTCATTCAGAGGGTTGCTTACCTGGGACACGGACTCCAGCTTTGAAAATAAACATCTCAGCTTTTTCTTGACATTCCATTTTGACAGTGACTTGAATGCACTTCGGCATTTGTCTAGTAAAAGAAGGTAATTGCACTGGGGTAAAATGGTCTCAGAGGGCCCTTCTGTTCCAGTTCTGGAGCTCCTGTTGGGATCGCTTGCTGTCTCTTGATCTTCTTAGTGATCTGCTATTCTGTGAAGTATTATGCAGCACAGCAGATGCAAACAATCTGCATTCATTGAAGACCTTAGTTGGAATAATATTTTCTTTTTGCATTTTCTTCTATCTATAAATCTTTCATATGGAAGCTTTAAAAAAAACCCAAGTAAAACTAATACAACATCTTAATCACCTATTTATTTTATTTCAAATTATACATCCTACTGCTACAATATGAAAGTAAGCAAACTTAAAAAAACACACCAAGCTAAGTCTATAGTTACTGTATACACTCCAAGTTTTTTTGTACTATCAAATATTGCTTAGAGACTTTGAACAAAACTCTGCCATCTGTATCTATCATGCTGTTTGTCAGAATGGAAGCCTTATCATATTACTATTTTTTTAAGGGATAGGTTGCTGGCCTATCACGCAACTCCTATCCTGAGGGCAGCTTTTTGTCTGTATTTAGCTCTTTAATCTCTCCAGCTATGTGGATTTCCAGGAATTTAAACTCTCAGGAGTCTAAAAGTCTTAATGGGTTTCAGAACTTTCCTGCCATTCCAACACATTAAGGAAGAGTCTCCAGGGAAAACACCATGTTTATGTTGCACTGTACTACCTCTTGAAGACTGCAGCACATGCCCCATACCGCCTTACTATGATTATATGGTCATGACCAGACAGTCACCTGGACTCCACTTTGTTCTTCATTTCCTCTGTTTGGAAATTCACTCCATATGAGAATGAGAGGAGAGAAAAGGTCTGAATTCACTGCGATGTCTGACTACTCCTGGGTCAGGCTAAAAAGGCAGATGTGTTATGCTCTGCATGTTTCTAGTAAGAATCTTCAGCAGCAGTACTGCAAGGAAATTACGAGTCATGGCTCCATCCTGATTTTGCTGATTTGCTCTAAAAAAAGGAAAAAGAACAAAAGAAGAACACGCATTCTTATGTAGTTGTCCATAATTGTCCAGTGACAATGTGATCTTTATTAACAACTTGCTCCCTGGTTTAACGTGTGCAATGTGATGTAGATGTGTTCACAACTTTGGTAGGTGGGTTGGCACAGGTTTTTTGGAACCTGCAGCAGTGTAACGAGGTGATATCTCCTAAGGCTTTATACTAAGGTTGGGTTTCCATATGAATTTAAAATGTATTTAAACATCTTGAATAAATTGAGAGGAGAGCAGCCTTCCTCAAGACTTTTGGCACTTCAGATGCAATCAGAAACCAAAAGTGGAACAGACTTGCTGAAATGGTTCTGAACTTCAAAAACCAGTGCAATTTGGAGGTAGTTGTAGGAATGGGGAAGGTTCAAGGGTCATAGGAAATACAGAAGCCTGCCTGCATGTGGCCATCCAGTTCAAACCTCTGTACCACCAAATCCCTTCACCACCTTGGCCAGCTTTATTAGCTTCCCTCACGCTGAACACTTAGAAGAGTTAGAGCACCAAACTTCATTCATCTTATCCTTCTTTAATGTCAACATTAGGTTTTGGTGTAAAGATGAATCAAAAGGTTTTTACTTGCCAAGAGTTGAGTCCGGAGTTCTGGATTTCTTCTGCAATGGCAGATAATTTTGCTCACACTTAAAGCATATGCTCTGCTTCATGTATTAGTTTCTTATGCAGTACAAATCCAGAGACATGCAGTTATGCCCTGGCAATAAAAACAGGGGTGCTTATCAGCCGTCACTTGATTTTAAAACAAATTAATTAGAAATTGATCTATATTTAAGTATCCTAAACTTGCAGCTGGTTCCTATTTTTCTTAATGTTGACCCCCACATAATTTTAGTGAACATTCTACCTTTTTGGAAATGCGGTTATGGATTTAAGCTTCACATCTCCAGGCCATTCCTGGATTTAAATTGAATGTGCAAGTCTATCCATATTGGACTGAATCTGATCTCATGCTGAGGCAGGTCAGAGGTAACTGTACTGAAGTCAATGAAACTGATGCTAACACCATAACGTCCCTATCAGTTGAATTTCACTTACTTCAGTAGAGTTGATTTTGATTTACACTGATTGAATGAGATCAGTTAGATATCATGTTAAAGTCATTATTTTTCTTTTGATTTTAGTAAAAATCCCAATACAGCAATTCAAAAATAAGCTAGATTTTTCTGCTAAAAGTGCTGGTTAAGTTTCTTTAAAGTAAACACATGAAAAGTTTTGCATTGTCTTTATATAGAAATGCATGCTATTAGGTAAGAGAGAGAAGAAACGTTCTGCAGTGTTGAATCTTATTTTACAGTTCAATCATCTGGAAGATTTCCATATATCATATTTACCTTCACTTCTTATTTAATGCAATACAGATTTTTTACTTGCATAGACCTTGAAAGTGAGTAACATATGGAGAAGCCTTGTAGTTATTTTTTTTAATGAAATGGTATGCTTATGTTTTACAAAAGAATTTTAATGGGGAGAGTGCAAGACTATTAAACAAGGCAGTATTTCTTTAGGTCAACATTTTTCCATTTTCATTGCCCAGCTCAAGCTGTGAAATAGTCCCAGAAGAAGTCCCAGAACATGAAGATTTCATATATTCCATCCAAGTCAATGATTTATCAAATTCAGTAATCACAAAGAACGAACATATAGTTACAGAATCCTTGAATCCTTTAGGCTGGAAAAGACCTTTAAGGTCACCAAGTACAACTATTAACATAGGACTGACAATTCCACCACTAAACCATGTCCCTAAGTGTCACATCTACACATCTTATAAACACCTCCAGGGATGGCAATTCTGCCACCTCCCTAAGCAGCCTGTTCCAATGTTTCAACACCCCTTCAGTAACAAAATTTTTCCTAGTATCAAATCTATAGCTTCCCTAGTGCAGCTTGAGGCTGTTTCTACTTGCCCTGTCACTTGTCACCTGGGAGAAGAGACCGACCCCCCTGCCTACACCCTCCTGTCAGGCAGCTGCAGGGAGCCACAAGGTGCCCCCGAGCCTCCTCCTCTCCAGGCTGACCCCCCCCAGTTCCCCCAGCCGCTCCCCACCAGCCTTGTGCCCCAGCCCCGGCACCAGCCCCCTGCCCGTCTCTGGACACGCTGCAGCCCCTCTGCGTCCCCCTGGCAGTGAGGGGCCCAACCTGAACACAGGAGTCGAGGGGCGGCCTCGCCAGTGCCCAGTGCAGTTGTACCTGAATACTTCATACCCAAGTTTGATTATCCTAAAATGCCCTTTTATGATCCCTGTGCTGGTGTTAAAAATGCAAGTCACTTAAATTCCACTTTGAAATGTTTCCTGATAAGTGAACTGCTATTGTTGTAACCTAGGATGGTGAATAAATGCTGGGTTTCTGAGCATAGCCTAGTACCTTTATGGTTAAAATGTGCAGTAAAACGTGTTTCTCTTGAAGAAAGGATTATTTTAGAGACTGTAGGAAGTGACAAGGCAAAGAATGAACCTCTGACCTCCCGAAAAAAACATTTGGAGACACAGTCTGTCCCCAGTTAGAACTATAAAATTCACTGGATTTTATAAATTAAGATTTAGCCTGAAGAGTTCCACGTAGTTTATGTTGAGACATCTTGAACTGATGGAGCTATTGTGGAACCACATGATTACAAATAAAAAAAATGCAAAGAATGAAATGTAGCTATGTTTGTAAAAAGGAATGCTACAAACAAATCAGCTTTATATGTCAACCATCACATTTGAATCTAGTAGAAGTAAATGCAGCTCCTATGGAAATGTCTGGATGGCATTCAATATGGTCCACATAAGATAGACTGGGCTGAAAGAAAGACAGTTTTAGTTCTCTCTTACTACTGCCCCAAGCCCCAAAGAAAGCCTGAATTTTTTTAACTTGATTTCCTGAGCTTCAATGGAAGAGATCTGGAAATATATCTGTATCCTATCAAGTTGGTTCATTATCAAGAAGCTTGACAGAATAACAATCAAATTTCTCTGTGTGTGTGTTCAGCACCCTGTCTTTTGTTCACATTTATCACTGCATCATCAAGAACTGGTCCATTAATTTGCTGCTGAATATTTAGGCAAGAAGATTGCTTTTCACAAATGAGAATATTACAGAAGACCCCTATCAGTGCCCTGTTTCTACACTGGCACATCACCTGTCTGAAAGCAAAATAAGCTGTAGTACTTAAAGGTGGGAATGACCAGTAATACAAAAAGACTGTGACCTCACCAGACTTTAGGGAATGGTACCCCCAGGTAGACCTACTGTTTATTGTTAGCTTTGCCATCCTGAACAAAGGGCAAACTAGAGAAGACAAAAACAAGCTTCAAACACACTACTATACTTCATGAAACAAAGCAAAAATACTTGAACTTCACTTACTCTTCCTTAAATAACAAAGAAAATGTTTTTGTGTTCTTGGTTAATACCAATACCAAACATCCAATGCTGAGTAATTGCTGGTTGCCAGTACTATTAGCATATGTAACTTGTGGCTCAGAGGCAAACCTTGTGGCTCCTGTCCCCTAAACCTTAGGGCTTTGCCAGATTAGACAGCTACGCTGATCAGGGAGAGGACAGCTGGAGTCTGGAAGCAACCAGTATGTCCTTAATAATATACATGCTGCACACTTTTCAAGAATCAGTAAGACTCAAGCTGATCAATACACCTAGATCTGCACTTGTTAATATGCATTGAGTGGGTTCATCATCTCAGGCTCCTCATGTACAGTAAAGTTGCATGCTGTAAATACAGCCTATGTAAAGTGCTAGTCTTTTTGCATGTTTGGGGCATGCAGGTGAAGGTATTTTTCTTCTATTTTGAGAAGGCTTCCCAAATCCTTCATTTTGAAGTTTTGTTTCAAGCAATAGTCCTCAAACTCATTGGCTTGATAGTGGTTTTACATCAAAATGTGATTTTGAGCTAAGTCAGCAAGGAAGTAACTGTAAATCAGTCCAATCTGACTGGAAACCTTTGGAAGAAAAGTTCATGACCTGAACAAACCTGGCTGCTGTTTAAAGTTTGCAATGAAGTCCAAGGTAATTTGCTACTGAATGCTTCACATGCTTCCATATCCATCTCCTTAATAACCAACTCATCGCTATTTATGGTTTGTATGGCTGTACCAGCGAGAGGGGTCACACTGAAGCACAGGCACAAACTTTAAAAATTAGGCTTTATCTAGACATTGATGTCTGTTACCTATAGCAATATCACTGTAGATTATGAGCTTTCACGTGGCACTGCCTGCCACTGTTGATATGATGTGGTCTTTACTCCCTTCCCTACAGTATGCAGACAAGCTCTAATCAGTCTGACCATTTGCTGAGTGACTTGAGAACTGCAAGAACCAGATGTTAAGTCCTAGCACTTATTTTTCCAGTAGGGTCATTTAGGTCTCTGATTTGTTTCCTTGCTAGCTCTTCTTAAGTCTTTTATCTGCCTTCTTGGCTGATTTCCATCAAAACAATAAAGCATTTATAGTTCTTAGTTTCCCCATAACAATCATCTCCAACCGCAATTCCAAAAAGTCCCCAGTGTAACGATTTGGAGGTTTTATTTTCCTTGTGAACACAGTGAATGAGGTACAGATTTTGTTATGTCAGATACAATATTCATATCTTGTTTGTAACTGCTCAAAAGAACATACTGTGAAGCTTCATTCACAGAACTGACATTTCAAATTTATCAGAACAGGACTTACACTCTCATGTTTGTACATTTACAAAAGTTATCTCTGATGGGTGGAGGAACAAGTTTGTTTTGGGTGGAGTGAATCCATCCCAGTCTCCATGGGTAGCAAAGAAAGGACACAAAAACCTGGGATAGCCTTTGCAATCGTACTGATAACAGAGTGTCACCCTGAAAACACTGGAGAAAAAAGAAATCAAACACCACACATTTTATTAGTAAGGGTTCTTATTCTTTGCTTATTTTCATTCAGCGATTAATTTTAAACAGAAAAAACTTTCAAGAAATAATTACATAAATCTTTTTAGAAGTGCAGTTTTCAAGCTCCACATATTTTGGTTTTGCATGAAAGAAAACACACAAAAAAAGAAAATGTTGCCTGATATGTCAACACTTATTTGTCAGTATCTAACAGAACTGTACGTGCACTCTCAAGGTACTGCTGCCTCCTTAGTAGGTTTGCTTGCCTTCAGATTTGCATTACAATTCTCTCTCTTTCTGCTATGAAGAAGTTACCTGGTTCTAACCATCTCTTAATTCACTTTTCAACCCTTGATACTTATATGTTTTGTCCAGGCAATACTTTAAATTTTTTTTCTACCTAAGCTTGAAATTGCTGCTGTTCTATAGTTTTGAAGGTGTCTAGAATTCAAGTGCTGGTTTGGGTGGCTATTATGAAAGATTTTCTGTAAACACCTCATTTTTGATGAAACAATTCAAGTGAATCAATCACAAAACATCCCAAACATTGTGTAAAAGAAGACTAAAGATATGGTGCATTTGGCATAGCTTTCCGTACAGCAATATGATGGTACTATCTTAATGCACAAGCAGTTCCCAAAAATGTTAGTAGCATTTCCCACAAACAAGACATTAAATGGATTCAGTGGTTCAGATGCAGATACTACTCCAAAGAACCAAAATCTAAGGAACTGAATTCTACTACTTTTAGTCATGATAAGCAGGATTTCTTCTCCACGTTATTTGAGGGCTTAGCTACCACTTCACTTGAGTAAACATGGCAAAATCTGCATTTAAAGCAGCACCACACTGGTAGTGACATGCAAT
Organism: Falco rusticolus; assembly: GCF_015220075.1. Taxonomy (NCBI): domain Eukaryota; kingdom Metazoa; phylum Chordata; class Aves; order Falconiformes; family Falconidae; genus Falco; species Falco rusticolus. The sequence continues at coordinate 72,286,705 of NC_051210.1, read as the reverse complement.
ATTATATTCTCTAAAGGACATTTTCAGACGGCAAGGATGCATCTCATCCATGAATAACATAAGCTAATCCCTTTTGCTGGCATGGATTCAAGTGCATTATGGTTTTTCAGGACTTATTAGAGGTTGTTATTTTTCCACGTTTGTGACTATTGTAAATCTGCTGTTAGAGCAGTATTACTGGTACAGCTGATTAATGTCCTTGAAGAGATTGTCCTTTCTCTAGGGAGGAAAAGATCAGAAGAATTTGAAGGGGAGAAATAAAATAACAGTGATGAAAGCTTTGGGTAATGAGTGCAAAACTCAGAATTATAATTTCAGTTGCCTTATTCTGAAATATATCACAATAATTAATCAACAAATTATGAAACAGCATCTTTTCATGCAAGGAGGTGCTGTGAAAACAAACTCAAGAAAGACTCTGTTTCTTGTTGTACAGTTCTGGTCATGTCCTGATACAGGTCTAGTATTTAAGACAATTCCCAAGCTACTATTTGTCTCATTCTTAAGGGCCAACAGTGACTGTTGAAGGGGATCTCTAATGCCATCAGCCAACTAAGGAGGCATTCAAACCTCAGTCTGAATTTTCCTCAGCAGATTGTTCTGCTTTGTTTTGTTTGGGCAGGATGGCTTCCAGGGAATCGGTTCCTTAAGTTTCTGGCAATTTTCATCCCTTTGTTTCCCTCTGTTTATTCCGTCTGGATAAAAAATGAGTTGCTATGTTCAAAACATTTGGGTTTAGATATCTGTTGTTCTAGGATCCAACCATTTCAGATGTCAGCTGGATCATACGTATAAACCTTACGTGACTTTTCTTTGTGTGTAGATCCCAAGTCTTTCTTCTTTTAGTGATGCCAGCAGCTTTCTATCCTTACTACCACAACTGAAAGAAAGTGGCTTTACCTGCATCCTTTTCTGACATGCAAGTGTTAAGGCAGCTGCACAAGCCTCTGTGCTGCTGCGTGATATTGCAGAGGCTGTGTTGGCGGGCCAAGGTAAGGAGGCAGTGCTCCCCTAATGCCTATCCTTTTCAAATATGCTGTGCCTTGCCCTTATCAGGATAGGTCTTCGAAAGGAAGATTACAAACATTTGTTTTCACCAGTGAGTAGAGGTACCTCTTTGCCATTTGTCCATTCTGGACATCAGACAGAAAATGCAGACAGACCCTTTTTTGCTATGGGTTAACCATAGGCAGCTGTAGGTGACAGCATGTAACCTAAGGCTCTTTTCAGTCTGGTGCCTCTTCTGGACCCAGTTTAAATCATCATCTTGTGTAATACAGAAAATGCCTAGCTCAGGCTTCTGGACTTTTTAGGAGTAGGCATGTGTGTCCCTACTGGGTCTAGGCTTAAGGCCTTCAGCCATCAAGTTTCCTCAGGGTTTGGAGAAAGTCCTCTAGCAGAGGTACAGTCTGTACTGGCAGGTTTCTGCCATGGCAGCTTTACTGAGCCTGGGAAACACTGTGCTGGAAGCTGGTAGAGCTTGCTTGTATGGCTCTAGCTGCAGCTCTGCTTGAGGCTCTGCTGGCATATTTTTCTGTCCACAGCTGATGAGGCATTCAAAACTCATACTGAGGCATTCAAACCTCAGTTTTAATTTTCCCCAGTACTCTGCAGCCAGCTCAAAATGCCAGCAAAACTTTGAAGTTTAGACCATACCTTAACTTTACTATAGGTTCTTTGATAGCAGAAATATGATATAGTCTAAAAAATCTTCCTTTTGTTTATTCAGTCACCAAGGTCAAATCCACTGCAAATTGTACTCTAGCTGAACAAACCATCAGGGAATTTACTTTTGATTTTGTTACAAATCATCTGAGAAGCCTTGAAGACTAAACAGCTTTCCACAGTTAGATAAATGTGCTTCTAGTAGCTAATAGTAAAATACTATGGAAAATTTATTAATATACTGTATAACTTGATGCTGATGGATACACCATGTACTTACTTTTGGTTACCAAAATTTCCTGTTTAGTAACTAAATAATTTGACTACAGTGTTAAGGCAAATCCCAGTCCATACAAAGTCGTGACCTCAAGGGCAAAAGGTCTTGACTTCTCTGAGAATAAGAACAGTCTCTTATTTCAATACAGTTTCAGAAAAAGGTATTGTAAATGATTAGTTAAAAGTAATCTTTTTTAAGTAAAGTGGTATTATACAGTGTCAGCAAATATATTTATCTTAATATTACTTCTGCTGGTCCACCTTATTTTTAACTAGAATCTTATTTTGTGTATTTGTAAAAATTGGCAAAAAGAAGCTATGATTGAAGTTGCCTAGTTTGGCCTTAGTAACAAGGCGAGTGGTATTTAATAAATTCTGCAGAGCAAGAAAGAGCCAGAGAGGTTATGCAGTATGACTTTTATTTTGGAGTACCAGGTCCTGGTATAGTTCTGAAAATTATGATAAGTACTTCTTTCTTTGTTTTTAATTGGTTGATTAATCTTTTCTACCCTTTGCTGCCTCTTAGCGATCATGTTGGTATGCATGAGCAGGCCTATGACTGTTACATTTTCATGACTACCTGATGCTTCTTTTGGTCAGTATGACTTCCTAGAGGAAAGGGAAAAGGTTTGCTATCTCTGTTAATCCTACATCCCACAAAGAAGTCTTCAATAAGGATCTACCAACTTGAATATGGTAGATATGCATGACTGATATGGAAAGACCAAGGCAGATTTATTTTTTTAGTATATAAATGGCCTGATTGCATTTTGATTTATAGTCAACTTTCTTCAGAGCTGTTTCTGACTGTTCCCTGAGCTGGTTCATACACAACCGTCTGCTGGTCCTCTCCTGAAGTGGCCTATGTGTAAATGCCAATTGTCAGCCAGTGTAAAAGTTCCACTTTAAATTACACAAACTACCAGTTGTCTTAGAGGTTTTGTTCTGCTGCATGTATGCTAACATATACATATACATGCTTTATTCTACTCACTGTTTTCAATGACATTGCATGAAGAGGGACAGATTCTGCATAACAAATGTGGACAGACCAGTATTCTGTAGCCGAGTTCAAGTGCTGAGTGTGACTTCAAAGAATCGTGGTCAAATTCAGTTCTGGAGTTCATCAGAAATTTCAAATGCTTTTCCAAGGTACCAGAAAGAAAAAAAAAAATCCTTCAAGTCTGTAAAACAACCACAAATCTTGTAGGAAAGATTTTTTTAATGGTAAGATATTCAATAATTCAATCCTAGGCTGTTACATTTTTGCATACAAAGAACTGCCTTATGTCTTCAATTGACATAATCTTGATTTTAGTTTAAAACAAAATAAGCAACAAAGTTTCCATGAAGGACCACAACATCTATATCTTCTTTGTCTTTAGTGAACTATGTAAGAAGGTGAGTGCCTTTGTCTTTTCTTTACTCAAATAGGCAAAATAATAAAAACATCCCAAAAGCTTAAATACTAGATTTGACTTCTCAACTTAAGTGGGGAGAGATTTCAGGTTACAGCTATCGACCTTCCTGAAATGATTCATTCTACTTCACTTGAAATCTATACTGTAAATCATGAAATTAAAACAGGAAAAAAATCAGTTTTCTGAAAGTTGTGACATGTATTCCTTGTTTTCTGATGGTAAAGGAGTCATATTAAATATGAAAATAGTGATATTTGTATCTTTTCTGGAATGCTAGAAAGAATTTATATCCTCTTTTCTGCCTAAACGGGAATGATTACAACCAGAATGTTTCCACCTTGTGCCTTTTCCAGGGCTGGATGTCATGAAAAAAATTACATGAAACAAGTGTTATTTTATTCCCTTTAGCATACCATTTTATATGGCAGCTTTTAGGATTCTGTTTACAGAAAGCTAAAAATCTTGTTTGAGAGAGAAAAAAGCTACAGGAGCCATTTAAAGGATCAAACTGTTTTCTTAAAACGTACCAGAAACCTAACAAAGTCCACTAAGATATGACTTCAGGGCTACAAAGATGACCAGGGGACTGGAGCATCTGCCTTGTGAGGAAAGGCTGAAGGAGCTGGGCCTCTTTAGGCTGGAGAAGTCTGAGAGAAGATCTTATCAATGTCTACAAACATCTGAAGTATGAATGTCCAGAGGATGGGGCCAGGCTCTTCTCAGTGGTGCCCAGCGACAGGACAAGGGGCACTGGGCACAAACTGCAGCACAGGAAGCTCCATCTGAATCTGGGGAAGAACTTCTTCACCTTGAGGGTGACAGAGCCCTGGAACAGGCTGCCCAGAGAGGTTGTGGCATCTCCTGCTCTGAGACATTCAAAACCCGCCTGGACATGACTCTGCAATCTGCTGTAGGTGAACCTGCTTTAGCAGGGGGTTGGAATAGATGATCTCCAAAGGTCCCTTCCAACCCTGATCATTCTGTGATTCTATGATTCTCTGACTTTCAGAAGTACATGAGCAATTGTTATTTAAAATGCCAACTAAACCACCAAAACTTTCAAGTCCTATTATGACATTCTTCCTCGTTAAAGTTTATGATCCATTGGGCTATACTCTTCGTTATTTATGAATGGCAAGATGTGATTGATAGCCACACTGGTAACCATTTAGGCAGGATATTCTCTTGTTTGGAATAATAGGAATGAGAAAAAAATGTGCAAGTTCTCTTTAAGGGATTGAAGGACTGTGCATCTATTGCAGATCTATAGCTCTGTTATCCTAAGCTTTGTTTTATAAAGAATTACAGCACTCTGACTTATAGAACAAAATAGCGGCTCTGCATTGTAACAGTGGGTTTTGACAATGAAAAAAATTTATAACTTTTACCGATCAGAAAATCTGACAATATCCTAGAATGATGGACAGGATTGGAAAGAACATTTGCTCATTTTTCTTTATCCACTACACTGCATTTGTAGGAAGACAGTATCTTTTTTAAGAGCAACTTCTATGGGTAGAAGAAGCAGTGAAGGCTTTGGGTATGCAAATTGTTAAACAGAAACAACAATTTCTAAGCAACAGTAGGTGATGACAACAGTTGTTCTGAATTTAACTTTTGTTAAGCAGACAATTTGAAAGAAACAGTGGTTGGTGGCATTGGAGCAGTAGCAGATGTTGGTGTGAAGAGGGGTGATCGTATGGTTATCTCCCACAAAACTAAAAAGGCATCCATGTAATTACTTCCCACTGAACATCAAGAGGATGATTGGAAGTGTTGGAGTATATCCTGTGTCATAAAACCAATGTCTGCAATCAGTATGTGCTTTATAGCACTAATAGAACTTCATTCTGAAGACTGATTGTCCTCTTGAAGTGGGTGTCCAATGAGGAAAAAAGTGAGTGGGAAGTCAGAGTTGTAATAGTTGTTTTGTGAAAAGTATTATTTCATCAGTAACTGGATGTTTCAGTATAAAATCAAAAGATACTGGATTTACAGCATCAATGTTAGCTTCCTTGCTAGCACCTTCCCTATGCAACAGACACTGACATTTTCTCCCAAATCTTTTGAATTACATTATCAAGCAGCTACTTTGCTGGTTTTGTTGCAGACCTGAAGAAGGTCTTATGCACCTGGAAGATAAACTGTTTTTTCTCCAAATTATAATTTAGTTTAATTGTAAAAAAACCCCCCACTATTAAACCCCCCACTGCTTCTTTCTATAAGTTTTGCCTTATTAAAAGAGTTGTTATGTCCACAGAGGATTTGGTCCAAAGCCCAGAGAAGTTAAAGGATATTGTTTTAAATCAAAGTAATGATTGGGATCTGGATCAAGCTTGAAGCAAACTAAATTAAATCCAGTATTTTTGCAAAAAATATTGTACTTGCTTGCTAAATTCCTATCATGAGACCAATCTGAATTTGCCTTTGTAATCCATTTTACCATCTTAGATACTTCCATTTATCACTGTGTATTTAAAATTCCTGCAATCATACTAATTTTAGCCAAAACCAGTGTAAGTTATTTGCTTTCTTTTGGTTTTTTTGGTTTTTTTTTTCATATGGCTCTTGTGACTCTAAGATCTTTCATAGTTTAAAATTCATAGCTAAAGTTACAAAGCTTCTTTTACCCACTTATTCAATTATCCTGATATTGGAGTGCCTATTAAAAGCAATAAAACTACTAATGCAGACCTGGAGACTCCATCTTGACTACCCTCGTATCTACATTTTCAATAGCTCACAGCCCATGCTTCTCCCAATTACACTTTAAAAATTATAGCTTATTGTATTCAGTTGCATGCACTGAACTTGATAGAACTGAATTCTTACTAAAGTAACAGGAGTTTGCTCTATAACTTCTTATGCACTTAAAAAACTCCAAAAATTCCTCAAACCTAATGACTAATCCGTGTTCTTAAGAGTAACTGTTGTTTTAAGATAAGAAAATTACATAAATGGAAGAGCCAAAATATACTTTTTTTATGTTTGTTGTAAAGCTCTTCTTTTCAGCATATGATTCTGCATAATGCAGAGTGAAGCTACTTTATTCTTCTGTTGCTGTGAAAAAAGGCATCAATTGAGATACATTTCTACCTGTATAAAAAAAGGAGATTGTGCAATTTAAGTCACTAGACAACACAATTTAGAGGTGTGGGTTCATTTCTTCTTTCTTTCTTCTGTGGACTACTTTGTGAGTTTGAGAAAGCTATCATATCACTCTAGTTCAACTCTCCTTCCAGAAAACTGAAATAGCAATATAATTCACAGTATGGCAGGAAGGCTAGTATAAGTGTGGCAGTGGTACCATACAAACATTTGAACATATAAAAATATGAAGCACAGGAGATTTTTTTTGTGTCATATCAATATCCACAAGAAAAGTACTGTGTATAGTCAAAGTCTCGTCCGGTTTTTGCCAAAGGGATTGATGTTACTTTCAGCAGCAGCTGGATAAGAATATTGATGAAAGTCCATCTGGCTCTTTCAACAGAATCCCTTTGGTAGACATGGTTAAAAATAAGTTTACTACCATGCCCACATTCAAACTAGTTTGGTATGCTTGCATGACATTGACACAATCACAATAGCATGGGATTTCTCACAGCTGCAAACCCATCCAGGAAACAGGGTCTTTTTCAGGTAGTAAAGTGATGGCACTTTCTCTTCTGTGGTTACATTTCTACCTGGATGGAACTCAAAGTCAAACACTAGATATTTAGATTTAGGTGTCTAACCATGAACTTGGTATGAAGGCTCCTAGTATAGACAGAGGGGGTGAATGGTTAAATACACCTAGCCACAAATTGCTGTCAAATGCTATTCATGATGCCCTTAGGTTTTCCATGAGACAGACAGATGTCAATCCAGAACGGCAGAGAATTCCTATGGGTCTTGTGTTACACCTGCCCAGTCCTGCATAGTTGTTTAAGATATGCCTGGATACTTCAGTTGGCACTTGATGCTTATGTGGAGGACACTGAATCAAGCCCCTGGTCAAGACAGTCTACAGCATTTTAAGACATACTCAGCTCTGCCCGAAGCAAACTTTTACATCTGGACAAATGAAACTCTTTCTAGACTTACTGACAGTAATGCGAGCTTAGAGACCTATCTTGCATGTAGATGCCTGTGTTTAGACATCTAAATACAGGTAGCTACCCGCAACTGGCATCTGAATCACTCTTTTCTCCACACTAGTCTGGATTATAATATGGACATGACCTAAAAGGATAAACTGCTGAAGTACAGAGGGTGAAAAACTACATCCTGACAGGAATTTTTGGCATGGTCTTTCTCAAAACCTCGCAGAAGCTGGGGCAGCAAATCGTAAGATGCTACCTACTGCAGTCTAAACTCTGGCCAGTAAGAAACAACTGAAATATTAAGATCAGGAGCCTGAGTGATAGAACAGGTGAAGCTGCTTGTACAGGTGGTTGTAAAGAATTATTTCCATATTCAAATCCAATCCTACATAAGAAAAGCAATTTCTCAAGTTGTATTATAAGCAGAACTAGTAGTGGGATTGCTGTTATGGAAGATGCAGGCAGTCTGTGAGTGATCATAAGTGAATGAGCTACCAGAAGTTCGTTAAATGGTTTAAGACAGTATGGGTGAGGTAGGTAGGAATGCAGAAGATAGTTGGAATTATTATAAAGCTAGCATTGGAACATGATTTAAAAAATGTTTCTACTGAGAACTAAGTGCTACTTCAGTCTTCAACCTTCCCAGAAAAATAAATCAAGACTAAAAGAAAATGCATTTTCTTGCATGGTAAATAAAAACTACAGTAGTGTCAGTCATGCTACATTGTTTATTCTCCTGTGACAATGGCACACTTGACACACCCTCTGTTCTTTGTCTGCTGCTTAACATACTTCAAACTTGCAAATTTAAATCCTACTGACACACTTAGAAGATCAAATGAAACCACTCACAAGTTTTGAAACAATTCTGCCATCATATTTCACACCAAATGTATCTAGAGTTAAAAAGAAAACATTTCTAAGATACTGTTAGAAAATGTGTATCAAAGACATAAGGAATTTTGAAAACTATGGCGAAAACTGACTTGGATGGGATATATTTTGGCAGGAAGATCTCTGGATTTATGTTTTATACCTTTAAGATGCTCAATCATATTGAACAAAGGTGTGCTTAATACAGAGTGACTCTTTTTCATTTCATTAAAACATGAATTAATTTCTGAGATTCCTTTGTTCGAAATAGATGTGACACTCTACATAGTTCTATGGTTTTTGATCTTGATGTGAAAGTGCCAAGACAATGATTCTTTGAAAGTTTGGAAAAGAATGAAAAAAGCAAATAATTGTAATTTCATCTAATAACTATTGTTTCTGAATTAAATGTTCTCTTTTATATCATAAACCCCCCTTATTAAATTGCAGTAAATAAAGAGAAGGAAGAATATTTTGCCAAGGAAAGATTAAAATTTTCTATTTTGAAAACAGATTACTGCAAACTGTGTATTTCTTCCTATTATAGAATTTTTCTTAAGTTTCTATTATACAATTTTTATTTCTTCTTCTCCCCTGCTGTCCCCCCCTAGAAAGAAAGACTTAAACTTTTAGTTTGTATCCTGGGCCTTTCTATAAACATCTTTCTATAAACAGAAGGATAGAGCTGATATACCTATTTATTAGAGTAAGTGTGCTGAGCTACTGAGCAAACAATTATTACCAATACAAGGGGCAATCTTCTGGTTTAGACCAATCTAATTTCACAGAATTCTGCTGAACTCCTGTTAGGACAGTTACGTGCTCGTTAGCAGGTTATAGTCCTCACATAAGAGAGACTTACTGCTTTGGACTGTTGAAAATGCCATCATCTAAGAATAGTTCAAAGAAGCTTGGCAGAGTCTAGTGGGATCCATGAGAATTCAGAACAATTTTAAAACGTGAGAGATACAGGGTTTGATTTTGATCAGACCTTATCAATTGAAAACACATATCCTAAGGGATTATTATGTGTAAACAGCATATTCTGCTTTTTTAGTTTTTGCTCAGGATTGCTGTGGATTTCAAGGAGTGACAAGATGGAGAATTTCACCTTTGGAAACTGACGCACTTTCGGAGTTGTGTAGTTAGAACTGGAGTCGAGGCTGTTCAGCTCAAGCATTTAAAAACACCCCATTTGATGGTGGGTGGTGGAGAAGATTATGAGAGCTGCAGAAAGGCAGAGGCAGACTTAACAAAAGCATTATTTATGCAGAACATTCGGCAATGAGTCC